>NW_026136722.1:19600264-19727457 GCF_905237075.1 Dicentrarchus labrax
ATAATACCCTAAAGATCTTAATAATCTTAACCCTAATAATCTTGTCAAACAGGTTTTGCATTAGAATCTGATTTTAAGAAAATATATGTAACATTGTCTTAATAAGATATTACAGCTAATATTGAGGTGGATTTAACCAGTAACAACAATGGTTGCATATTATCCCAGCAGAGGAAACTATCCTCTTATTATTGTCCTTATTTTCAGAGTAAAAGCAATTGAACAACTTCTCAGTTTCAGAGAATGTTGTCTGGTCCCAGTATTGGAAATGAAGCAGCTGTTTAGTTTTTCAGTGTTTAAATAAAAAATTATAAAAATAAGAATGTTTATGTTTCCTTCATTTAACACAAAGTCACTGACTTTTATTAAGCTGTTTGAAGATATTGTTAAAATTCTTTCAGCTCAATAAAGAATAGTTGAAGAATCTTAACTTAGTTAAATTTTTGGTTTTCTTTCTCATTTTAAGTTTTTTTATGCTGATTTTAAGAATTCCAACCAAACAAAACTTTTCTACCCCATTGGCAGATTATTTTTGCTCAATAAAAGAAAATGTGATTAAATTTAAGAATGTCTGTCTGTTCCTGCAGTGTTGAAATAATGAGGAGCAGGTTTCAGTTTAACAGGTTCAATTCAGAGACTTTTATCTTTAAGAAATAAACATGATGAATATAATCATCCTCTTTATCTCTAACTGCTCTGTTCCACTGTCACACTGACCTTCACTGGTAATATCTTCAGTGGGACATCATCGACAGTGTAAATGAATGGAAACATCCTCTCAGTGAAAGTGTGTGTGAAGGTGTGTATGTGTGTCTTAGTATCAGGATCAGAGAATGACAGCTTTCCTCTGTTCCAGTCCAGATTCACTCTGATCCTCTGGAGCTTCTTCTGAACTACAAGATCAGTTGGTGGAGCTGATGGTGACTGTGCTGAGTATTTACCTTCATACAACCATATTACCCATAATCCAGACAGTTCGTCTCCCTTCCTCTGGACAGACTCTGCTAACACACCAAGAAACCAGAATGTACTGTCTCCAACCTCGACATCCCAGCTGTGAGTCCCTGAGTTAAAGCCCTCTGAGCCCAGAACAGAGCAGTCATGATCAAACCTCTCTGGATTATCAGGAAGCTGCTGTTCATCTCCTCGTCTCACACTGGTCAGATCTTCAGACAGGATGAGTTTTGGATGAGCAGTGTTTGGATCCAGAATCACAGGACTGTATGAGACCATGTCCTTCATCTTGTTCCAGATGTTGAAGGTCAGGTTGCCCAGGTGTTTGGCCTCGTCTATCAGAGCTCCTGAGGGCAGCTGTGGATCCTCCAGCAGGGGGCGCTGCTGGACTCTTTGCACTGCAGCCTTGTAGTTGTTCAGGAATGAGACGTCTTCAGCTCTCAGCTCCTCCTCTGTGGCTCTGACTGTGTCTGACAGAGCTGCTATCTCTCTGCTCAGAGCCTCCATCTTCTCCTTCATCATCTGACTCTTCTGCTCCTCTTCCTCCCTCAGTGCAGCCAGCCTGACCTCCTCTTCCTCTTCTAGAAATTGGTGAAGCTTCTTAAACTGCTCCTTAATCTGCCTCTCTGTGCGTCGGGCCTGGACCTTCATGTGTTCTGCTGTTTGATCAAACTTCACTTTAACTCCTTCACAAACCTTTAACTTCTCCTTTAAGGGCTCCAGAATTTCCTCAAGTTCCTTCTTGTGATGTCGTGCAGCTTCATCGATGGGTCTGAATCTGTGGTTGGAGTGTTTTTCTGAATCTCTGCAGACGACACACACTGGCTGCTGATGGTCCAGACAGAAGAGTTTGAGTTTCTCAGAGTGCAGACTGCAGAGAGCCTCTGAAGATCTCTGATCGCTCTCCTGTAAGAAACTCTCACACAGGTTCTTTAAAGTCAGATTACAGGGTGGTTCTTTCCTCGAAGATCTTCTCTTACAAACTGGACACTCACATGTTTGTTTCTCTGTCCACCAGCTCTTCAGACAGTCTTTACAGAAGCTGTGGCTGCATGACAGAACAACAGGATCTCTAAAGACATCATGACAGATCGGACAGCAGAGATCCTCCTCTAATCTGGAAGCCATTTTGTCTCTGAGTGCAGCTGGAAACAACAAACAGCACGTTAAACATGAACTCAGGTATGTTTCCACACCCTGCTGTAAAATGTTGCCTCAGTTACTTTCACTTTGAGTTTATAGTGTTTTTTTTAAGTCAGCAGCAGGTTGAACTACTTCAGTATACTTCAGTATACTTCAGTACTTCAGTACTACTGAGGGAGAACAGTAACTGTTCTCCCTCAGTTAAAGTCACAGCTTTGTAATGAAGGTAAATCTTACCGTCTGTCTCTCTGTTTGTGTGTCTCTCCTCAGTGAGAACTGAACAGAAACAACCTGTTTCTCGGTTGGTCTCAGGTGATGTCAGTATGGGGCGGAGTTTTGTCAGCTCATTGTTAAAGGGAAATATGATCCATCACACTGCTCTGAGATAACATCACAAAGAAAACACGACCAGAGAAAAATCTTACTCACTGATATTTCTGTTTTACTTTGTTTTAAGTGTCAGCCTACAGCTACATAGCAGGCCTCAGTCTGCAGTGTCTAGCATGGATTGATTTTATATAAGCAGAGGTTGGTGAGTGATGAAAGCTGCCATCATCTACACAACAACAATAGTCAGTTTCAACCGGTAGAGTGGGGTAACTATGCAGCTTTTATAGAAAAATATGTAAAATTCAAATGCTTCAGACTAATACGTCCAGATTTGGAGTTGAATTAATCAAGAACACTAATGAATACCCATACACAGAGGTTTTCAGCAGAAAAACGTGGTTTGGAGTTTAGTTACTCTTTACAGTGTACCTCTTCCTCGCCTCACTCAAGGAATGTTGTCCAGTAAGATACCTCACTCATGTTATCAGAGAATCAGTAAAGTTCTACTTCAAACAATCACTCGGTGTCTCACTGTGGGGATATACAGACTCCTGTGTTGCCAGACAAGCTCATCTTGAAGATCGACTGGCAACCATTAGGATGACGAATCGCGATCCCAGCAAAGTGACAACTAGTGCATAGAACCTTGCACAGGTATGAGGTGAAGCCAAACTGGCTGCTAAGCATATATCTTGGATAGACACACCTCAAAACAGGACCCAGGACATTGAAATCCCCCTAGAAGAGATCAGCTGGTGCCTGAAGTCCCTTGCTGCTGTAGGCCACAAAGATTGCCCCAAATAGCAATGAGAATGAACAACTGATCCTTTTCCAAAACCATCGTGTTGCCCCCTGTATGCCCACATAGATGCATAATGCATCCTCAGGATAATTTATGCATCTGTTCTAAGAAGGACACATGTCAAGGGAGGGACACACCAAAGTATAGTTCTTCGCTATAAAGACCGGATTACACCACACGTGCTTCTGCAGCAAATTGAAGACTGTCAGGGTCCACCGAAAATGCATGAATATTGCTGAACCACTTCAGAGATTCCAGTGCCAACAAAAGAGCAGTGTTAAGTGAGAGCACTTTCAGTTCTACCTGATCCAAGGGCTCAAATAGTGGGGTGAGACAGTGCATCCGAAACAGTTGATAGATCCCACGATGGGGCAATCTGTTTGAGCACTCTTCACAAAACAGCTTACAAGGGATGTTGTCCCAAAGCCTTACAATCAAAACCCACATGGCATGCAGCAATAGCAGCCAAGTAAAGTACCAACATGTTTTTATAAACAGTTTTGGCACCGGGGCATGTAACATTACAGTTGGCAACAGTTAGCTTCTTTTAGCAACAAGTCCATCTGGAAACTCCATAAATCATCTCGATACTTTCGTCACACTGTCCTCTGTCTGTCTCTGAGGTTGTGTTCATAAGGAGGCTGCTGAGTCCTGTTCATTTGAGGCTACTGGCAGCTAAATTAGCAGTTAGCTAACAGCAGCTAGATCAGAGAACGACAGCTTTCCTCTGTTCCAGTCCAGATTCACTCTGATCCTCTGGAGCTTCTTCTGAACTACGAGACCAATTGGTGGAGCTGTTGGTGACTGTGCTGAGTATTTACCTTCATACAACCATATTACCCATAATCCAGACTGTATGTTTCCCTTCCTCTGGACAGACTCTGCTAACACACCCAGAAACCAACCTCTACTGTCTCCAACCTCGACATCCCAGCTGTGAGTCCCTGAGTTAAAGCCCTCAGAGCCCAGAACAGACCGATGGAAATCAAACCATGTCCTTCATCTTGTTCCAGATGTTGAAGGTCAGGTTGCCCAGGTGTTTGGCCTCGTCTATCAGAGCTCCTGAGGGCAGCTGTGGATCCTCCAGCAGGGGGCGCTGCTGGACTCTTTCCACTGCAGCCTTGTAGTTGTTCAGGAATGAGACGTCTTCAGCTCTCAGCTCCTCCTCTGTGGCTCTGACTGTGTCTGAAAGAGCTGCTATCTCTCTGCTCAGAGCCTCCATCTTCTCCTTCATCATCTGACTCTTCTGCTCCTCTTCCTCCCTCAGTACAGCCAGCCTGGCCTCCTCTTCCTCTTCTAGAAACTGGTGAAGCTTCTTGAACTGCTTCTTAATCTGCCTCTGCCGCTGTTTGATCAAACTTCACTTTAACTCCTTCACAAACCGTTAACTTCTTCTTTAAGGGCTCCAGAGTTTCCTGAAGTTCCTTCTTGTGTTGTCGTGCAGCTTCATCGATGGGTCTGAATCTGTGGTTGGAGTGTTTTTCTGAATCTCTGCAGACGACACACACTGGCTGCTGATGGTCCAGACAGAAGAGTTTGAGTTTCTCAGAGTGCAGACTGCAGAGAGCCTCTGAAGATCTCTGATCTCTCTCCTGTAAGAAACTCTCACACAGGTTCTTTAAAGTCAGATTACAGGGTGGTTCTTCCCTTGAAGATCGTCTCTTACAAACTGGACACTCACGTGTTTGTTTCTCTGTCCACCAGCTCTTCAGACAGTCTTTACAGAAGCTGTGGCTGCATGACAGAACAACAGGATCTCTAAAGACATCATGACAGACCGGACAGCAGAGATCCTCCTCTAATCTGGAAGCCATTTTGTCAGGAACATCTGTTTCCTGGTTGGTCTCAGGTGATGTCAGTAAGGGGCGGAGTTTTGTCAGCTCACTGCTGTGTCTCATTTTAATCTTTTGTACTCATATTTCTGTGATTCCTTTTACTGACTGTTGAAGTGTCGGCCTACAGCTACATAGAAGGCCTCAGTCTGCAGTCTAGCATGGATTGGTTTTATATAAATTGGGCTTGGTGACTGACGAAAGCTGCCACCACATATGTCACCTGCCAGAAGGCTGCTTTCTTAAATAATATTTGAGTTCAATATTCTTTAACATGTTGTTGTTTGTTACTGTGCATTAAATGGTCTGTCTGTGCGTGGCGCCTAATTTTGATGTTTCATTCCGTTCATCGCAGCCAGCGACCGGCAAGGTCCCTATTGTTTTTGCTTGATTTCTTCTTCTTCTTACCTATTATTATTTTTAGCCCCCATTGACTGCATTTTTGCCCCCCTGAATATATACGAAAAGTCAATTTTATTTGGCAAAGTTGTCAGGCCTGGTGAAAATGGGGATATTCTATGGGTCGCTTTCGTGTTGGCCACTAGGTGGCGCTAGTATCATAAAAAATGCGTTTATGCTAATAACTTCTGCATAGTTTGTCGCACATTCAAAAACCTTATATCCACACGTTCGGTGAATGGAGCTGAATCTCCCCATATAGGCCACGCCCACTTCCGCCTATAATTTTTCTCCGCTAGAGCGCGAAATGTCCGTAAACTACTTGTTCTCCCCATGCGCTTTGTCCGATTCGCACAAAATTCTTCACGTATCATCTGAGGACCCTCATAATAAAAAAGTGATTAACAGAATTTTGATATTTCAAAAAACCAGCACGTTATAAAATTAGCACTTCCTGTGGATTTTTCGTCAAAAAAGGAAGTGGACCATTTCTACATTTTTACACCAAACTTGGGTCCATAGTTCCCCATGTCTTCCTTAAGCATCGTGCACAATTTCAGGCCATCGACACTAGGTGGCGCTCTTTAAAATGAAGAAGTTTATATCTCTACAACGGTATGTGTGATTAAGATGAAACTTGGTACGATGCTTCCCCATGGCTCCCTGAGGCTCCCTTAAAAAGGACAAAAAAAATACGCCACTAGGTGGCACTCTTTTGGCATGATAAATCACTGTGCGGAGACCATAATAGTTATGAATATGAAATTCACAAGGCACGTGTAGAGTAGTGCCTGAAGCTCACATACCAGAAATCGTGTTTGTCGTGTGTGTAGCGCCCCCTACAGGATAAAAAAACAGCAGCCCCGGTGCCACGTTTCACCGATATGTATGAAACTCCGTAGGCACATTCAACATGCCGTGACGTACAAAAAAGCCTCTTGGACCCATACCCGAAACCCCACAGGAAGTCGGCCATTTTGATTTTCATTTTCACTTTTCGCGTTGTATTTGAACGAACTCCTCCTAGGGAATATATCGGATATGCTTCAAAATTTGTGAGTACAGTCAAGAAATGGTTCTGATTAAAAGTTGTGCTATTTGTGCATGTACGTTGAAGGGCGTGTCCGTGGCGTGCCCTCAAAGTTGGCCATAGTGAATTCCGTGCACATTTTTGGTCAGGTTGAATCAAATGTCAAACTCTTGATGGCATTTCCGGCATTTTGCAATGATTTTCAGCGTTTTTTTGCGTTGTATTTGAACAAACTCCTCCTAGAGAATTTATCAGATCTGCTTCAAAACTAGTCAGTACAGTGAAAAAATGGTGCTGATTAAAAGTTGTGCTATTTGTGACTGTATGTTAAAGGGCGTGTCTGTGGCGTTCCCTCAAAGTTGGCCAGGTTGAATCGAATGTCAAGCTGTGATGCTATTTCCGGCGTTTAAGGGCTTCTGTTTTAACTAACTCCTCCTACAGATTTTATCAGATTGACTTCAAATTCGATCACTTCAATCTACACACATTGGTTATCAAAAGTTGTGCTATTTGTGACTGTATGTTTAACCGTGTGCCTGTGACGACGTGTCGAATTCAACCGATTGGCCATCAAACAGATAGTACTCATATCTTCAGTGGACAGTCCCACCCTGAACACGTCCTCATAACGTACATGATCCAATCTCAATGAAACTTCACGTGTTTGATAACAGTCCCATCCTGAACACGTCCTATAACGTACATGATCCAATCTCAATGAAACTTCACGTGTTTGATAACAGTCCCATCCTGAACACGTCCTCATAACGTACATGATCCAATCTCAATGAAACTTCACGTGTTTGATAACAGTCCCATCCTGAACACGTCCTCATAACGTACATGATCCAATCTCAATGAAACTTCACGTGTTTGATAACAGTCCCACCCTGAACACGTCTACATGACAATATTCAGACATAGTGATAGTGCCACATACTGGTAACAGGAAGTATCACGTTTTATACTTTCATGTTCTACTCCTCGCAGGATGATCAGATCCAGCTGAAATTTACTTATAAAATCCAAAACACATTGTTGATGATATGTGTTGACTGTGGTGAGGGGGCGTGTCTGTGGGGTGGCGGGAAATTTTGATGGACCGCCACAAAACACGAATTCGCTATAACTTGAGTGTACATTGTCCAATCGGCTCCACACTTCAAATGTTTGATCACAGTCCCGCCCTGAACACGTGTACATGACAATATTCAGACATAGTGATAGCGCCACCTACTGGCAACAGGAAGTAAGCGCTGTGTGGCGATTTTGAGCAGATTAACGGCAGATTTTCATGTTGTGGTCGGCACGTGTTACAACGGCAGGCGACGCGGCCGCAGCACGCCCCGAGTTGTGTGGAGTGCGAGGTCCTGCCCAACGCTGCTTGCAGCTTTAATTTTAATTGTTTTAGCCCCTCACTCAGATTATGTAAACCTGGGTGTGTAATTTGTTTGAAACTCAATTGTCTGTAGGACAATCTGTGAGCTATGACACTTAAAAGCTGGTTGACAGATGCAAATGCTTCCTTGTCAGTTACAATCGGTTCACACAACATGCAGCAAACTTTTGGCATCAAATCTATTTTTTAAAATGCAGCAGACGGTCACATCTACACTCATACAGCCAGTTATTTATGATCAGATTTGTTGTTGTGGTTAATTGTACATGCAAAAAACACTTATACTTTCTACTTTTAATGGGTTAATAGTTTAGAAGATGCATTTTCTGTAAAATAAATGTAATTCTACTTGATTTGAACTGTTATTGATGCTCCACTGAGGCTGTGGTGGAAATTATTTCTTAAAGACTGTGCACCGTGCAAACGTAATATCAGTGAAAGAAATGAAGTCGGTTATAGTACAAAATTGTTCTTTTAATAGAAAACCATTTTGACTCAACTCAGAAGTTCACAACGTCAAGCTGGTTTTACATAAATTGTTGAAGAAAAGTCTTGTTTTCTTGACATGGCTCCTCCCATCTTGTGCAAAATGCTGCTGGTCTCATGTGAATGAAGAACAAAAAAAAAAATCTACAGTGGGTTCTGCACAACAAACCAGATCTCTGCACGCTGGATAAAGCTTTTAAAGAGCGGGGGGTCACAAAGAAATCCAACTCTTCCCATCAAACCTCAGTTCCTGCATTCAATCAATGCCAGTCTGGTCGGTTCAATCTGGAACAACAAGCTAAAAAACAACGCAGCACCTGCACATTGTGCTTTCTGAGAACATTTCAAGGCAGTGATACCAGGTCAGATGGTGATTCAGAGTCAACAAAAACCAAGACATTTTCACAGGAGAGAAGAAACAAGAGTGGAGTAATCTGCAGCGAATCCATCCCCTTTGGTCTAACAAACTATAAAATAGGTTCTGATAACGTTTGTTTCTCCCCAATACAGATTCCTGAAGTTACCGGGTACCGGTCTTAATTGCTATCATTATTGTCTGGCCTGGCTCAGGCGATGACTCTATCCTAGTAGCAGGGTCCTGTTTTGGGGCTAATAAATTACACAGTAACAGGTCGATACTAACCGATAACAAACTCTGCTATAAAACGTCCCGGGTGGAGTTCAGCTACATTATTAGAGTCTTCTGTACATGACGGCCGGCACAGCAACAGGAAAAAAAAACCAAAACCAGAGAAAGTTCTTCAGTTCATGTTGATGGCTTCACCTGTGTACAGCTCCAGGCTCCGCCTCCTCTGAATGTAGGCTGCAGCTATTCATTATAATTCATTATCATTTTGTCAATTAATCATTTAGATGATAAATTAAGGGAAGATGCAGCAGTTCCCAGAGCCCTTGTGAGAGACCAGCAGTCCCCAAATCCCCAAAAGCTTCAGTACGATTTGAAACAAAAAGCAGCAAACGCCAAAGAAACTGGAACCAGCACCTGGAGAAACAGTTCAGATGTTTGATCTGTGACAGTTCAGACCACCCAAAGGACTGTTTCAGTACAAGTGAGAAATCAGAAGATCTACACTTCTAGACTTCAGCCTCAGAGATAACTCTAAATGAGTAGCACACAAAGACAATTGTGGATTTCAAAATGTGAAGTGGGACACGGTTTAATGTCCGTTTGTCGTCCGGGAGAAAAAACAACAAGTCCGTTTAAACGAAAGAAGAAGCAACGATGCGTCTTGGCGTTGGTGTGCTGGCAGTAGAGGTCGCTGTGAGAGAGGAGCTTCCAGATGAGTGTTTCTGAAGAGTAAAAAGATGTAGCACCAGCAGCAGGAACTGCACCAGAGGACAGCGTGTGGGTCCCAGGTGAGTCCTCCTGAGTTCTCTGCATGTGTAAACAGAAACTCAGTCACCCAAAACCTGATCCAGGATCCGATCGCAGCTGTCTGAGTGGGTTTGTGTTCGACTCAAGTCTTTAGAAAATTGAAGGATAGAATAAATATTCAGAGATATTGATGATCAGATGGAGAACCAGCAGTTGTGTGAGACTGTAGAGAGACCTGGACGCCTGATCAGAGACCTGGACGCCTGATCAGAGACCTTTTTAAAGATTTGTAGACCTAATTGGAAACCAGATTACACACCTGGAGATACCTAGAAAACCAGTAGGAGTCCTGGGCACCTTATCAGACACCTGGTCAAAAAATCTGTGACACTAATGTGGATGTAAACAAACTGGGTGATAAAGAAAACCTTTGGTGGAGTGTTGCTATATGTAGATGATGAACCCATTTGAGTTTGTTAACGAAACTACGGAGCGAGCACAAAGTGAATCTGAGCGGAGGCCAAACTGAAGGTCAGAGCGATTCCTCCTCTTTGTTTGACTACAGCGAGCAGCTGTTTTAGTTCAATGACTGAACCTTTTTAAGAATTAAACTGTATTTGTGGCTGTTTTGAAAAGATTTACATCTTGAGGAGGAACCAATCTGCTTGAAGCTGAGAGCCACAGACAGGAAGTGAGAGAAGCACAGACACTGCTCGTTATCTTTTGACAAAAGGAAAACTACAATATTGCTAGCTTCCTCTTTTGGGTCCATTCAGACTGGAGTTGTGCTTTCTCCGTAGTTTTGTTGTTAATAAACGTCTTGGGTTGGACGTGACAGGAAACGGTTGCAGCAGAGTGATCGACTGAGACATTAAACCCGGTTACATATCAGGACACTTGACACAGAACAACAAGAAAATGTTGTTTTTTTTGTTCAAGTTTTTCTAAACTCCTGTCTTTAGTTATGAAATGATAAACGCCTCTGACGCGTCTCTTCTATGTAAATGTGTAAAATCTTCCTCTTGTTTCCGAAGTAATCTGCCCTGTGAAACAGAATCCCTGCAGTAAACCTGTGTCTGTTCCTTTTGATAGATTCTGGCCTGAAGCCTCATTTTATAACCACAATCCTGTTTGGGGATCTTTGTGTGTCTCTGATTGACGGTCAGTTTGAAACCGAACCGGAGCCGCAGAGTTTCTGCTTGGTCGACCGTTCTATCGCAGCTCCTCCACCCTCTGCCTCTTCCTCCGCCTCTTCCTCCTCCTGCTGCTGCTCACTCTGCTGGTTTCCTTTCTCCAGGCAGCCGTTGTTAGTCTCATCACTACAGGGTTTATACTCCACCGGATCGAGATCTGGATCTGGATCTGGATCCAGCTCCGGCTGGGACTCCACGGCCGTCTCCCAGTCCTCCTCTTCCTCTTCCTCGTCGTCTTCCTCCCTGTCTTTCTGGCGGGCCTGGTTCTGGGTGAGGCGGAGGCGGGCCATGGCCTGGTCGATGGTCATCGTGCTGACCAAGTTGAAGTCGTGCATGCTGATGAGGTGCAGCAGGAAGTTGCGAAAGAGGTTGTGTTTGACGATGTGGGCGGCGTTGCGTTCGGCGAACAGCAGGCAGGCCTCGTTCATCTGGTTGTCCGCGATGAAGCTGGAAGGAGAGACAGGATGATTTAAAATGTCATGGACAATGATTTCTTAAAATAGTGGGAGCCCTGAATTTGTCCGATACGTTTTTTCCACAAGAAAGAGTTTCCTCATTAAAACCCTTAAAAAGTCGTCTACTATCCATGAATACAAACAAGAAGAAAAGCTGATGTATCTCGCTTTGAATGACAAGCGAACACGCCAGGAAACAACAAATATGACGATGAGATCGTTTCACTTGAAATATTCAAGATTTGATTCACACAAGTGACTGAGTGAATGAAAACACCAGATTATGTTGAAAAATCTATCTTTTTTCAATTCAAGCACTGTTCAAATGAACAATTAACAAAGAATTGTCAGAGATGCGTCACTTAATGTGTCGGGTCCATTTATTACTCCAATTACTGCACTTGTGCATCATTAGCTTGTGAAATAAAGCAGATTATAGCTGTTAACTGTGTGTCAGATATATTAAATTATCACAGATATTCTGTTCCTTGCCTTAACTTTAGGTTATTATTAATTATTCTGCAGTGTTTCTGACAATAACTCATCTTTGAGTTATTTAATTCCCGCCAGGGTAAACCAAATAAGATCTGATAAGTGGATTTGATAACACATTTGTATACAATAAGACCGCACTGAACCCTAACCCTACTTATACGCACCCGTGCTTCATGACGTGGAGGTTCCACAGCTTCATGATCTCCTTCTCCCCCTCGTTGACGTCAGTAAAGTCCTCGATTTGCTGCAGTGAGAGCAGAGCATTAGTATTAGCTAGCAAGGCAACATTAACTGCTTCTACTGCCCCAAACCTCATCAACCGGATCAACAGTCAAACAAAGAGCTGTTTTAACAACTGGAGCTACCTAACACTGACAAGTAAACTTCAGCGGCCCTTCACTCGTTCACCGGCTGTAAACTAACCTTGGCAGTCTTCTCTTTCAGCCAGTACGGGTCCCGCTCGTCTTCGCTGTCAACTTCCATCTCTTGAGGTCGCAGCGGCACACAGCTGTCGCTGTGGAAGTAGAGGCGGTTGTGTCCGCTGATGTGCGGCCTCTGCTGCTCCCGATCGCTGTCCTCTGGCTCCAGAAACTCAGACAGACTTGCCTTTGTCCTCTTAGGTCTGGAAAATATTAAGATTTCCAATGTGAACACAGCTCCCTCGAGAGTTATTGCCACCCTCTGACGGGTAAAGTGAGGATGTAGAAAAGCTCCAGAATCAGAGTGAAGAGATCATCAGCGGTACCTGCAGGTGAGAATGTGGGTGACGGCGGTCCTCTTCACCGGGCCGTTCCTGCTGAAGGCGAAGCCCGGCTGGTTGTGGATGTCCTGCGGGTTTCCTGCATATGAACCATCGTAACTCTCGTTGATGGAGACCTCGACTTTCGCTCCTTTAGGGTGGGGCTGCCAAACATCAGGAGAGGTTCGCAAGATCAGAACTGACAGCGACAACAACCTTTTTATTGCTTCATTTTTACTTTTTTTTAAAATCAGGATCTTTATGTCTGTCTCCCTCTCCCCCTCTCTCTCTCTCTCTCTCTCTCTCTCTTTCTCTTTCTCACCACATAGTTGAAGATGAAGCGGGAGTGAGACAGTTTGAGGTGTTTGAGCAGACTGTAGAGCTTCCTGCAGTTGAGGGTGCACCAGGGGCAGTGGAGGTCGTCTCTGGCCTCCGTCTGCTGCCGTGTGTTGTTGTTGTACTGGAACTGGACGGGAAGAACCAGAACAAAGGCTGAGATTGAAGCTCAGTGGTAATAACTCACATTGATATCAGACTGATAGAACAGGTTTGCTGTGCAGGCTGTCTGAGGAGAGACCGACCTGGTAGAAGATGCGCAGTTTCTGTCGGGGTTCAGCTGAGATTTGTTCTCTTCTCGTCTGCACGTCTGCATTTATGGATTCTTTAACAGCTGCAGCACAGAGGAGAAACACAACCATCACTCACTTTAAATAAAAGAAAAGCAGTTTCACCACCGACTGAATAATCTGAACACAATTTCAGCATCTGTTGCTGTTTCTCTGCTCACCCAGAGTGTGTGTGGCTCTCAGGGTGCTGGGTCTGGTGTCCTGGTTGGTCTCAGAGTTGCGGGTGGCCAGAGGTTTGGCCACAGGTGCAGTGGAGCAGTCAGAGGAGTCGCTGGTCCAACGCAGGGTGAACTGCAGGGTGGGACCCTGAGAGAAACTCTCAAACGGAGGCAAACGCTACAAAAAGAGAGCAGAGCGAGTTTAAAGCTCACTTATTATCAACCTGACAGACTTTTTACGGGTTTACATCCATCTACTGTCTCTGAGTGACACAACAAGTGAATAATACATTCCTGTTTAAATGTGTTTCATTCGATGATGCAGCCAGCTGAATGTTGGAAAAACCACCGAAGACGATTTTGGTGAGTTTAATTTAGTTTGAGTCCATTTTCAAGTGTTTTATGATTATCTGCTTGGTGGAATTACTGGTTTTGTGAATGGAGTCTGGTCAGCTGTTTTGTGAAGTTTGTATATCAATAACCTTTGACAAAGGAACCCCGGTGAATTTCACCGACTTGCTCTGCGTTTGAGGTCAGATCAGAATATTTTTATTTCTTTATAGAGTTAAAAAAATATTTAGTTTAAAAAGGAAAACTCTTCATCAGACAGATTTTATTGTTTTGGGTGACCTCAGCCTGATGATGACTCACAGAATTCAATAAATAAGACGTGTAAGAAACGAGGATTTAACTGCATGGTTTGGTGAAAACATCTCGCTTTTGAATTAATACGTTTCCCTCTCTCGCTCTCGCTCTCACCTTTCCATCCAGGATGGTCTCCCAGGTTGCCCTCTTCTTATTGACGGGACACTCCTCCATCTCTTGCATGGACACCTCATACTCGCCGTCTAACAGCTGCAGTCGTCTGCACACAAACATTTTCTCACTTGTTGATTCTGCAGCACTGAGTGTAACAGCAGTTTCTTCCTGTGTGTCAGCCTGTGACAGTTTGTGTGAGCCTCACCTGTTTTTATCAAAGACAGTCATCTGAGCCACAAATGTGGTTTCTCCCTCCTCTCTGAGAGAGGAGCTCCTCCTCTTCCTGTTTACCACTTCCTCTGCAAAATCTGAAACAGACGTAAATTACATTTAACCTTCTTTTCTAACACACAACACCGACAGAGAGGCTTCAGACTGATCGGTGCATCACAAAGAGCCAAACACACACAAATAAAGAATTTGGTTCATCACAACTTGGGTCTTATTTTTGCTGTTTTCACAGTTAATTACTGAGCTTAAAATATTGATGATATCAAGGAAAGTTGTAGCGGATTCTTGTGACATTGACGTGATGTAATCAGCCGGATAATGTCTGAACAATGTCGTCTCTGTTTGTGTTATTGGACAGTAGAAAACACAGTGTGCTCATGATCGTAGCATCATGTGTTACAGCATAATGTTTCCTACCCTTCACAAACAATCTTTGGTGAGTACAGACACTGAGCTGCAGAGGGCCGTTAACGGGACAAGAGTTTCATTTCCACCATTACTGAATTAAAAGTAAGTGGCAGTTAATTAGAGATGTCATGAGAACTGATACTTCGGTACCAAATCGATGCCAAGAACATTTTAAAAACGTACTAGTTTCTCTACAGGACCGTAAGTACCGTGGTTACCAGGGTAACAATTCTTCCCGACCAGGCGGAGCTTCTCTGGTTTATTTGACCAGCACGGACCAGTTGAAGCAACAGTGAACAGCAGAGTTCAATGGTTTAAAATAAAAAGGACTGTATGTTAAAGTACGTGGGATTTATTGTTTTGTTTTTGGTTTTTTTCCCGTTGTATCAAATTTCTATCGAGAGTCACAGAATTTCACTGATACTGTTATCGACTACTAAATCTCCGGTATCATTACATCCCTACAGTTAATCACAAATTTCCATCAAATGGCTTTAAAATCTGCACAGCTGCAACGCCCGCTGTCCTTAAACACCTGATTTACATGGAGGGAAAATCCCTTTAAGAGGCACAAAACAGGAGTAATGTCAGGATGGACCCAGATGAAATAGAGGTTGTGTTCAGAATACAACAGCCGCTCACCTCTGTTGTGGTGATTCTCTCCGTTAGCCAGGCCGTTGATCTGCGTTCGGGGGTAACCGGGCCTCGATACTCTGAAGAGTAGCGAGTAAGACTTGACCATGTGAGAGTTGCTGGGTTCAAACTCGCTGCTGGGAACCAGCAGAGTGGGGAAGGAGCCCGGCTTGGCCTGGACTCCAGCGCTCGCTTCTGGGTTCAGAGGAACCTGCTTCTTCCCCGTAGGGACCTGCTTCACCGGACAGCTCACATCCTGGACCAGAGGACAGAAATATCAGATGTGTTTCAGTGCAGGAAAAAGCAGGAGATGCTCGTCCTCTAAAAGACACACAGACAGACAGACACAGACACACACACACCTTCCTCTTCTTGTGACAGACTTTGACCAGCAGCACCTCCAGAGATACAGAGTTCTGCTCATTCTCACTGTCCTGAGACAGCTTCCCTGAGAACAGCACAACACAAACCAGGTCAAAACACTTCCTGTATCAGTGGAAGGAATATATATAGATGTATATATTTTAAAAAAGCCAAAAGGATGGCGGCTGAGAACTTACCAGCTTTATGAAAGAAACCAGTAAAGGTGAGCTGCAGGTTAGAGGCCAAACTGTGGGGAAAAACAACAACAACTTTAATCAACTTTACCTTTTAAAAACAGGTCAAATGTCCACTGGAGGTTCACATGGACAGCAGGTCTTAGAGCAGCAGTTATATTATTCAAAGAACTAAATTATATTCCAAAGTCTGGATTAGTAAGATTAGAAACTTTTGTCTTTATTGGAGCTACATTATTTTATGTGTTTTCCTTTAAATCACCATAATCTGACTGTTTCTGCAGGTTGGATTTAAAGCCTCATTCAGACCAGAAGATTCACAACGAGACGAGTTGAAACTTGAAAATGTTTGCAAGTTTCAACCCCGCCAGTTCGCACCAATGCAGGTAGTTGTGACGGAGTATCGCCTCCATCTCTGGACTTCCGCTGTAAACGGATTTTCAGACTTTTTCTGTAGTTGGACATAATTTCTAGTGCTTCAAAATATGAATGAGCCACGTCGGCTTTGTTTTGTAGTTGTTACAGATATGATCAACACTAAGTTTCCCTAAAAACACTTCTGCCATCTGACTGCTGGTGAGAATATATCACTATTATTATTTATACATACGTGATGGATGAAAATACATGAATATAACGTCCCTGTAAACAACAACAACATCACAGACAAACATGAAACATTAAATCTCTTTATGAGGACCGGATATTTTACCTGTGAGTCTCCTGTTCGCCTCTCATCTTTTCCACTTTGAACAACAGATTGTCAACCTTGGAGCTCTTCCTGTACATGCAGACAAACAGCGGGGGTTAACAACAATACCACCCAACAACAGATCCCTGTACAGGGGAAGAATTTCTATCAGTCCACTGACTAACATCCTCTGCACTTTTAATGGTCACTCTCCTGCCAGACAAGTCAACTGTATTATAATCCTTGTCTTGTTAAACTAAAGCAGATACTTCACATAAGATGAGATGCTTTAAATACTGTACAGACCAAATCGTGCAGCTTGAAACTGATTGTGTTTGAATAAGTTGCAAAAACACACAAATCTTTAAACAATAGAAGTAGTAATGGTTAAAGGCTGATGCCAAAACCACAACAAAGAAAAGCCGTGTATAATTATATTCTACAGGAAATTAGTCCAACAGTTTCCAACGACAACTTCCCAGATGGTTCTGTGTATCAGCTCTCCTGCTCACACAGGATCTGGTTCTCCAGATAAACAGTAAAATGTGTTTGTGAACAGATTTGAGGAGAGAAATAGTCAACAACAGAATCTGGATCCATATCTGATCAGCACTGTTTGACAGTTTGATCTGAGTTTGGTTGAGCTGGACGGACTCACTGAGAATGAGCTGTCAATCACAAGGTAGCCCCGCCCTAAAGCATACCCTGCTTTATGGTCTGTTTTACTCTAAATGGGACCATCAGTTACTAAATGAACATCATGCTGTATGGAAGAAGACTGAAACTAGAGACTGAGACCAGAAACTCAACAGGAAACTGTTTACTGAGGGAATAAATCAACTGAGAAGTCGGATTATTTCTCCATAAGACTGAATGGTATCAGTTTATATTGCAACCAGTGGAGCTGCCCCCTGCTGGCAGTTACAGAGAATGCAGGTTTAAGACACTTCACAGACCCAGAAGCTCTGTCCGTTATATAAACTGTCGATGTGCCATTCTGTGCGCGGACCTGAAGGTAGAAAGCCCACCTGGCTCAGATCAGCAGTGTGTCCGTGGGGGTTTTGGATTCACACACACACAGTTTGAGTTTGGTGACTTCACATAATTCGCAGTTCTGTCCAACTTCAACCTGAGCAGACGTCTAATGAGCCAACATAACTGGAAACACCTGCGAGCCTGTGCAGAAACCACCCTCACATCTTAAGCCCCTGAATCAACTAGAGTCCAATATCCGGCCAACGCACTGCATCGACCAAACACATGAAAGCTCTCAGTTCTGGTGCATTACTGCCATTATTCTACTGTTACTGACTGCTGGTGGACATGCTGTCGGCTGGGCAGCTTTTACATATGTAAAACATCAACAAGACAGGGAGGATAGGCTATGGACCCATTTAAAAAAAGCACTTTTGAAAAGACAACACAAGAAAGAAACTACTCTACTTGATCGCACTGAGCCTGAAAGATTACATTCATTAGAAAACATCAACAGCATTTAATCTAACTCATGAAATCTACTGTCTTTCTGTTTGTTTAGTTTATTCCAGGCTCTGTGAGCAGTCAATAACTGTGTGTGGAGTTTATTCATCTCAAATCACAAGCAGCGTTTCATGTGACTGAAGCATGCAACAGTGCAGCGGAAAGTGAAACTGAGCCGAGCTGCAGCGAACGCGTCACCGGGTTCACTGCCTCCGCTTCAAATCAGGAATAACATGATCTAACGGCTGCCACTTTAAGCCCTGAGCGAAGAACAGAAATTAGTGTTCATCAAAGAGGAAGAGTCCCAGTGTGATGAGAGCATGCCCATATAAGGACTCTACTAAACCTTATTGATTTTGATCGTAACAGAGATAAGCTGACAGTGTTTCACATATAAACTGATCAAATGACTAATGTTCCACAATAACTACGTTTTCTCTTTTATAAAAGTTTTGATTGATTTTAAAACTTCAAAATTAAAGAAAAATACTAAATAAGAGAATTAAGTTTCATGAGCTTTAAATTATTACATGAGCACTTGTTGCGCTGTAATACAGAATGTGTCCATTACTCAGTTAAATGTCATTTCTCTTTTCTTTTGCACATAAATGTAAACAAAAACAAACAAACAAACAAACACCTGCCATCTTGTGCTCCTGTTCACGTCGGAGGTTAACCACAGGTAAACCACCGTCATCAGGTGCTTCATTAGAAGTCTTTCGATGTCGCTGTCATTGTGACGTTTGAGTTTTGGTTCCATTTCAATCTTTTACTTTTCTGACAATAAAAACATTTCTACAAATGTCACTACCAGCGGTTCAGAAAGCTTTTGACTTTTTAAAAGACCATTATGAAGGAAATGTAAAACCTATTTCACGTCCAAACTGGTAATAAAAACATTTAATAATAAGTACAGAGGTGGTTTGCAGCTTTTGGTTACAAATGAAAAACTAATTATCACCTCCAAACACTCAACTTGCACCTACTTAGTGTAAATTTAATAATAATTAATAAAAATCATATTTATTCACCCTGAACTCAGAACCTGCTGAGCTTTAACAACCACGTGACAGCAGCAGACACTCTCTGTATTCAAACCCCCCCCCCATGTGTATTTTGCGCAGCGTCTGTATGCAAAGCAGCTCAACTGAAAAACGTCTCTCCTGTGATAGGAGGTTGGTTTTTTTTTCCTAACTGATCCAACCAGCCCACCGACGGTTTACTTTCAGTCCAGATAACACATGACCTGCTTTTCTATTTAACAGCAGGTTTCAATGCACAGAGAGGAGCGAAGACATAAAGAAAGACACCAAACACAAACTGATCGGAGAGCTTTTATCACAACAATCTGAAGGAATAGGTTTTATTTTTTACCTTTTGATGTTGTTCCTGGAGTTTCTGTGGGACATATAGGTGAGAGTCCTGTGCAGGAATATGGGCTGAAATGCAACAGGAAGAGATAAAACCTTGTGTTACAGATCTATTTCAACATGCTAAGAAATGTTTCCTCTCATCTCAAAAAGGTCAAGTTAATCATGTGACTGGGCTTCAGAGAGACACTCACAGCGATCAGGTTCCTGGTGCGGAGGAACCTGTAGATCTGTGTTGGTTCTGTAAATAAATAGAGTTACATCATCAGCACATTACTTTGTGTGTTATTCATCATTCAAATACAACGTTTGAAAGCTTCAACAAGAGTCAGGACATTTAAAAAGCACAATAAGATCAGTAAACTCAAATTCATTTAATTAATGAAGAACTTTAGCAAAAGTTATTTAACAAATAAAACTACCAAACATTTAAAGCTTAAAGGGGATCTGACATTTTGTAAACTCTATAATTGACTAAAATTGAATTAATAAATGATCTGAACATAATCCTTTTTACAGCAGATTGATTTAAAGAACATTTCATTTGCAGCTTAAAGTGGATTTGAACTTTACTCTTTCTAATTTTGACATTGTAAACTATTTAATTGACTAAAATGTAATTAAGCATTATTTGGGAGACTGTTAAAAATGAATTATTTGACTGTTTCCAATAAACTTTGATCTTCCAAGTTCACCTTAAATTAAAGACTCACACAACAACAAGTTATATAAGACCGATATAAAGTCTGACAGCACTTTAACAGCTGTAATTCACAGTAAAAGGACCCTGACTGTGGGTAGACTGAGAGAGTACAGTGTCTGTAGAGGACATTGTACAGCTGTACAGCTTCCTGTGACCTTTCATTTAAACTCCATCACTCAGATCTATTAATAAGCAACCTGACGACAGCAGGAACTCACTCTCGAAGGCCTGCAGGAACAACTCGTGGTCGGCCTGAATGAGCTGCAGGTTGGGCTTCTTGGCGGCTGCAGCCATCGCGGTGGAAGAGGAGGAGGAGGAGGAGGAGGAGGAAGAGGACTGGTGTAACCCGTTGGCTTTTCCCCCAGAACCAAAACCCACCGGATGGCTTCCACCTGAGGAGCTCTGCTTCTGTGGAGCCATTGTGCCCCCCCCCCGCCCCCCCCAACCCAAAACACACACAGCAACACAAACAGGCCGAAACAATCAGTCCCACTAGCAGATGTGAAGTCGTGTAAAAAAAAGAAAAAAAGAGAAAAGGAAGAAAGTGAGCTCGTCTTCCTTTGTGAAAACAAAAGAGCCGCGTCTGCAGAAAACCAGCCGGTTCCCACAAACAGCGGAGAATAAAAACTCTTTTATATTTCAGCAACCAGTGGAGACACACGCTGCTGTTCTCCTGAAGGAACCGGGGGAACCGGGAGGAACCGGGGGAACCGTCCCGGAGGTCGCTGAACGGGGCTGAAATGCGCGAAACAAGATTTCAGACTCCGGCAAGCTGACGCGGCTCGCTAGCTAACTGGCTAACTTCCTTAGCCAGTTAGCAGTGTCCCCCGGGCTAACTGGCTAGCATTGTCCGGCACTCTCAGCTTCACTAATGAGCCGCTCGGAAGCTGCTGCCCAACGACAGTCGGTTGTACGCACAAAGGGCACACGCTTTCAGAGGGTTCGATGCCATAACTTCACCAAAATCCGCATTATTTGTCGCCTCGAACGGAGCGCCAGTCGGCAAGTTGGGTTAGCGTCACTGGGAAACAGCGCGACGTAACACAGGCGTCATCCGGTCGGGATCTTCTGAATAAAGTTTAATTCAAATATAAAACAGTTAAAAAAACATGTTAAACTTAGTTTTTTAGTAAAACAAAAGCCGATATATAAAATATAAATACATCTCTATGGAAACACTGACTCCATTAAACACATATTATATCAAAGCGGTCTCTTAATCGAGTGTGTGCTTTTATTGTGAAGGCAGATTCCGTACGAGTTCCGTCTGCCTCGTGTCTATGTGCGACCCTTGACGGCTGTAGGTCGACGCTTCCTCTGTGACTTGTGTTGAAAGATCCCGCCTTCCGACCGCTCCAACCAATCAGCGCGCTTGTTTGTGAAGGGCTGCGCTGTGATTGGTGCTCGCGTTGTCCGAACTGGAGTAGGCGGGGCCGACAGCAGACACATTTGCCGCCTTGCTGAGACCGTGTCTGCATTATAATGTTTACTGTAAATAAGTTGTGTATAATATACTTTCACTCAGATTTTATCTTTTATCCTTGAAGGCAGATCATCACACTGCAATAATTTCATTCAATAATCATTAAAAATATAATAATTTTGAGACATCCACAAGTTAAAATGAAGTGTTTATAGCCACTAACTGATATTAATTGTTTATTCCCATGTATATATAAATATTACTATATAATATTACTAAATAACACCTTATTTAGTAATATAAAACAATATGGAGCTCTGACACTCACTGATTTGTCACCATTTAATCACCACAGAAATAGAAATGTTTGATTTTTATGAAGATTATTTCTCAAATACAAATCCATAAAAACAACCTTCAAACTATTAAAAATATAACGACTACTCGTGTGGTTAGAAGAGACGGTATGATCTCAGTAATCTCTCCTGATGTGGTCCCAGATTAGCTCAGTACTGCCAGCACACGACTAAACCACTGACCCGACATAATGGAGACTAAAATAGCTCATGAGCACACACACAGCACTTGAACCTACCACACACTGGTGAAATATGTCCACTGTGTTACTCAGCTGCAACAATAACTGACAGACAGACAGAGTCCAAAGCAAAGGAAATCACTGGCAGCATGTCTCCGCTCAGATCCTTTTTCACAGCAGCCCTTTTGACATGAAATAATAGGGTAAACATACTAATAGTGTAGCAGAGTTGGTCTTTTGTACAGACTTTAACAGCAATGTTACTCTGTAAAACAGCATATCTTAATAAATTGAGTGATATAACTTTATCCTCCATAAAAATGTGGAATTATTTAAATCTAACTCAAAAATTAACTGTTAGTAAATTAAATTAGTGCCATATTTTAAATATTACTGATATAATTCCAGTTTGTTTCATCGACTTATTTTCTTTCAGTTGACTTTATATCAAAAATGTAAGCGCGACTGGGACATAAAGTTTAGGATTTTATCCTTAAAAAAATAATATTATTTCAATTTATAAATCATCATAGATCCAAATAATTCTTAATAATCCCCCAAAAGTGCAAACATTTGATGTTAGTCGAGTAATTTCAACTTTTTGTTCAGGTACATTTATATAAGTTTAGATAAATGCTCTGTGATATTAGTTTTAAGTTAAATTTACTGAATGGAATTGGTAAAAGTAATTAATTTAAAAGTTACTTAAAATACTTTTACTCAAATCAAATATGTTTCATACTAAAATAGTTTGAGTTAATGAACTTAAATTGTTTCCTCACACAGTTATTTACTGTAATTCTTTACTCCTTTAATCACAGTAAGATTGTTGCTGTATTTTTACATAATCTTTTCCATCTAACAAGAATATTTTCCCTCTTGCTTTACACAGATTTTTGGCTGCAACAGCACATTAAATAAATATAAAACTGACTTATTTACCAGTAAAATACTAAAAACTAGGGCAGAATGTTCTTTCCTTTGTGGGTTTTCTGTTGACGGGGAACAAAGAGGTTAAAATTAAAACACAAACAAATGGGACAAAGAACAGCCTGGACTTAAATTCTGATTTATTATTCAAACATATTCCCTTTAATAGTAGCCATGGTAGTCAGAGCAAGTACACGAGAATGAAAGTAAGCAGGTACAGTAGTGAAAGTGACAACTTGATTTAAACGTTGGACCATTTTTCTGACATTCAGTAACAAAATATTTGGATGACAAACTGGAAACTGCGTCGGTAAAAATGTTAACGGACAAATTAAAAACACACACGTGAAACATAAAGAATAAATCACATAGAGGATGAATCCATATCCCAGTGTTTGAACTTCTTAACAGTGTTTAATGTGCTTTATCCAGGTCCGTCACTCACAAACCAGGAAAACTTACAGACCAGCAGCCAAAAGTGCAACCAGAGGGACGTCTGACACGAGGCATTAAAACCTATTAAAACCTATTAAAACCTATTAAAGACGACACAGTTTTACCTCAAAAAGTCCAGTAGTGGATAAAGTCGTTGGTGGGAAATGGTCCCTCCCCCAAAGTGACAAATCATGTAAACATCCGCCATCGTTTTCTAAGCCTGCCGTCTCAAGATCACAACTTAATTATTATGATGTTTTGTTTTTAACCTCCTGAGATCAATCTGAGTTCATTATGAGGCCGTTTTTCTTTTTAGACACAAATCTCAAAGCAGAGTTGTTTCCTACAAACTATCCAAAGTAGGTTTCAGCATGTTCCTCTCACCTTGTCAAGAAAGACGCGGCGCTGTAGTAAAAGTCTGAGTCAGGATCGAGTCCAGAAAAGGAACGTACTGTAATGCCAGCTGTTGATGGATTTTGAATCAATACCCATTTTCATCAACGGAGGAAGTTACATCAGAAACCATCTAGAATATTCAGCAAGACCAAATGCACAAGTCCGAGTCGAAAAACATCTCGAGACCGGACTCGAGTACTAAAGGACTGGAAAGAGGAATCTCGGAAGAGAACAGAGGAGAACGTTACATGATGACCTTCATTTGTTATTATAGAGAGAGATAATTACATCAGTATCTGAGGTTAATGGAGCCCTACAATCACATGATTCAGTTGTAAACATGAGAAAACAGTTGATCTCGAGGTCATTATGTTGTGATCTTGTGATAACAGGTTAAAAAACAACATACTAATCCAACAGAATCCAAAGTTTTCATCCTGAAGCGCTCAGAGAAAGTCTTCGCCCTCTCGTCACACACTGGGAAGATGTTTGAAATGAAAACACACTGACGTCCTTCAAGCTTGGCAAAAAAAGTGCAAAAGATGCCTCAAGAAGCTGTTATGATTTCGTTTTAGTATTACAGACAAACAGACACTGAGAGACGGACCCACAACCCGAACGGGTGCCGGATGAGTTTCAGAGACCGCATGTTGATGGAGTCCTTATGGAGCTTCGTTTCTCTTCCCATCAGTGCTCCTGACTTCATCTTCATCTGTTACTAAACACGCTTTGGAGCAGCCACGTAATCCAAACCGTCTCTCTGGCCAACATCAGCATGAAACTACCCTGGGAAACATGAGATATCCTGCGACGACACAACATCTAGCGGGTGCCTGGCCTCGGTCAAAAGGGGGCTCTCAGTGTTTTCTCCACAGTATGTAGGTCATCAGCAGGATGAGGCCTGCCGACAGGCCCGCGATCACAAACTGGTGGATGGAGAGGACGTTCTCCAGCGTGTGGATCCTCTCCTCCATGGCGCTGGTGTGGAAGTAGTCGTAGACGCCAGCTCCGATGCTCCACAGCGCCCACACGGCGTCCACCACCAGCGGCATGGCGAAGCAGACAGGGAGGCTCAGCTGCAGCAGATCAGATCTGTCAAAGACTGCGACAAGAACACAAGATTTCAACCCGGCACCGAGTAATCCCAGAGAGTCCTTTACACTGACAGAAACATACGCTTTAATGCTTTAATGCTTCGTTCACCTGCTTTATATCAGTGGGCTGGAAGATATGTTTTATATACAAAGATAAACCAAATCTATACCAAACTCAGGGCTGCACGATATGGTACAAATATTATAATGCCATTACGATGTTTCACAATTAGTGGGAATAATTCACAAGCTTAAATCGAAAAGAAAAACAGATAAAATTGTGATGATGTGACATTTTGTTGGAGTTGTAACAAACAATCAGAACAAAAATAAAATAAGTTTTAATAAAAAAATAAAAAGTTTTCTTAAATCTGGAGAACAACACTTGTAAGCCAGGGAATCTAAAATATGAATTATAATGCTGTTTGACACATTTTACATTTATTAAAAGAACTGCAGCTTCATGAAATTTGAATATTAACTGCGATTAACTGAGCAGCTTTAACAAAAATCACATGTAAAATATTAAAATTGAAGTAAAATAAGCTTAATCAATTAATCTGAATCATTCATTTAAACAACAAAATGTTTGTAAAACAATAGGAAAGAAAATATCACAATATTTTATTCTGTGATTTTGTATTGATGCTCAAAAAAACATATTTCTGTATTTTAGTGGTTAAACCTCCAAACATTGTTGGATGTTACAGAAACTTTTTAAAACTCAGATTTTAAGCACATGGTGCTGTGTTCTTAATAATAATAGTTTTAATTAAATCGTAATATATGTCCTAGCTCACAGTATCACAATATATCACCATACATTCATCATATAATCCTTTATACTGATTCACAGCCCCAGTTTGGTCACAGAGAACAGGTTCTTTCTTTCTCCACATTCAGCTTCAATCACTAAAACAAGTGTCAACTTAAACAACCTTGCATTATTTTCAGAGCCGAATTAAAGAACAGCTCACAATTACGTGTAATAAGTATTAATTGGTGCTTTTCCTAACATATAAACTATTTATCAGCACGGTGAAGGTTAATTCTGCATAGTTTTAAATACAATTTCGCCTGCGTGACTTTCAGCTTTCTGGAATATCTGTACAACAAACACACAATTATATCATTAACACAAACTCACATTTACAACACAATGAGGTTAATACGCAGATAAATAATCTAATAATCTAATAATCTAATAATCTGTAAAACGTTGTATAAATAAAATATCCTCGGCTAGCAGGCTAACGCTGAAGCTAACACACAGGCTTGTTTCTTCCTTCCAAGCTAGCACAGATTCTTTAAAGATGTCGTATTACTTACAGCATGAGATGCTTCCGGACACACTTTGTTCACACCAGACAACATGCAACTTTCACATCATCCTATCTGTAGCTACCATGTTTCTGGGAAAGACGGAATTCCCATCTGCCGTGAACCACTTTAGCTACTTCCGGGTTGTGTCCCGATCGAGATTCCCGTCGAGGTGACAGAGGTACGCCAAACTTCATTCAAAATTTGAGCGATTTTTATAAATTCACCACCCCACAAAAAATATAATTAATAAAACATCACCTAAAACATTTCATTAACCCAGAGGATATCATCGGGGATATTCGGCTGAAGATAATAATTCTGTCAATGTGTAGTTTGATTACAATGTGTTCACATCTCATCTGATCTTGGTAAACATTACGTGCTGCAAGACGGTCAAAATAATATATATTTTGAACGGAGTCTGGAATTTAGTCCTTTCAGAGTCGCAGCAGGTAATTGCAGAAACACTAATCACCCATCATACCAGGGGTAAATCACCAGAGTGTGCCCCATTTACATTGCCAGGCGCGGTGGCCAAGTGGTAAGGCGTCGGTCTCGTAAACCGAAGATCGCGGGTTCGAACCCCGTCCGTGCCTGTGACCTGTGAATTAAACCATGCTACTTTTTCGTATACCTTAATCTTGTGGATTCAATAATATCGACGAAATAACGCGACTGTTAAACACACACGGACATAGTTGATGTATTTTTCACCATTTTCAGCTTTAAATATCATAAAATATCACAAATCACATCCACAACAAAACAGTTGTGACTGAATGCAGCTCCTGTTGGAGAAAGTCTCTTATAAATCCACCAGAGGACACCAAAACAACATACCAGAATATATTCCATTACTAATGAATGCTTCACTGTAACTGCTGTGCGATAAAGAACCTTATTTATTTATAATTTATAAACCTAATGCTTTAAGGATTATTACTCTGATATTAGTCTACTTTTAGAGATGTTTGCACTGAGTCAATTGTCTGTCTGATCTCTGTGTACAACTTTCTGTCCATGTGGATGCAAACACAAAGCTGATGTAATAATACGTCTTAAAATTAGATTTTAGATAGATAGACAGAATACTTTATTTATCTCCGAAGGGAAATTATAGTGTTATAGCAGCTGATTCAGAGTCAGTTATTATTAGAAAGTCTTATTGCAGAGGGGGGGGGTCGTTCCTTAGAGCAGTGGGGTTGAATGAGTCTGTTGCTGAAGCTGCTCTTTAACTTTTGACGGTTCTTCAAGATAAAGTATGTCAGTTATTGTTATGTAGTGTATGGGTTAATTGTTTCCGTGCCAAGGCCCCCAAAATAGCATTAGTTTATGCTCGGGGGGCCCCCCTTTTGCAAAGTGTCTTTCAAGACACAAACAAGGGCAAAGGGAAAAACAACAACCCAGAATCCAACAAAAACAACTCCCAAATAAATGTTTTTTAAAAAACTTTTATTTTGTATCAGTTTGTATCAGTTTGTAGCAGATTTGTAGAAGTTTTTCTATTTTTGTTATTTAGCATTTCCCCTCATCTGGGGGCCCCACTTAGAAACCGGTTCCATTGTGCATATTCCCAAACACAATTTCTATTAAATGAGCACAAATCAGTTCATTCTCAGTAAGACTGGAGCTTCAGGAGCATCAGAGCAGTTGCACTTTCCCTGGTTAATGGTCCAGTCTTTTGTATATGTTAGGTGAGTACTGATTATTATTATGTACAGACATTGTCACTATAGGTTTTTATTAGATATTGGTGCACAGATGCATTTTAATCAACAAATCATCTACTTCACATAACGTATACACACATACATGTAATGTGGCTACACTGATTTCCATTGGCTGCAGAGCTTTATATTGCCTTGTTTGACATTATGACATTATGACATTACTCCAGCATGTCGTGTAAAGTTACAGTTTACGGTTAACAACTACCACGTCCCCATTGATTTCAAGCTCTGTGCTTTCCCAGTCAAAAACATTTCCTCTCTCTACTTTCTTCCCATAGAACATTTTTCGGATCGTGCTGTCTGAGAGGACAGTGTCCCACATATTGACATCACTGATCTCCCCAACAAAACTCTGTTTGGCGTCAAAGTTACCAAAGTATCTGTCCGAATCCTGTCCAAGGGCGACCTTGCCTCCGGCAAGGATAACGTGACCCTTCTTGTACATTTTGGTCAAGCTTTTCCTCCCGTCCACGAAGACGGCAGCCGTACCTGAACTGGAGTCCCAGGTGAAACACAGGTAGGTCTCCATGGGACCGAGCTCAGGAGTATTAAATAAAACACCATCTCCACTCAAGTAGAAGGACAACCTAAACACACATATATAAAATTAATTAGTATGCATCTTTTAAAACAGAGTTTCAGAAGGTTTAACAATGCAAAATAAAAATACATCAAGGTTTTAACACAAAGGAAATATAGAGCATTGGACTTGTTTGTCGTAATAGCAGCAGCAGTATTGTTAGTGTTAGTTTTTGCACTTGTAATAACAGAAGTATTCAGCAGTAGGCCTGGTGCTATTATTTGTTGTTTATTATTATTATTATTGTATATCTATGAATATCATATTAAATTTCTGCCAATAGAATATTTTTGTCATGAAAATTACAACAAAATTCAAAAGAATATGAATATCAAAATTCTGACATAAAAAGTACAAATTATAAGATAAAAAGTTGGTTATGAGATCAGAAAAGTGTCTACCTGCCGTCCAGCTCGCGCCACACATTGAGCTCATCAGAGTTTTCAGTCTGGTACGCAAAGAGGATGATCTCACGTTCACCGCTGAGCTCTGTGGCCACACGCATGCACAGGGTGAAGGCACTCAGATTGAGCGGTTTCAGAGGGGTCATCTCAACATAACTGGTACTGGTCTGAGTGGGGAACACCAGGGTCTTCCCTGAGAGGCAAGAAAATGTACAGCAACAGCAAAAACATCTGTATTTAAGAGTAGTCTGTTGGGGTCATAGATGATTGCAGTACAGAGAGAGATTAGCACACATTTTCTGACACCTCTTGTTTCCATATCATCTAATTTCCCATTATATATATATTTATATATTATAATTAGATTGTGGTTGGATAAATGTGCACATGTTGAAAGGAAACCTGTCAATCTGCTGCCCTAAATGTAATGCATCTACATAATTACCTACAATATTTTCCCTTTTATTCTTATAGAAACACCGAGGCGGTCTACAAGAAGGGCCAAAGCCGACTCCTTTTCTTGAGGAGGCTGAGGTCCTTTAACATCTGCCGGATGATGCTGAGGATGTTTTATGAGTCTGTTGTGGCCAGTGCGATCTTCTTCGCTGTCACATGCTGGTGGCAGTGGGCTGAAGGTTGCAGACAACAACAGACTAAATAAACTGACCAGAAGACTCCTCTCACCCAGATGCACCACAGAACGCCACAGGAAATCATTCCTGCCTGTGGTCATCAAACTCTACAACGCCTCCCTCAGAGAGTCAGACAAAGTTGCACTTTTTGCACATTTCAAAGTGTGATTTTAAACTGTACATTTTAACCCTAATATATATATATTTTTATATATTCTTAATATATTATATGTCTATTACATCTGGAGCATGTAATGAAAGTAATTTCCCCCTGGGATTATTAAAGTATTTCTGATTCTGATTCTGAGTCTGATTACTGTAAAGATGTTTAATCTATGTTCGTGTCTGTTAAAGGGAGACTATTGTATTCCTCTGGTGCTGCACAGAGTTAATAACATTTGAGTAAAAGTCATATACAGGGATTTACACTGCAAAAACAAACCAAATATTCCTAAATATAATCAAATGTTCTTGTATTGAACAACAACAATCTGCCAGTGCGGTAAGACAAATTGTTCTTGGCCAGAATTCTTAAAAATCTAGAAATAAAGGTTGAGCTCAGTGATTTAAGCAAATAAAAAGCAGGGCTAATAAATGAAGTGTTACGGTAATTTGCTGTTTTTTGCTGGAAAAACGACTTAAACAATAAACCACATATAAAAAGAATTTATAGTAATTCATTCTTTGGAAGTAAACAATCCCTTAAAAACCCACCAGGTCACTCACTTGAGTGAGTTTTAAACTGCTTAGAAAAGAATTAAAGGCTTTTCCCAAATAAAGGTTTTACGGTACATTCCTGTTTTTGCTGGAAAAATGACGTAAACAATTAAACGGTTATAAAAGTAGTTGCAGATGAAGTTTCTGTTCTTATTATTTAAACTTTAGTCAGTGTATTCACCTGTACGGTTCCAGATAAATGATCTTAAATTAAAAACAAAACAATACTTTCAGACATGCACATAAAGACACAAAGGAGAGGTTTAATATATAATTACCTGCCAGCACCGTGGAGACGGCACTGAGAAAAAGGACGGCTGAAAGTTTCATTTTGTCTAAGCAACCTTCAGAAGATTTATTATTATTAATTTCATGAATCATGCAATAATAGTTTTACATGTAGGAAAGGTTATTTGAAGGTAGTTCAATGAAGCTGTATACATACTGTACCGCTGCGAAGGTCCTGTTACAGACAGTCTGAACTGGAGGTTTTTATAATGTGATTATAAAAACTCCTCCCCATTAAATAATACTGAAATGCAAACAACAGCATCCTTCATCCTGCAGTCGTACTTGTGTAATATTCAGACAAACAGACTAGATTGGATCACATCACAAAGTCCAGGTATATTGAACAAGGCAACTTCCCAGCAAAAGGTTGAGGACAACAAACACCCGAGGGGAGGAATGTGGGACAGGGTTGCTTTTAAAGGCCCTTTGTAAAGACCAACAATGATCACAAGTTATTGATAAGTACTGTATATCCAAAGCTTAATGTGTATTCTTGGGGTACATTTTTGCTCACAAGTCCAGCTAAAGATGATCTCTAAAGTTACGTCAAACGCTTTCATTTACTCTCGGCTTCATTACTGCAACGCACTTTATCAGCCGGGACTTCCTCCAACTTCTCGTCACAGTTATTTAGTGTCATTAAGTTCCTGAACTGTTCCTGTCAGTCCATTCCTCTGAATCTGTGCCAAATTTAAACTTAATTCTTTATCTTTATTTCAGCACTGTATCAATAACACACATGTTGTCAGTCTCAGACCATTTCATGTATTTATTTAAGGTTTTTAAATGGAAGATTTGCCTTCTTTGTAATAGAGGACTTTGCATTAAGACACTTCAGCTGGTTTACCAAAACTGTATTTATTTACTTGATTGACATTCTGGGTCATAATATGATCAAAAATACAAAAAATAGAGTGAGAGACGGTATTTTTGTCTTCTAAAGACTCAAATGATGCCAATTCTTCTTTTGTTATGTGTGAAATATAAAAATGTTACAAGGGCTTGAATAAAATGTGTATTATAACTAACATGAAAACTATTACAGCATAAATAAAAGGCTTTCCGGAAAATATGTTTTGAGAAGTGATTCAATTCAAAAATCTGATTAGTAACATCGGGGCCCCCCAGGGAACTGTACTGTCTCCCTTCCTCTTCACCAGCTACACTGCAGACTTTAAGTACTGCACTGAGTCGTATCATCTGCAGAAATTCTCTGATGACACGGCTATCGTGGGGTGTGTTGAGAGTGGGAGGGAGGCTGAGTACAGGGACCTGGTTGACTGCTTTGTGAAGTGGTGTGGGGAGAACCACCTGCAGCTGAACGTGGCAAAGACAAAGGAGATGGTGGTGGATTTCAGGAGGAACAAGCCCCTGCCCTCTCCTGTCAGCATCAGCGGGACCGATGTGGATATGGTGTCGGTGTATAACTACTTGGGTGTCACACTGGACAATAAACTGACCTGGTCAACAAACTCAGAGGCCATCACAAGAAGGGTCTGAGCCGGCTTTACTTCCTGAGGAGGCTCAGGTCCTTCAATGTCTGCAACAGGATGCTACAGATGTTCTATCAGTCTGTTGTGGCGAGCACCATCTTCTTTGCTGCGGTGTCCTGGGGTGCGGGCATCCAGACAAAGGACGCCAACAGACTGAACAAACTCATCAAAAAGGCTGAATCTGTTGTTGGCTCTTAGCTTGTCACCCTGGAGGAGGTGGTGGAGGAGAGGATGCTGGCAAAACTGCTGGCAATCATGGACAATCCCTCCCACCCCCTCCACACAACACTGGACAAGCTAAAGAGCAGCTTCAGCAACAGACTCATTCAACCACGCTGCTCTAAGGAACGATACAGGAGATCGTTCCTCCCCACTGTTATAAGACTGTATAACTCATCTGCCTCTGTCAGATCCACAATCACAGAACTGGACTAAATCTACCTGTGGAACATATACTTCATTTTATACTATCATATGTGATATGTTTTATTGTTATTATTGTGTGATATTAACCATGTTGATATTATATATCATATTTATGAAATATTTTATTATTATATTAATAATATTATATTATTATTACTACAATTATTATTATTATATAACAATATATAACAATTTATAAGATATTATCTATTGTATGTATATCTTCTTGTATAGTCAAGTATCTATTATACATATGCTATATATCATATCACATCCTGTGTATATATATGTGTGTACATATTATATATATATTGTGTATACATATTATATACAGTATGTATGTATGCACACATGCACATGTTTACATTATATCAATATTAATGTTTAATATCTATGTGTATACATGTATATCTGTTCAGTCATCATATTATATATATATACATATTATTATTATTATATTATTATAAATATTATCATTATATACTGTTATTAACAATAACACTACCATCATGTCATCAGTACTATTACCACCATCTTGCAACTGCAACTCTTTGCACCTACCTACCTATTTATCTTTTTTTATCTTTTCTATCTAAGTATTTTATTCTATTGTATTTTATTGTATTTTAATGTACCTGGCTGCTATGACGACCCAATTTCCCTCTGGGGATTAATAAAGTCTATCCATTTATCTATCATATAGAGAGAGTGAGAGCGTGTCAGGCGGGGCTTTTATAACTGGGAAACACCGGGCCCAGGTGCTTCCGGCTATGCCGATTGGTCCAACCCACAAGTACCTGCTGCCTTAAAAGGAGCCACTGAGGGGACCGTCACACCCCCCTCCATAAGAACGGGGTCTTGAAAGGAATCCCGACAGAGAAATCTAACAAAAGATTTACCAATATAACCAAAATACTCTCAAAAAGATAACACATACTGTAGATTACCAACATTCTGTGTTAACAAGAAAAGCACAACATCAGAGGTGAAATATTGGCCCGCTCCAACGGTCCAACATCCCTTGCAGCACGTTCCTGCCCCAGCAACCAGTGCACCTAGGAAGCAGTTTAAGAGGCTAGGAAGAGGCAAGAGGAGAACCAAACACAGGAAAACAGTAAAGGTATCACACCTTCAAACGTCAGTCTGTCCAACTATGCTGTGAAGATAGTGACATGGTGGCTAAGGCTAAGGCAGTAAGGATGGATCACGACTACGTGACACACCCACCTGCAGGTAAGATTGTTCATAATGTTTAGTAGGCTAAGTTAACGCTAGTCAACTATGTGTACCGTTAATGGATAAATGCATTTCTAACTGAACAACTTCATATTTCTATATCATGAAATTCAACTAACGTTAGCCTACATCTGTAACATTTCAATTTGACACGACATGTGATTACTGCTCTGTGTTATGTTGAAAGGTGTCATAAATATGTTAAGACTGGTTTTTAATTTCTTTACCTTTACAGGTGCTCTGGATGACGCGTTAGATTACATCCATGACATAGAAGCCATGTTGCAAAAGACCGACCTACCACCCCCTACTCTCTTCAGTAGTAGTCCACTATGCCCCTTAAATTCCAGAGGTATTATCCCAATGTCAGAGTGATACTGGACTGCACAGAAATTGCCCTGGAGACAGCCTCATCCCTGACCTTACAGTCAGAAACATTTTCAAACTACAAAAACAGGACAACATTGAAAGGGCTGATTGGAGTTGCTCCCAGTGGTTTGGTGACATTCGTCTCACCCCTGTACACTGGGTGCATCTGGGAGAGATCACCAGGATCAGTGGAGTCCTTCCCTTGCTGGAGCCAGGAGACGATATCATGGCAGACAAAGGGTTCCTCATTCAAGACCTCCTTGCTGACGTTGGAGCTAAACTCATCATTCCACCTTTAAAACGTTCAGCTCAATTCAGCAAGGAGGAAACGGAACAAACCCAAGCCATTTCCCGCCTCAGAATAATAGTGGAGAGAGTGATCCGTAGGGTAAAGTCCTTTCACATCTGGGACTCTCCCGTGCCCCTCACACTGATTGGCAGTGTGGATCAGATCTGGCTTAACTGCTGTGTTCCAGCAAATTATCAAGGACCTTTTTGTTTTGAAGAGTGAATGAATTAACGTTTTGTATGTAAAGAATGTATAAATAATGTGTAAACAGTTTAGTGTTCACACATATTCTTAAACATCAAATTAAATGTAATTGTTATATTCTTAATATTGAACAATTAAAACAATTTTGTTGAAAATGATGCATCCTTTATTTTTTTTGTATGTGTAACACATATTTATAGTTAGTTTATACTCTAAACCACCTTCTGTAAACCAACTGTATACTACTGTCTACACTGCACTATATTTCTTGTACTGCCTGTCTATACTTTGTATATCACATTGCACTTCTGGTTAGACGCAAACTGCATTTCATTGTCTTTGTGCTTGTACTCTGCACAATGACAATAAAGTTGAATCTAATCTAATCTTATCAACTGATTAATAACTGATTAATAACAACTGATTCAATCAATAACAATAACAAACATTCAAGGCAAAACTGATTGGTAAAGACAAGATTAGTGGAATTCAAGGTATGCATTCATGTACATGCCATACTAATATATATCTAACTTCGCTTTCATTTCCGCTATGAATGAGTCATCACGGCAAATTCTTTCCACAGTTAAATTTGATAGGGTATCGGTAACAAAGTCACACCATGCCAGTCCTGTGATTGCCAATTGGCCCTGAACCTGCCAGTAGTATTTATGTGTACGTCTCAGACTCCTCAGGTGAGCAACCTGAGAAGGATCATTTTTTGGGCTGCTCTTCACCTCAACCAGGCCAAAAGGAGGCGACTCTGAGATGTGGTGCGTCAGGGTGAATGATGAAACCTGCTGGTAACACATTACATTGCATTATTTCAGCATAGTTTGCCAGCACTTCAGGCTCCACCAGCAGACCACGCTTCATCGCAGCTGTTTGCATTGTGGAGCCTCTGATCATGTGAACAGCTGCAGACTCCTGCTCAGCACTACCCGCCCTACTACTGCAAACATCCCGAAAACGACTGGCAGTCAGCCTTGGTCGCCGTAGTTGTGTCCACGCAGGACATTTGGACTGCTGCCGGGTTTCTTCTTCTATCTTGCTGGACAGCTCTGGTGACACTTGAAGAGACTCGAGATGCATTAGCTGATGTAGTGTCGGGACGAAATGCAAGGTGCAATGCAAGGTGTGCTGCATCAGTGGAAGGGATGGAAATTCTGGAGCCATGTGGTGTATGATGAGGTGACTGGACTTCTTGGGTGGACAGTGATAGGACAGGGGGGAACCACGAGGGAAAGACCCAAATTTAGATGGCGTCAGCTCCATCTCACAAAGCCCATCCAAAACAACAGCCATGAGAGGCTGGGGCAAGACAAGAAAACTTTATGTGTTATCTCACATGGAAATACACAACTTCACTTCGTAACGTTAATGTTAAGTCACAACACAATGTCTGTAACATTTCACATTTACCTAGTACAGCTTCACCAAATTACTGGTTGTTATGTTATCTCATGCCATCTCACTTAAACATACACACAACATCTTCAATGCGATGTGTTATACCTTATATTACAAATTCACACTCTGTATCTCCACATTCTTCACCACATCTGCGCTGGTGAACTTCGGTAAACAAGTCAGGCTTGTCGAAAAATCTCAACATTACCGTTAGCTGCCATTTCTCCATCAACAAAGCATGCAACGGAAGTGGGTTAAGGGTTAGGGTTGCGTAAATGGCCTATTCACTCTCAGGTTGGACCTGCTCAAACAGCACCTACAGGGAGGGGTCAGCCTGCTGCTCAGCAACCAGATCACTACAGGATATTGACACAGGAGAATTAGACAGAGGTATTGAGAACTTCCCGGAAACATTTTCCTTATTTGACCGAGCTTCAGATTTGAAAATTATGTTCATTTTCATCTGTCTGCAATCCCACCAGTGACCAAGGCAGGTGGAGGTACCTCTGCCCACATCCGAGCACCCATGAAATCGTTACCCAGAATTACATGAATTCCCCGAATCGGCAATGCCGGACGCACAGCTAGCTCAGCTTCACCCTGGAACAGCTCACAGTCAAGCTTCACTTTGTGCACCGGAACAAACATATTCAAATCCATACCCGGAACAGGAACAGAGCTGCCTGTTTGTGATTCGTTGGACAAGGGTAAAACCTCAGTGTGAATGAAAGAGTTAAATGCCCCAGTGTCTCTCAAAATAGTCACTGGCACCTTCTCCTTACTTCCCATCATAGACGCAAAACCTTCCCGAATAAATGGTCGGAAAGATTCCATATCCGAAGGATACAAGTCTTTTTTACGCATGCTAGAAATCAAATCAGGAGTGATGACTTGAGAAACAGGTGCGGCTACACAAACCCCTTTAACATTGTCACCAAAAGCAGCATTTCTAGGCTTTTGTTTTAACCACTGACAATCAATTTTCCAGTGTCCTGGTTTGTGACAGTAGTTACAAACTTTTTCTGGATCCCGTATATTGCCACCTCTACCATCAACTTGATAAGGTTTACCATGCCGGCCACCCGACTCCACCCACCAACAGGACCATTAACAGGTCTAGACCTCCCAGAACTGCCTCTGTGCGTCAGCACATAAACATCAGCAAGAGCTGCAGCTTCAGCTGCACTTTTTGCTTTCTGCTCACTGATGTATGTGGCAATACGCACTGGCACTGAATTTTTAAGTTGCTCAAGCACAATGAGATCACACAATCCCAATCCACAAGTACCTGCTGCCATGGGTGCAGATCCCGGGGGGGGGACAGGGGGCACATGTCCCCCCCAATTTCTGAAAAACATGAATTGTCCCCCCCAATAAAAATACCCTAAATCATTAAAAATTGAACAAATGTATTTTCAGACTTCACATTCTTCACATTTTAGATTCACATCTAAAAAGAAATGATTGAAATGGTGGAACAAATAATGTTTGACAAATATATTTCTGACTCCACATTCCATCTCTGGTCTCCTCCACTACAGTGCAAATGAATGGGTAGTTTCTTACACAGACGCTGATGACATCTGCAGGCTTTAAAAAAAACCGACCCCCTCAATCTTCCTCTCAGCTCTTGAACGTGGCTGCAGCCTGGGGCTCTGGTAGTTTGCTGCAGAAGAAGATGCCTTTCTGTGAGTCATTTTGATCGAAAGTAGAATACTAATACTAGAACAGTAGTGTGCCCATAAATGATTTAAAAACGTAATCAGACTCTGTTTGCCACCTGTAGTGAAGTAACTTCACTAGAAGCTAGTTTAGCAGCACTAGCTCTAATACTTCTACATGCACTAGCTAGATGGCTTGCCTGCTTGCTAGTGCACATTGCACTAGCTAGATGGCTTGCCTGCTTGCTAGTGCACATTGATCAGGTGTTTGTTTATATTACCTAGCTATATTACTGTGAAGTTAAGTTGAAGTATTTTGAATCATTCCATAATAAACCAGTGTCTGTCCTGTTTGTACGTGTGGTCCAGGTCACTGTTTCCCAAAGCATGGCAGAAAAAATGAGGGGACATACGAGATTTCTTTCTTGGGCCAATGAAAGTTAGGAAGACCGCTGAAGAGGTGGTGAGCAGCTTCAATAACATTACCAGACAAGATGATGGGGAAAGGGAGTCTCAGGTAAGGTTTCATAGTATGATGATTATTTATTTTGAATTGAGAGGCAGAAGAGGACATCAGGGAGAGCGGCGTGGTGGAGTGTCAGGCTCAGAGTTCAGGTTCAAGCTCCAGGGAGAGACCAGTGCCAGTGAACAACCAGACCAGTGCCAGGGAACAACCGGACCAGTGCCAGTGAACAACCAGACCAGTGCCAGGGAACAACCAGACCAGTGCCAGTGAACAACCAGACCAGTGCCAGGGAACAACCAGACCAGGCCAGAGCCCAGATGCAGTACAGGGGTAGAAGGTGGCACAAAACCTTATTAGCAACACCCAAAACACATAGAAACACAAAAGTTGTCAAAGAGGGTTTTATCTTTTCAAGAAATATGGTTTCAAGAGTACACCTGGCTCCATTACAATCCACAGGTCAAAGGGGTCTTGTGCTTTTATTGTAACAAAGTGTTTACTGACAACAGGTCCTCTTTTGGCCAAAAAGTGGACGCTGCTTTTGTAACTGAACAGGAAGAAGGCTTTAGAGAAATTTGCAGCTCACCAAAAAACCTACTCTCATTTGTCAACAGTGAGTGCACATGACTCTAACCCTGTCAGTGTCCAGCTATCCAGCTCATAGGCTAAACAACAGGAGGAGGAGGCCAGGCATAGCCTCCTGAGAATCGTCAGCTCTGTTCAGTACCTGGCAAGACAGGGTCAAGCCTTGAGAGGTAAATCTGGCAGTGGGAATCTCGACCAACTGTTGAAGCTGAGGTCAGAAGATGAAAAACCCTCACCACTAATAACACCAGCTGTCATGCACAGAATGAGATACTGAATGTAATGGCAAACACTGTCATTCGTGACATAGCAAACACCATCAGGTCTCTTCCCATTCTGAAGTTTTCAAAATTGTAGATGATACACAAGATATATCTGGTGCAGAGCAGGAGCCTATCTGCCTCCGCTATGTCGATCATGACCTAGTGCCACATGAAGAGTTTATTGGATTCAGGCCATTGCTGACATGGCCACTGATGTTTTGGTGAGGCTCAACCTACCGATGGCTGGTTTGCGGGGGCAAGGCTATGATGGAGCAGCTGACATGGCAGGCAAATACTCTGGTGCGCAGGCTATTCTGAGAAGACAGCAGCCACTAGCGCTGTAGGTCCACTGTGAGGCACACTGTTCCAATCTTATTACACAGGCTGCCTGCTCAGCCTCCCCACTGATCCGGGACTCACTCTTTTGGGTGTGCTCTTTGGTCAGTCAGGGAAATTCAAGGCCATGTTTGCAGACATCTGAGCCAATGACAACCTTGAAACCGCTGTGCCCAACCAGGTGGACAGTCTGGGACACAGCCATTAAGGCTGTGCTTACTCAGTATGACAGAGTTCTCTGCAGCTTGCATAAAATGGCTGGTAATACATCCAAATCTGCAGCCAGTGCCAGCAGCTTAGCAGAGCATTTTAGAAAGGGCAAAACAGTCTTACACTCGCTTCTGCTGTGGTAGGAGAGCTTGAATGCCTCAACAAATCCCTGCAGAGGAGAACCCAGACTGTCTCTGGTATGCTGGCAGCCGTCGACTGTGTCCGCTCCTCTTTCCAGGAGAAACGAAGTGACCAACACTGTGACCCTTTTTGAAAAGGCAAATGCTGCAGTGGTTGAGTCTGCACAGATACAACCCATTGAGGTGCCAAACGCCGACGCTTTCCTGGTGAAGCAGTTGACTACTACCGTGTGGAGTTCTTCAAGGTCTTCGATACTGTGGATGCTCAATTTGCTGAACGCTTTGATCAGGACAGTTTTAAGGATCTGCAGAAACTGGAGAATATGCTCCTCACTGGGCAGGTGGATGATGTGGTAGACCAGTACCCTGAGCTGAAAAGAGGTTCTCTTGCTGTTGAGTTGCCTTTATTTAAGAGTAAATATGAGTTCAGCTGCAGTAAGGAAGCAGCAGAGGTACTCAGGGAACTGCCTGTAGAGGTGCGGGGACTGTTTGAACAAGTGGAGGCTCTGGTTAGACTTTTATTGGTAGTGTCAGCATCTTCCTGTGAAGCAGAGAGGAGTTTTAGCACCCTGAGAAGTCTTAAAACCTTGCTTAGAGCCACCATGTCTCAGGAACAACTGAACAGTGTTGTCGTGTGTCAGGTACACAGAGACAAGGTTGATGAGCTGGATAGACCAAATCTCTGTCAGCAATTTATTGCTGGTAGTGAAACTTGTAAACACACCTTTGGCTCATTTGACTAGTTATGATAGTTTGTGAGTGTAGTGGTCAATACTCACATGATTGTATAATGAATGGATATGAATTCATGATGTTGTTGAGTCTACTTGTTGATGATGTTGATAGAATTTGTGACAACTGGTGTTGGAGTTAGATCAGCTCTGCTTCTTCCATCCCCATTTCAAACCCAGGTGGTTGTTTCTGTTTGGTGTTTTTGTTTGTTGTTGGTTGGTATTTGTTTCATCTGATTGGTTTGAAATAAACTATTTGAATTGAATTGAATTGAATATTTTTCATGATTTTGTTGAGTCTACTGGTCAGATGGATGATAAAAAAAAGGGCAACATAGGTACATTTTTTTTTTTTTTTACTATAAAACATGACTATATAAATGAATGGATATGAATTAATTGTCAAGTTGTAAAATTCAGTCCAGATACAGATGAGAAGAGTTATATAGATACAGGATCTCTTCTTCCAGGGAGTCCTGGAAAATGACAGATGAAAACAAACAAGGAATGATTTTATATAAATTTATGTAAATAAATCAGATTTTGTTGGGTCAACTTGTGTCGTGTTTATTGTGCTCTTAGAACTGTGTTTTTTTTAGAACTGTTTACCAGAATAACTTGCATTTTAAATACATGATCAGTTAGTTTACACAACTTGGTTAGGGCTTCATATTTTGATATTCATCCATATCAGTTAATCATGCATAAAGTAGTCCCATACACTGGGAGAAAAGGAAGATGGTGAGAAGGATTGGGGATCTGGGAGGGTTGGAGGGAGGCGAAAGATAAGAACATGAGCAGACATTATAGATCCTTAAAATGATGATTGAATGATGACCTTTAGCTCTCTCTGGCGGCCATGTTTGTTACTACATCCTGTGACTGAACGGGCGTTAGGACCCAGAGGAGACCTGCAGCGGGGAGGGCCGGGGAAACATGGCGGACCACAACAAGACAGACAGCGCAGAGAAGTTCTTCAGTGAAATATTAAGGTGCTTTCTTCTCTCTATTGGCACTTATCAATACAGTTATCGATTGGGATCAATCAGTTTCACACTGAGTCGCTGTGTGGTTGTTTATTAAACAGCTCACAGTTCATTTAACTGTCGGTTAGTAAAGTGAAGATATTCAGCTGCTAATCAATAATTATTGTTATCGATATTCTACTTTTATCTCTCTGTGTGTGAAAAGGACCATAATCATAAAGTATGGAAGCACATTTTCACCAAAAAAAGATTCTTTAAGTCAAAATATTGATAAAGTTTCTCATTCTTTTGAGATAATAAGTCAATAATTGAAGTTGTTTAATCATTATTCTCATTATAATGATTAATAAAAGGAATTCTACTTTTAGTCCTATAAGATAAAGTCCAACAGCACTTTATCCTGTAGGATTTCTATACGACTACTGCCTCTAAACCCTCATAAAGTCTTCTAAAAGGAGCTGTAGTTCCAGTGGTGATCAGTTATAATCTTATAGGATTTACTATAAAGTGTTATAATCTTAGATATAGTCTATAGGATTGTAGGTTTGGTTTTCTTATTCAAAACCTTTAATTTCTAGATATAGCACTTCTAAAATCAATCTGTTATAAACAGAGATACACTTTAATTACTTTAATATGTTAAAAACATTACAGAAAGTATTATAAACATGAATCATCCTCCGGTCTGTTACTGGAACGCTTGGAAATGTTAATGAAATATTATAATTGTAATATTCATTGTATTGATGTTTTTATGATTTAATGCAGCTGACTGATCTTTAAAGGAATAAAACCTGTCTGTGACAGTCAGTCACAACTTCATGACTCATAATGAGCTGGAAATAAACCGTCACATGCAGCTGTGTTTCATCCTGTAACATAATAATCTGAGTTCATCAGCTGTTACTGTTATACACTGAATATAATATGAAATATCCATAAGATATTGGTAGAAAGATCAATTTAAAACAATAATTGATCAGTTTATTTTCCAGTTTCAGTCTTTATCTGGTGATAAGAAGCATCGACTGTCTGAAGCTGAATGCTGTCGTCTTCCTTTTATCAATCTCAGTCCGTCGGAGCTGTTCGCGGCCCGATCCCGGAGCCACAAGATCCCAGTCAGAGGACAGAAGGATTTCTTCCCCGACGACTCGGACGAGCAGAGACGGCGACTCGAGCAGAGTCTGAAGGAGCACTGGAGCCTCGTCTCAGAGGAGAGAGTGGAGAAGCTGTGAGTAGACGTAGCGTCCGTCTGTCTGTCTGTCCTCAGGGATAATTACTGATGTATGATCCGCACGCTCAGCTCCTAACATCACTCCTTACTGATGCACTCAAGGATGTTTTCTCCCAAGACTGGTTGTTTCTGATTGTCCTTGAATGCATCATCATTGTAACCTGTGTTCTGCAGTCAGTAACTCTCCTCCCACTCCTCCAGTATCAGATTACTTCTGTCCATAGATCTCTGTTGTTGTGTCTTTATTGTCATATTTGAACTTTAATATTGTTTTTCTGTGTTTTATGTTTTAATGTCTCGTATCGACTTTCCTCCCGTCTCTCGTTCAGGTCGTCATTGTTAATGTAGAATTGGTTCTCAGTTGACTTATCTGGTTGAATAAAGGTCAAATAAAGGAAGAGGAGAGTTTAAAGCAGCTGCACTCTAATATTAAGATAAAGGTAAATGTGAACAGTGATGGATTACAGGCTGAATATAGTCCAGAACAATAAGTGGACAGTAGCTGAAAGTTAGGAAATATTTAAGGCTCCTTCAGTCAGTATGTTCGTATTAATAATGAGTCAAATGATTGCACGAAGAGTAAAAATAAAACATTATCACAGAGCTTTATTTTTGCCTCTTTTAGCTCACAGATTTGGATTTCCGTCACATTTCGGTTCAACAGGCAGCTGTTTTCAACAAGTGTAGTTAAAGAACCAGATGTTTCCCTCAGGAGTTGGAGCTAAAGGAGTGTGTGTGTGTGTGTGCAGAGTGTGTGTGTGTGTGTGTGTGTGTGTGTGTGTGTGTGTGTGTGTGTGTGTGTGTGTGTGTGTGTGAGCAGTGTGTGTGTCAGTATTACTTTATAAGGAGATAATGTGTCCATGCTGTGTTGCACTGATCTGAGGTCAGTACAGTTGATGCTGTGTTTTCTTCCTCTGTAGGGGAAACTTGGTGAAGGCCGTTTGGGTTCCCAGTGAGCAGATAGTGGAGCTCCAGTCTCCAGCTGTGAGTACTTTATCACTGACTTACACTGTATCCAGACATCCTGATGATCAATGATCTGATCTGTCCTTTGTGTTTAAACCTGCGAGTGGCAGCAAATCAGGAAGGAAACTTTAGAAAGGTTGTGAAACGCTGCCTGAGACACATTCTTAACTACGTGTCTCCTTTTGTAAATTCGGCAAATGTAAGAACACACTGTTATTTCTTACTGTTTATCATTTCCACCCGTAGGACGCGTCGTTTGGGCGTGCGTGGTGCAGGGAATCGAGTTAGCGCTCGACTCTGAGGCTCTAACTCTCACTCATCCTGCTGTAAACGATCAATGTCCTCACCATCGTCTTTTCTAAATGTTTACACTTCTCTCTCGTCCTAACTGACAGATAATCTGATCTACAGCCGTTACCGGCTGATGTTAGATATATATATAGTGTAATAATAATGCAGTGAATGACCTTATTTACCTGAAATCTACAACATAACTCAGTGTATTTGTCTGTTTTATTCATTAATAGAAATTCCATCTAAAACAACTTATTACTGGCTAAAGTAACAATGTATATGAGACTGTAATGTAATGTTATAAGGAGTTCGGTCTAGACCTGCTCTATTTGAAAAGTGTCCTTAGATAACTTCTGTTATGAATTGGTGCTACACAAATAGAATTGAATTGAATTGAATTGAATTAATGTACATGGAATAATAGAGTTATACCTGGCTTTTCTTTGTTCTATTATCAGCATTATATATCAGCAACCGGTTGCTCTGCTCTCTAAATCGATCCAGCACTAATCAGAGGCGCGTCTCTAAATATAAACAACCACCTACAGTATATTTAATGTATCTGAAAGATCCGAACCACCGTGCACACTACCTGCAGATGATCATTAACGTGAGTTTCTCTTTATCTGGACGATGTGTGATACAGATTGTAACACCAGGTGTAAGTGACACAAACTGTAAACACAATAATAAGTGAGTCAGATTGTTGTCATGGTAACGTGTGTGCGTAGGGAAAGTTCTGGCAGACGATGGGCTTTTCTGCCGACGGCAAGCAGCATCTCCTCCCTGAAGAGGCTCTGTACCTGCTGGAGTGTGTGAGTGGCAGATAACAGCTCTTTCTTTATGTTATATTATATTTCATATTTAACCCTCGCTGTGTGACACACTGATGCTCTGCGTTTCCAGGGCAACCTGCAGGTGTTTTACCGGGACCTGCCGCTGTCCATCCAGGACGGCTATGAGCGGTTTCTGTCCTCCAGCAGCGTCAGCCTGCAGCAGTATCAGGTACAGATAGAAGCCCACACACGCTGACGGAGGACTGCACTGCTGCACCGCTCTAACAACTCTTTCTTTCTTTCATCACAAAGGTGTTTGCACATTTGAAGAGGCTCGGCTACGTGGTGCACAGGTTCGATCCCAGGTGACAGAATCTTAATGCCCCGTTCAGACAGAGTATCGGTGGAGCCGCGGGGACGGCAGTGGTTTGTTAACTCTGGACCCTGAATGTGGTTGTTGTGTCTTACAGTTCGGAGCCGTCGTCCTACTCCAGGCAGCTCAACCTCCCGCAGTCACAGAGAGACAGAGCAGTGAGACAGGTGAAGAGGAAGCGCAGCGCCAGCCCCGCCGCCACATCCAGGTAAACAGGATCCCGCCCTCTTTACTGTACAGTGCACCAGGGACGTCTGTCTGTGTAACCCCATCAGGGTAAATGCATTCATCTGAATGATACTTTAGAGCCTATTGAACAGTTATTAACAACATTTAGAACTTTTTAGCTGATAATAAACAAGGAAAACCTTTTTCCTGCCAGAAATACACACACAGAAATTAATATGTAATGCAGTTATATGTACTGTATGTATGTGTGTAATTATATGCATCAAATTCTGATTCTATTACGCAACTACTGCCCTATAAAGAAAAAGAAATAGAAAGTAGGACTATTCTTTTTTTCTATTATAGAACAAATTATTGATATTGTCGATATCTGTCTGTAAGTGTTCTTTGTTCTGTAGTCCCTCTGATGTTTCCCCGGCTGACAGAATGGAGGAAGAACTGACGTCGTCTCCGGGGACTTCAGGGACCGTCGCTGCAGGTTCAGCAGACGGAGGCGGGGGCAGGACCTGGTGGATGACGGACCCTGTCGGGGGCCGATCGGATCACCGACCCGACTCCGGTCGCTCGCGCTGGCACTTCAGCTCCATCTCGTTCCCCGACCTGGGCTCCAGCGAGGGCCTCTCCGGCTGCCTGTTCCCTCCGGACCCCTCTCTGCTCCCTGAGGGTCTGACTGTGGGGGTCTGCGACGTCACCCCCTGGAGGCAGAGGATTAACCTGCGGAAGGTGAAGATGTCCCCGAAGGAGCAGAAGAGGGAAGAGGACGAGCGGCGGCACCGGTGCGACGTCAACAAAGACAGAGAGGTAACGTAACATCTGAAAAAAGTTCCACACAAATTCAGGAAGAAAGATCCGAACCATCCCTCCGTCTGTTTCCTCTGAAGGTTCGTCGGTGCAGAAACTGGGCCGAGTACCACGAGCTCCTGGCGAGGCGGCAGGAGAAGCGTAAAGGCCGACCGGCACACTTGTGGAAAAGGGAAGTCACGCCTTTACATGACCCAACACGACCGATCTCCACCGGTGAGATCACATGGACCTAGTCTGTAAATTCAGAGTTAATAAAGTTTCTAGATTAGAATCTGCATCGATGAAGCCGGGCAGACGCTGGTGTGAAACCATTCGCGTCACACAGCAAAACATTTTGTCTATTCACATTAATTTACATTGACTTTGTACGTAATCTACTGAAGCGAATCCTTTTATTAATAAATCGTTGAGTGTTTGCTCAGCTTTAGTTGTATCTAACTCACCTGATTCAGTGACATTTGCTCTTTATTCCAGGGGAACTGTTGGACAAAATCAGTGTGATTAAACCTACACATCTGCTGGAGGGAGTGTCCAGGTATCACTTGTTTTATATACTATAACCTAAAGATCCTACAGTCTGACAGGATTTTATTAGTCCAAGACCTCGAACTGTTACTGTAAACATCAATTTGCTTCCACTGAGTTAATATATACCGCAGAAATATATAATATAAATAGCAATAAATGGCTCATTATGACAGTATCTGCTAAAAGACTCTTCAGGACTCACAATAATCAGGTTCAGTATCCAGTGATCGCTGTCTGTACGTCAGTGGGTGTTACTGCAAACAGGAGCTGCTTATAGAAGATTCTGCATCCTCAGTGGCGCCAGTGTGACAAAACATAATGAATATAGGTTAAAACAAGCCTCAAAGCCTCACATTCAGTTAACTGTTATGGGTTCAAACCGGTTCCCAAACAGGCCTTTATGTTGGTGTTAGCAGGACATTCAGCATTCACATTTTCTTATTATTGACCATAAGAATGGTATTAAATTTCATTCTTTGTGGTATTTAAAGGTTGTACACTGCAGATTAAATCTGGGTGCAAGAGGCAACTTATGACTCACCAGTGAACAAATATAATCCATATTCATGCACCTCCTTTATGTGAACTGATTATAAAACATCAGCTCTGAGTCCCCTGTGTGTGGACTTTATGTGAGTCTCTCTGCTATCACAGTTCATGATCTTTAATTTATGAACCCATAAAGACTGAGTGTTTGCCGCCGCCCGGCCGCGCTCCCGTACAGCGAGGCCGATGCATTGTACTGTGATGGAGCGACCCGTCATTCAGCGAACGACGTTGTGCTTTTGTCTCCGCTCAGGTTCAACGGCTCAGACGAGTGGAGGATTTGTTTCAATGTTTACCAACCGGATTCAGTGGCTGACTTCAGGAAGAGCAACCCGGGGAAACCTTACGCCCGCATGTGTGTGTGCAGGTAGGCACTCAAACAAAGTGCCTGTGGCTGAAATATAATATCACACAGTGGTTGGAGGTCAATGTTCTGTCTCATCTTCCTTTCAGTGATACATACATCTCTTGATTATTTAAATCTAATAATTCTTACATCATTTACATTAAACTTACTTATATTTGTGTCCACTGCTGAATCCAACGAAATCTAATGTCTGCAATGATCCGTCACACATATCTGAATAAATGAAACCTTTATATAAAGTGTTTATCTTTATCTGAACAGAAACTGAGGCTCAACACAACTTGAACCCAATGTGACGTCTTCAGTCTTTTGTTTCCGACCAACAAATCCAAAATTTCCAAAAGAAAAGCAACCTGGAAACTTTAATCTGTTAATTGACTAATTCAGAGGTTCCCAACCTGAGGGACCGGACCCCCACTGGGTCTGATTGTATATATATATATATATATATATATATATAGTTTCTACAGTAGCCCAGAACAGACAAACCAAACGACCAAAGTTTCTCTGACACACTTCACAGCCCGTTCTCATTCCCAGGTCGTCAAATACAGACTCCTACACACTGGTCCTTTAAATTGTGTATGTAAAGGTCTTAAGTTGAACCTGCAGAAACCCTGAACAGTATGTTGGTCTCTCTCTAAACCGCCACCATCGTTTCCTCCCTGTTGCGTCTCAGTTTCGACGGCCCTGTTCCTGACCTGCGAGCTATGAAGCTGCTGGCCTTCCAGAGCGGAGACGTCCCGGTGGTCTTTGCTGTCGTGGACTACGGAGACATCTCCTTCTACACCTTCAAAGACTTCCAGCTGCCCACTGATGTGTTCCCCTAAACCTCTCTGTACCAACGCGTATCCAGGACCTTTAAATAAATCTGTTGGGTTGGCGGGACGTAGAAAAATAAAATATAACCAGTCGTTGATGTTACAGATGGTTCTTTTGTGTGCCAGAGATTCAACTCCTGATGGAGTTTGCTCTGCCGTCTGCGACTGTGTCGTTTTTGATGCTCCCTCTGACCGCTGAAGTGTTTAAATTACAACAGTGGGTTTGTCAGTTTTCAGGCTGCGGAGCTTTTAAAGAGAAAAGATATTTTCTCTATTTAACTTTGGGGCAAACGGACCGATCACAGTGACGTATACGAACTATTAAACTGACTTTAAAGACTTGTTATTGTTTATTTTCTACAGCAACAACAAGAAGATATGTTTATTTCTAGATTTATTTATTCCCAGTGGGAAATAAATGGTTGCTACAACACCTATGATACAAGAAATGTTTCCAGTCAAATGCCTGGAAATTAGTTCAATTATCAGCTAATAACAGGAAATGTATAATAATGGATTATACCTATATTTAATAATAATAATTAATTTTGAATTCTTATGCAAAACGATTGACAGCTTTATGTTCTATGAATGTTTTTGATGAACTTTACTAGAAAAAACCAACAATCTGAGAGTCACAACTGTTTGTTTGTTGTCAATCAGAGTTATAAAATATTAATATTAAATATTAAATCATCCATCTTTGCTCGCTAATTTCAGCCTTTCTGAGTGTGTGAGAACGTTAAGAACTTATGTTTAAGATAGAAAAGATGTGAAATTAACGGTTATCAGGAAATATGTGTTTCAACCCTTCAGATTATTTAAACCTGGGTATTATTTTATTTTAAATATTGGATTATTGGAAGGATAAACTGACTTCACTCAACGTTCAGCTAACATTTGGCATCAAATCTGTTTTGGAAATACAGACGGTTACATCTACATTAGTGTTTCTGGTTGATTAATTAATACACACTGATGATGTTTGTATGTGTAAAACTTTCTATTATTTCTGTAAAATAAAATACATTCTCCTTGATTTGAATTGTTATTTATTTAAATCCTCTAATTAAAATCTCCAGCGTGCACTCTGATGTCACACTGAGAACTCCTCGTGTTGACTTTTCTCTTCAGCTGCAGGGTGACAATAGAAACGACCTCCAACGACAGACCGCAGAACGGCGCCTTTAATTAGATCTATTGATGCCTTCTTCCGCACTTACCTGTTGTATTGTTCACCTGTTCTTTGTGAGGCAGTTTAAAAGGGTTTGTTCAGACTGAGATGAAGGCAAACAACCATGTCAGCTCTGAAGGTTGCAGCTTTTATTGCTCTCATCGGTGAGTTGTTAAATTTAACTTTATTATCACATAAAACATTGCAACTGTTTGTATCAGTTCCTGCAGGTTCAGATCCTGGTCTCTTCCCCCGGCAGGTATTTCCAGCAGTCAGACTTCAGACTGCTCCTATTTGGGTCTTCTGAAACACTTGAACCTGACATCGACGAATGATGTTCTACAGATCATGCGGCCCGTGAAGAACTGGACGACATCCACCCTCGTTCAGGTGGACATGTTGATGTACGGTATTTTACAAGTGGTACGTGTTGTTTAAGGGTCAGCTCACCCAAAACCATTGTGGGATGTAACTAAAGGAGGCTGTATTTACTGTACTTCACTCGAGTTTTTCCAATTATATTTTACTTATTGCATTTCAGACAGAAATATTCTCCCTTTTATTCCATTGAATTGATTTTACAGCAAGATAAGAAACTTATTTTGTTAAAAACGAAAATGAAAAACAAAAAGAAACAGCTTCTTTCTTAATGTATTTTAGATCTATTCAGTCGTCAAACATAACTAATAACAACTTAATGGATTTTATTAACTTTAATGTACTTGATGTGAGCGCTGTGCAACTGCATTATGTAGGAAAATACAAGCATCAGATCAGGACTCACATTCGTTCAGCTGGAAACAAAAACGTATTTATTTTTTATATATATATTTTTTTTTTTAAGTTGACGTGAAAGAGCTCCATCATTTTATACATGGTTGAATTTTAACTTTCACTTAAAACAGCAACCACTGACAGTAAATATAACAGACAGAGCTTCCAGGTCTGTGAAACCTGCAGTCTATGTAACGGCCAGCAGGGGGCAGCTCCATTACCATTCAGTCTTATGGAGAAATGAGTCGACTTCTCAGTTGATGGATGAGCTCAGTAAACAGTTTCCTGATGAGTTTCTGGTCTCAGTCTCTAGTTTCAGTCTTCTTCCATACAGCATGATGTTCATTTAGTAACTGATGGTCCCATTTAGAGTAAAACAGACCATAAAGCAGGGTATGCTTTAGGGCGGGGCTACCTTGTGATTGACAGCTCATTCTCAGTGAGTCCTTCACGATAGGTCCACTCATTGATTTCAAGGGGAATCCACAGTAAGAATAACTAAAATAGCCGATCTCTTTACAGACTAATCTGTATTAAACTGTTTTATAACCAGTTAAAACTCATTCTAGTACATTTAAGTTAACGGTTTTATCAGCGTTTGTCTAAAAATCCTGAGAAAATGCCCCCAAACCTGTCTGCATGGATAGAAACCGCTCTGATTTAAAAGAGATCCTGTTTTGTTTTGCAGGATGAGATGTCTCAAACTGTCACCAGTCACATCTGGATTGAGATGGTAAGTTCATGTTTAGTTCAAGAGCCAAAGAACTGAAGTGCATTATTAAACAATACATCAGCTGTAAGTTTACTGTCATAAACAGTTTTAAAACGTTTTCTTTTCCCAGAGTTGGATGAATGAATTCCTGACTTGGAATTCATCAGACTTTTGTGGGATAGAGAAGTTTACCGTTCCGATGTCGAGCCTGTGGACCCCAGATGTATCCATCCTAGAGGAGTATGTATTATTACTATTACTGTATTAATAATTATTAATAACATAACTGCAGTTTATGGTTTTGATCTTATTCAGAGGTGATTTATAAAGGTAAAGCTCAATGTAAACAAACCTGAGCCTCTAGCAGACGGGATCTACTCAGAGTTTATACCATTCAAAGCCCAAAACATTTTAATTCAAACTTTTAAAGTCCAGGTAAGAAAAATAAAGACAGTACAATCAGTGTTTCTGTATCCTTGAGTTCTTACAAACATGTTGAAAACATTTCTCTCCTCCAACCAAACCAAAGGCGGCTATATGTGACCAGACTCCACTGACAAACCCATTGATTTAACCTTGCAGATAATCGTAAAACACACACTTCAAACTGGACTCAAACTAAAAAAAACTCATCTATATTAGTCCTTCCAACCATCGGCCATCTCTTGTTTGGTGGAAATAAGTCCTTAATTCACTGATGTAGATAATAAAAACTGAGCCCGGTAACGTTGTCCACCCACTCAGCTCCACTCTGAGAATATTTCTTTACCTTTTAATTCCCTCTTTGTCTTCAGTGCCTCTGATACTTCGAGTATTTACAGAAGTCCACTTGGTCAAGTGTCCAATGGTTGGGTGTACGTGACCACTCGTCAGCGGCTGACCTTCACTTGTCATATGAAGCTCAGAGACTTCCCCTTTGATACACAGAAGTGTACGATCACATTTTTGTCCATGACCTCTGATGGTAAATTGCACCTCATTTGTTTCACATCCAGAACGGCTTCAGAATATGTGATAATTTAATACTTTTTATCACCAATACAGCAGGAGTCATGCACCTAGGAACAGCCCATAATGACACAGCTCTCACTAGAGTCTCTGAGATGTTCATGGTCACACGGGGAGAATGGGACCTTGTAACAATGGAAATTTCCGCTCCTAATGTGACAAAAGGCGGCACAGCTCAAAGCAAACTTATTTACACGGTAAGAAAATATTTGTAATGAAATCTGACAACAGTTTGTTCTTCAAAGTCTCTAATTAATCTGACTCTTTTTCTGTTTTTCAGATCATAATGATGAGGAAGCCGATGCTTTACGTGGTGATTTTAATCGTGCCCCTGTTCTATTTAATGATCCTGGATCTGGCCTCCTTCTTCATCAGCGAGGCCAGAGGAGAAAAGCTGAGCTTCAAAGTGACCGTCCTCCTTTCCATCTCCGTCTTACTGCTGATCCTTCAGGACATGTTGCCTTCAACTGAAGAAAACCTGCCAATGATGGGTGAGCCGCCGACCTCACACCAGAGATCACAGAGAGTCCTCCGTACTGATACACTCACCAGTTTAATGTCCCTGCACCTTTATTCCAGCCGTCTACTGTGTTGTGACCTTCGCCCTGGTGGGGATCAGCCTTCTGGAGGCCATGCTGGTGAGCTTCCTATTTGACCTCGATGGTTATTGTGGTCAGAAGACTCGAAGCTCTGTTAACGCCCAAGAGGAGATTCAGCTGGAAGCAGACTTTGACAAAGGTAAAGATTGATGTTTCTATGTTTGTTAAAGGTTTTATATACGAGCATCTCAGACCAGAACAACAGGACGGAAACATAATAAAACTCACTAAAAGTTAGTGATTTCAACAATCACCAACTCTGGTTTGGGGGAAATAAATCTTTAATTCACCGACGTGGATGATAAAAACTGAGCCCGGTTACGTTAACCTGAAGCTCTTACACTCCCAACAGAGGCAGTGTTCACTTTATTGTAACTCAGAGTAAAATCCAAATGAAAGTGAAACTGTTATTTTAAGGTAAAAAAAGTTAAATAATGTTGCTTTAAATCCGTAAGGTTCAGGGGAAGCTGCAGATTCACGTAATTATTCTCCTTCACATTGTCATTCCATACATTGGTAGTATAAAAACACTGATTACGCGCCAAAAATTCTGCAAGTACATATAGACATTGAACTAATTTTTCCTTGAGCTCATTCTGCTGAATTATCTTTCCCTCAAAGAGACTGCCAGCGCTGCAGAGGAAGGTCAGAGGAAACCAGAGAAAAGCCCCCTCACTCTGGACAGGTCTGCTGGTCTTGATGCGCTCAAACTGATCCTGGAGGAAGTGAAGGCCGCTCGGCGGGAAGCTGAAGGACGAGAAACAGACCAGAGAAAGTCTCGACGCTACAGACGAGTGGCAGAAATCATAGACTCTGTGTTTTTTGTCCTCTACTTTCTAACTGTCGCCTCTTTTCTGACTTACATATATGTGGTGTGGATAAGTCGATATGCTGAAAATATAGCAATGAAATCTGACTAAAAAAAGGAAGGAATCCATCCTTTAGAGTTTCTCAAAAAACGTTCGACATCCAATCTCCTTTCCACTCGGCGGATCGATTGCTGAGGACCCGAAGTTCGAAGTAGTTCGGATGCTCGGTTCTCGCGAGAGTTGAGAAACATCGCCCTGCAGAGCCGAGCTGGAGACATCCGCAGTTTCAGGGCGCGGCCACGTGTGTGTGCAAATTGCTTCATCTTCGCTTTGCAACTTTTTGCTTGTTTGTGTGACCCATAAAGATATAAATGCATATGGCCGCCTTTAGCTCATGCTGCATGTTTTTACGCACACGTTAAAATGTGACATTTCTTAAAGGGAGTTTGGTGCAGGGAGCTTTTAGTTGAATTCAAACTGCTAATATGTATAATAAACCATCTTGCAAAACATGTACCTGTCTCTACTTCTACTACCTATAAAAGCAATAGACAAATTCTCACTGTCACTGAAAAGAAATGTTAGTTTTGTTAACCACAACCAGTTACTAGCTATATCAGAATCAGAATCAGAAATAATTTAATAATCCCAAGGGGAAATTACTTAAATATATATGCTACCTAGCTAGGTCTGTGTATTGGCTGGTGATAGGGATCACAACACAGGGGTTACAGTTCAATACATTGTAAACAAGGCGATATATTGGCAATATTTTAATCTAATTTTAGGAAATAATAAGCATAAAATCTTAACTCTGAGTTTAGTCACAACAAACTGACACCAACTAGTATATCGTCCAGGCAAAGCCTAAAAGTTATGCTTCAGAGGAAGAGTGTTGGCTTGTCGCAGGCTGGGCTCAAACCACCAACCTCTCAGTTAGCAGCCCAATGGCTGCACAGAGTGGAGTTGACTGGTTTCAGTCAAAATATGTTGTGTTCTACTCTTTCAACATCGGTTGGTACAAAAGTTATTTTAAGGAACTTTAAGGCACCACTGGGATTTGAACCCAGGATCTCCTCTTTACTAGACAGGTACTTTAACCAACTAAGCCACAGCACCAGCAGATGTTGCTGTAATGTAACACAATAAAGAAAACCAACTAACTTTCAGGCTCTAGGAGCATCAGGAGGTAAAATTAAGCACCTCTGAGGGCTGTGGAAAGACAGTTTAAGCTTCAAGGGACTAGGGAGGTTAAATTGTATAAAATAGACAAAGTTTTAAGACCACCAACCTCTCAATTAACAGCAGAGCACATTTGGCCAATTGCACTACAGAGACATATTCAGCTGGAATCAAGTAACAGCCACATATTTTTTCCACTCACCTGGTAGTTCATTTTCCTCTTTTACTTTCTTTAGTTCCCCTCCTCACTGGTGCTTCCAAGCTGAGCGGCATCCCAGAGTAATAATAATAATAATAATAATAATAATAATAATAATAATAATAATCATAAAAAGAATAATACCAGAGTAATGCTGCGTTCCCACAGAGAGCAAAGCCAGTGTCCTCCTCATGTTACTATAATGATAATGATGATAATGACGACAATATCCGATGGGGAATAAATAATAATAATAAGCAATAATTGTGGTCTTTAGAATCCACCGAACACATTTGAAGTGGTTTTTGTTTTTATTTATTATTCTTTATACATTTTTTCATTATTTTCCTTTTTGTTATTTAGAAGTAGGCCTAATATAATTCTGGAATTTCTGTGTGTGTGTGTGTGTGTGTGTGCGCGAGCGCATTTTTAAATGTAAACATTAGAATTAAATAATTTTATTCTTTTTTTTTTTTTGCTTTGAAATCTGGAATGTGATGATGTCATGCGATGATGTCGTTCAAAGATCAAAGTCAGTTGGATGTTCCTTTGATACGACGCTGACATTCTCTCTGTGAGTCTATATATAGGAACCACATCAGGACGCTCACTTCATTCCAAGGAGACAAGCAGACAAATTGTGTACTTTATTCACAACATACAACAAATTCAACAAACAGAGGAAAGATGGATTGGAAACTGCAAACGGTCCAAATGGAGACTCTTCGTCCACTCGTGCGACATTTCCTGGACCAGCTCACCACAATCCAGTGGTCCATGCTGGAATCCGGGTCTGTTGATATCGAGATAGCAGAAATCATAACAAGCATGTGTGTGGATATTGTCAAAGTTATATCTACACACATTTATGATCTATTTAAACAAAGACAAGTAAAGAGTGACTTGTGTTTGACCCAGACTGTTGGAGCTGATGGATCACAGGAAGACTCTTCTGGATCTGAGGCATCACAGAAGAGCTTAATAACTGAAGACCAGGTCCGCGAGTGTCTAGGGGACATTATTGAACTTACATTTGCAGAGGTGACGGGTGTGTCCGACGGAATCAGTTGCCCGAGCACAGAGAAGGTGACACAAATTGTGTCGAAAGAAGTGACAGAGCGCATTAACTCTGAGATCTGCAGGAGTGGAAGCAGCGGAGGGAGTAGTGAAGGCAATGAACCGCAAATCTCCGGATCCTTCCGCCGCAGACTAAGGACAATTGTCAAACACGTGGCGAAGATATTAAAGAATTGCGCAGCTAAGGTGAAATGTAGCTCGCGTGACAAGAAAGGTCAGAGAACTTCTAAACTGGAATCTGACAAAACCAAAGAAATTCTGGAAGAATCATCAGACTTTGAGCTGAATGAAGGACGGTCACTGCAGATCACCGTTCTTCCCTTTGAAGAAGACAAACCAGAAAACAGCCCGCGTGACAAGAAAGGTCAGAGAACTTCTAAACTGGAATCTGACAAAACCAAAGAAATTCTGGAAGAATCATCAGACTTTGAGCTGAATGAAGGACGGTCACTGCAGATCACCGTTCTTCCCTTTGAAGAAGACAAACCAGAAAACAGCCCGCGTGACAAGAAAGGTCAGAGAACTTCTAAACTGGAATCTGACAAAACCAAAGAAATTCTGGAAGAATCATCAGACTTTGAGCTGAATGAAGGACGGTCACTGCAGATCACCGTTCTTCCCTTTGAAGAAGACAAACCAGAAAACAGCCCGCGTGACAAGAAAGGTCAGAGAACTTCTAAACTGGAATCTGACAAAACCAAAGAAATTCTGGAAGAATCATCAGACTTTGAGCTGAATGAAGGACGGTCACTGCAGATCACCGTTCTTCCCTTTGAAGAAGACAAACCAGAAAACAGCCCGCGTGACAAGAAAGGTCAGAGAACTTCTAAACTGGAATCTGACAAAACCAAAGAAATTCTGGAAGAATCATCAGACTTTGAGCTGAATGAAGGACGGTCACTGCAGATCACCGTTCTTCCCTTTGAAGAAGACAAACCAGAAAACAGTCTTCCACAGATGACGTGCACTTCAAGCCTGCATAATGACATGGAAAGTCATGAAATGGAAGCTGATGAAAGTACAGAAGTCCTGGGAGAATCAGCTGACCAGGATACTAAGCTGACTGGGGAGTCGTGGCAGAGCCCCGTACTCGCCGTTGAAGATAACCTAAAAACCTTGGAAAGGAAGGATTATACTACTGAAGCTGTGAAGAAGATCCTGCAGGACGAGGCAGATGCTATCAGTCCCATTGACCTTAATAGTGAAGGTTCACAGGAAGAACACGACCTGCTCGTGTCAAGCGCCCGCCAGGATGCAGACACAACAGCCTCTGAGATCGCCAGAGATATAGTGGAGCAGCTGAGACTGGAGACTGGGAAGTCAACCAAAATGTCCTGCTGGAGAAGGGTGGGACAGAAACTTAAAGCCTTTTTTGTCAACAGATTTGCCAAGGCATCAATCCTCAACTTGGTGGAGAAACTGAGGAGGAACTGTAGCTGCTTCCCACCTGCAGAAAAAGAATCAGTGGAGGTGCTATTTGATGGGGTGGGTCAGGTGGTGGCGGATATGATTCAACATCAAGAAATGGATATGGAACGGTACATAGAGTGCATTTATGAAAGACTTGCTAGGGGCATTTCCACTGGCCAATTGGAAATGGCCACTATGCAGCTGACAAAGTTGGTATTTTTTCATTTAAGACAAGGGCGAGAGTTGAAGTTTCGGGTCGAGATTAAAGCTGAAGTCGATACATTTATGAAACAAATGTGGAATTGGCTTAACCAACAAGTGCAGCTGCGCAAAACCAAGAGGGACCACATGAGCATTGCTCTGACCAAGATTAAGGGACTAGTAGTAAGTGTGCCGGCACTTGCTGAGGGCCCCCCGGTGACACTTGGGTTAGACTCAGCACCAGTTTCTGTTGCTGAGCCAGCTATCAGCAAAGAAGCTGGTGAAACTTTGACACCAGTGTTTGAAGCAGCACCTCCTTCCATCACTGATGAGCCAGCTTCCAGTGAGAAGGTCAGTAAACCTGCAGGAAAGGCTTCCAGTGAGAAGGTCAGTAAACCTGCAGGAAAGGCTTCCAGTGAGAAGGTCAGTAAACCTGCAGGAAAGGCTTCCAGTGAGAAGGTCAGTAAACCTGCAGGAAAGGCAATCGCAATCGCACATGGTCTCCACCAGTGGGACGAAACGTCCTCTGGGCTTTTGGTGATGCAGCTGCTTAACCGGATTACGAAGGTTTCGCAGATGGATGTGCCTGTTGCCAAAACTGCCTTCAACTCACTCAAACAGAGGCTCTGGGCAGATCTTGCAGATTCTGCTGTGGTCATAAAGCCAAAGAGACAGAATATTAATAACATAGCAAAGGCGGTGTACAAGGACCTGTGCCAGAAGATGGGTGACGCAGACGGAGTGCGGCTGAGCCTAATGTTAGATGATGAATTTCTTTACAAAATTATAACTGAGACTCTAAAAAGTCATCTGATGACACCACAAAAGACCGGGGTTAAGAGGTTCTTCACAGGTCTTTTCAAGACCATGGCCTCACCATTCAATGCCTGCTGTAGATGTGGCTGCAAATAATAATCATTTGCAGTCTTGGGGCGCGTGGGAGGGACAGGCTTCACTTTGTCATGGAAGACAAACAACATTTCCATTTAGTTCGTAAGTCATCGGTTTCCTCCCATATTTTAGATAAGAAGAAATCAAAGGTGACATGAGGTTTACTCCGAGTGCTTCGGTTTCTCCTGCATTTTAAATTATAATGAAAAAAAATTGTCCAGCAGAACACTGTGCTACCAGCCTCCATTCAGCTGGTAGCACAGTGTTCAACCTGGACTAGAACTAGGACCAGGTCTTACAGGGCCACACAGGTGCCTCAGTGTTAAACACTGTGGCCTCGCAGCAATAAGGTGAGGGTTCAATTCTGGGCCTTGACACCATTACTGTGAGGAGTACAGAGTGCTCACTGTGATGACATGAGGTTTACTCCGAGTGCTTCGGTTTCTCCTACATTTGACATAATAATGAAAAAAAAATGTCCAGGTTGGACACAGTGTGCTACCAGCTAAACTAAGGCTGGTAGCACACAGTGTCCAACCTGGACTAGAACTAGGACCAGGTCTTACAGGGCCACACAGGTGCCTCAGTGTTAAACACTGTGGCCTTACAGCAATAAGGTGAGGGTTCAGTTTTGGGCCTTGACACCATTACTGTGAGGAGTACAGAGTGCTCACTGTGTTGGCATGGGTTTACTCCGAGTGCTTCGGTTTCCTCCCACATTCTTAAATAAAAATAATAATATAATCAATTATAACATCAAAATCAAATAAAAAAAATATTAATCATATTTCTGTTTTTAAAATATCTAATTTCTTATTATTTGCTGCATGGTTGTAGATGTGTATCAGAGACTAAAGTTCCTGTGGTTAAAAGATAAAATTAGACAGACTTTAATTGTCAGAGCCGAGGACCATTGAGAAAACCCTGAAACTACCACTCAAACAAAAAGCTGTAATTCAAAAACTGTCAGGCCATACTGTTGACATGAGGTGACTGTCAGCATCCCAAGGCTTTGCTGAACGTGTGGATAAAGTAAAAAATGTGACCGTTACAGCGATTTAAAAAAACAGGCACATTTGCTTTTCTCCAGAGATTTCTGCTGTAAATTAACATTGGAGCTTATGGAGCAGATGGTTGGAACTCTTGTTGGTCCGGAGCTCAGTGCGTCAAAAGTTTGAATCTGTTTGATTCCAGAGTTCATTGTGTAGAAACAGCACAACATTTCCTAAGTTTTCATGTAGAAATTATGTCTGAAGAAGTAAATTTGTGGGAATGAGAGCAATTTAAAGATACATTTTATTGTTAGATTTTACAGCTTCTCTACACTCTAACGATGATGTCACACACTCTAGCTCCGAACATTCCGTCCGTAAGCGCACAATTAGACCAAAAGTTTGCGCAGTTTTTTGCGATTTTCGTGAAAACAGTTTGGCGGATCACCAACAAAAGTCATAGCGCACCTCTCCCGATCAAACCGCACATTTTGATGTATTTTTTGTGTATGTGCTGGCAAAGCTGCGGGACTAGATACACGCAGAATAAACATACTGAAGACGAATAAACAGTGAATCTACGTATTTGAAGAGAATCTTTACTCTTCTTATTTTCAATAAACTTCATTAAAGTTACAAACGTTTCAGTCCTTCGACCTTCATCAGCTAATAACTGTTTTACATACAGGTTGCCTGTGGATGTAACCTCCTACACCCCGTCTACAAGAGCACAAACAGCTTTTCTATTGTAGCTTGTTTTAATTAATAGTTTTTTCTTTGCTGGAAACCTCTGGCGAACCTTCTGGTGGGACAACTTAAGTGTTATTCTGCCCGCTGTGTTCACATATTTATTAATAATTAGGGATTCTACATATTTAAAAGAGCATTTTTACAATAAATAAATAAATAAATTAACATAAACAATGATTTATATTATTTGAAAATGATTTATGTTTTTTCAGCTAGAAACATCCTTATGGTGGACCCACTCACGTTTGGCAGCACTGTGAAAATGTTTTAAAGCTGTGTATCATATTTATGGGCTTAAAATATAATTTTGCTTAGATTTTTTTATTAGTCTTTAATGTTGTGATTACTGTACTATATGTATTTATTTATTTAGTTGTATTATTTATTGTTTTAATTATTGTATTATGTGTATTCATTTTGTATTATAATTTTTTCATGTAATCATTGTATTTTATTCATTTAGTAGATAGATAGATAGATAGATAGATAGATAGATAGATAGATAGATAGATACTTTATTGATCCCGGGGGAAAATACCACGTTACAGCAGTTCACATTCAAAGGGACGATTTAAGAAAAGAATTAATACATAACAAAGAATAAAAAAACAACAAGTAAACATCTTTAAGAAAACAAAAATAGACATCTGATAAATTCAAATGTATTTATTTAAACTTAGCACAAAAAGTAAGGAAATTTGTGTTTGGTAGATTATTTCTCTGTGGTAACAATACTGTTTGGCAATAAATCTTATACCGTTGGAAAGCCTGTTTAGTTCCCTTTCAAATGGTGCCCCATTTTAAAGGAACATGCATTTGTGGGATTAGCAGCAGCGCTGAGTATGTGGGTTGCGCCCATGAAAAATTTGCCAAATCTTTTCTGCCATTGCCAAACAGCTTATTTTGCTGTTGGTATTGACACTTGTTTGGAGCTTCTGGTACCCCCAGGTGCTGCCAATCAGGCGCCTGATGTGGAGGAACGTTATGTTCAATGATGAGTCCAGATTCTGCCTACGGCAGTTGGATCGTAGGGTCGAACCCTAACCTTAACCTTAACAGGAGCCACATCAATGTGCCACCTTGTCATCTTACACCTGTACTTCTGTTTACAACTGCGCTCTTGCACAACTGTTTTGCACATCCCATGGTATTCATTGCACACTGCACATCAGACACTTCAAATTACTGTAATATTGAGTTACTTTTATTTGTTTACTTACTGTACTTATTGTAATACTGTGTTTTTGTTAATTATTGTATTCTACTATTGTACTTTGCATGCAATGCTTCAGTATCAGGGTGGACAGCACAGCAAAGAATTTCATTTCACAGAGGAAAACTTACTTTCTTTTGTTTCATATGACAATAAACATCTTGAATTGAATTGAAGTGTGGAGAAGACGCGGAGAACGCTATGCTGATTGCTGATAGATAGAATAACATCTTTTGGTGGAGGCAGTGTGATGGTGTGGGGCGGCATCTCCCTCACTGGAAAAACGAGGCGTGTCATCATTGGAGGCAATCTCAATGCAGAGAGATATAGAGAAGAGATTCTGCAACCAGTGACAATCCCATATCTCCACAGTCTGGGACCGAACTCTATCCTCCAAGATGACAACGCTCGCCCCCACAGGGCGGGGTTTATCAGAGACCACCTCCTGAATGTGGGAGTGGAGAGGATGGAATGGCCTGCCAGCAGTCCTGACCTCAACCCCATTGAACACTTGTGGGATCAGCTTGGGCGTGCTGTTCGTACCAGAGTGACCAACACAACCACGTTGGCTGACTTGCGACAAATGCTGGTTGAGGAATGGGATGCCATCCCACAGCAGTGTGTGACCAGGATGGTGAGCAGCATGAGGAGGAGGTGTAGGCTGTTGTGGCTGTATGGTTCTTCCACACGCTACTGAGGCTCCTGTTTGTGAAATGAATAAACTGTTAAATTGCCAATATGTCTTGTTTCTTCAAACCAAACGAGTCAGTGGCAGAATAAGCTGTTTGACTTTGGCAGAGAAGATTTGGCAGTTTTTTCATGGGCACAACCGACATACTGAGATCTGCTGCTCATTACACAAGAGCATGTTCCTTACAAACGGGGAACCATCTGAAAGAGAACTAAACCGGCTTTCCAACGGTATCACAGTATTGTTACCACAGAGAAACAATCAACCAAACACAATGTCCGTACTTGTTGTGCTAAGTTTCTATAATGTATTTTTAATGTAATTGTTGTATCAGTTGTATTTATTCATTTTAATTCATTTGCGTATTTTTGAAGCTGAATTAATGAAATCAACTAAAATAAATTAATTAATAAATAAAAACGCTGACGTTGGGCGTGCCTCGTGATGACGCGTTTTACGTCGCACACCCAAATCAAAACATCTGCATTGATCTCGCTGTTAGCCACCGTTAGCTCGTTAGCCTCCCAGCTCGAGGACCAGCTGCTGTTGCCGAGCAACAGCGGACAGTTAGCACAGCTGCACGAGGCGGATCGAACAGGTATGTGTGACGTTATCGGTTATTGATTGGTGGCTGTAGCATGTGTCGGTGTGCTCGCGGGGACCTCGTTGGAAGCTCGTTAGCTTTCACCGTAAAAACGACTGCGTCATACGGAGAGTCGGTTTAGGACAAAGTTCAGAAACATCAGAGAGGAAGCTAACGTTGGCTACATGCTAGCAGTGATCAGAGGGATCGATCAGAGTGATCAGGTGTTCATTCACACAGGTAGTTAGAGCCAGTACACTGTTTACAGCTGTTGTTGTTGTTGTTGTTGTTGTTGTTTGTACACACATTCAGTCACATTCCCTCTGTGTGCAGATACCTGATCAATAAGTGATTATTGATCTGTTTATCAGACAACTGAGTCAGATCAATAAATCCAGTGTTTATTTATTAGTGGGTTATTGATCAGGGACGGCTCACATTGATAAACACTGCTGCACCAATAATAGAAATATTATTGATTATTGATCATCTGTTCCAGTGAAATTAAATTCCAGCCCTCAGAATAAAACAATAATAATCAGATTTTAACATTTTAAAATGTCTGAAACTCTAAAATCAGAATATAAAACTGAAACTACATTAACTCAAATTCTAATTATTTCATAATAATAATAATAATCCTTCAGGTATTAATACAAACAGGCTCATAATAACAGTATTGTTATGTCAGATGGTGCCTCCACCTTCAGAGAATATAATGAATTATTGATCGATTATCGGCAATAAGAACAGTTTCTGTTCAGGAAATTCTGAATATCATGTGCACTTAAACCTGTAGGTGGGCTGACTGTGTTTATTAATGATTGATTTATTGATTTATTTAGAAACCTGATTAACATTGAGACAGGAAGACGTGTGTGTGTGTGTGTGTGTGTGTGTGTGTGTGTGTGTGTGTGTGGTTCAGTCAGTAATTTCAGAGAGGAGAGGAACTGGAGAACAGTGAATCTGTCTCTATCCCTTTAAAGAACCTCTCTGTGTGTTTGTCTCAGCCCCCCCCGACCCCGTCCGATCCCGGCGTCAGGATAGGGAAGCAGAGCGAGGTGGCGGCTGCCGCCGGCGCGGCGAGCCTCGTGGACAGGATGTCAGAGAGCCCGGAGAAGAGCGCCTCGCTGTCGGCTCAGGAGCTGAAGGAGCAGGGAAACCGCCTCTTCCTCAACCGCAAGTACCTGGAGGCTGCGGCCTGCTACGGCAAAGCCATAGTACGCACCGAGTCACACTATTATTATTATTATTATTATTATTATTATTATTATGTGTTAAATCAGACTGTTACTGAGAATAACCAGTGTCACCTGCTGGCTGGAATATGTATAATGTTCACAATAAATAAAGTGTTCATCATTTAACCGTTAATTCATTTGATTATTTAATAAACAAAGTTAGAGTCATTAAGTAAGGTTACAGATAGACCCGGAGCTCCACACACTGAGGTCTGCATCGCGTCTCCCCGTCTGTCAGACCCACAGTCCGTCCGTCCCGGCGTACTACACCAACAGAGCGCTGTGCTACGTGAAGCTGCAGCAGTACGGTAAAGCTCTGGCCGACTGCAGACACGCTCTGGAGCTGGACGGCCAGTCGGTGAAAGCCCACTTCTTCATGGGCCAGTGTCACCTGGAGATGGAGAACTACGACGAGGCCATCGGCAACCTGCAGAAAGGTACGGCGGACTCTGGTTAGCCGAAAATCCCACCGTAACGTACGCGGCAGCTCCGTCATCCCGCCGTCTTTCTGTGGCGTTTTCCTTCCAGCTTACAACCTGGCGAAGGAGCAGCGTCTGAACTTCGGCGACGACATTCCCAGCGCTCTGCGGATAGCGAAGAAGAAGCGGTGGAGCAGCCTGGAGGAGAGGAGGATCAACCAGGAGAGCGAGCTGCACGCCTACCTCACCAGACTCATCCAGACGGAGAAGAGGAGGCAGGTGGAGTCGCTCTGAGACGGATGATTGTTGTTCTCTCCCCTGAATTACTGCGTTTTAAAGCGTGTGTGTGGTTGGATGTGCAGGGAGCTGGAGAGCTGCAGACACAAACAGGAAGACAAGTCGGACGACAGCAGAATTCAGCACAACCTGAACGAGATCCACACCAAACACGTAGGTTGTTTCATCCATAACGCAGAACTTTTAAACCTTTCTTTTAAACATTCACAAGAAGAAATCGTCTTACTGTCATTTCCTGTTTGTGCTGCATTCACATGGGTTCAGGCACACATGGCGACACGTTGCTATGGTGATAAAATTGAATGGTGTATATTATTTAATGTCATTGTTTCATTATTAGCGTCTTGTTGTGCCGACTGATGTTTTCTGGGAGCTACGCAGCATCCGGTTGTTAAAATATCTGAACTGGTCTGACGCCGACTCCGTGTGAGTGCGGCAGTCGGTTACAGTCCGGTAACGCTGTCTGTCCCTCTGTCAACCTGTTCTTATCCTCATACAGGACAAGTATCTGTCGGACATGGAGGAGCTCTTCTGTCAAGTGGACGAGAAGCGGAAGGTCAGTGTGGATGGCGACATTATTAAAGATAATAACGGTGATGATGATGATGATGATGATGATGACTGTAATCGGAGCGCGTTGCGTTTGACAGAAGCGAGAGATCCCGGACTTCCTGTGTGGAAAGATCAGCTTTGAGTTGATGAGAGAGCCGTGTATCACTCCCAGCGGGGTCACGTACGACCGCAAAGACATCGAAGAGCACCTGCAGGTAAGAACCCCCCCCCACTAGAGCTCAGTATGACAACAACATGTGTGAAGATGGACAACGAGACAGCTATAGACTCTCTGTCTGCCCCTGGTGGCATTTAATAGATTGAATAGACCAGACAGTTTCTGGCATTTTAGGTTCTTCTTAAGTGTTTTAACTAATATTGCAGCAGCTGGAGCACTAAACAAATAAAGTAAAACAACAATAATACAGTAATTTTCTATATTTAAAATACAGTTTTTAGCTTTATTTTTGTATTTAATGTCTAATTATTTGTCTTTTTAATGTTTAATTAAAGATATTTACACTGTAAAACCAATGCAGTGAGCTATAAATACTGGTGAATAATCAGACTTTAATTAAGATTTAAAATTTTAATCTGAATGTTAAAAGTTATAGAACTGTAATAAAAGTCATTATCTGTGAAATTACAGTAATTATTGCTGTTTACACTGATAACAACTGTATTTGAACAGTTGTACAGTGGGAGGAAGTGTGGATGGTCTGGAAGAGGAAGAAGTAACAGTACTGATACCACACTGTAAAAATACTCAGTTACAAGTAAAAGTATATCATCAGTAAAATGTATTAAGCTGTTATAAATGAGATTAGAGGCAAAAACTGAGGTAAAATGTGGTAAAAGGTTAAAAAATGTTTGTTCTCTTGCAGCGAGTCGGCCATTTTGACCCGGTGACGCGCTCTCCCCTGACCCAAGATCAGCTCATCCCAAACCTCGCCATGAAGGAAGTCATTGATGCTTTTATTATGGAGAACGGTTGGGTGGAGGACTACTGACCGACGGGAGGGCCAAACTCTCTTAACTAAACTCAACTGTGTCTGTTACAGGAACAAAAAGGATCCTGTAGAACATTATAATGAGAAACTTTATCTCAATAATGACTCAGTATCACACAGTTCTGAGAAAGCTTCTCATTATAATGTCTTACTGAATCACACTGGAGTCCAGACTTCCGGTCCATAGTTTGATGTTCAGTGATCGAATGATTGATTAATAGGAGGAAGAAAAAGGTTAAAAAAAAGACCCTGAATAATAAAACGAGGAGAAATGAGTGAAATCATTAAATAAGAGTCATAAAATCAAATGTGCAAGTATTTGCTCTGAGACGTCACTAGAGGGCGCCGTCTGTTCAACATGTTTTTACCAACAGTGGAAGAAGATTTAAAAAAAGACTCTTAAATAAGTAATACTGTTATAAGTAAAAGTTACACCTAAAAGTCAAATTGTACAAATAAGTAACAGAAGTAGAAATCCTCATTTGGCCCCATTCAGTTTTATTATTATATTTATTACATTATTGATGCTTTATGTGTAAACAGCTCATTTAGTTTATTAGAAATCATGATTTGAAGAGTAACTGTTTCCCTCTGAAGTGCAGCGGAGGAATATAACATTTATCAAACATTTGCTTTAATCGAGTTCGAAGACTTCATCACTGCAGTTTTATGCAGTTTTAAAATATTTTATTGTTGCTGTTACTGGAAATATATTAAAGACAACCACAGACACAGAAACTCTGGAACAATAACGTGTGCTCGATGTGGTTTTCCCACCAAAATGACGTCCACATCCACTCGTTTTCCCTCCAGAATATGTGAATATCTGTCATTTAAAGAGTGAAACAACTTCTTCACCGACAAACTCAGTAGACGAATCTTATCTGAATTAATGTAAATGAGTTCTTGTTTCCGTCCACGGCTGCTGTGTATGAAGAGATAAACAGCAGGTGGCGCTAATTCTCCGGTCTGTGACATTAAAGCGTTGTAGAGGAAGAAGACGACACGATGAGGTAATGATTAAAAGAGCCCCAGGTCAGAGGTCAAACGATGTAAACGTACAAAATAATTTTCGCACTTTGTCACATTTATATTTTATCGATAAACTTCAGCGAATCTTTAATTAAACGCTTAAAACTCGCCCCGACAGCGTCTGACGCAGATTTCGTTGCTCTGATTTGGTTGTCGATCCAATTTACCCTTCTTGAGCCCCGCCCCTTTTTGGACCTCGGTCACCTTCCTCCTTTTCTGTACTTAAAAAAGTTGTCCGAGGCTAGCTCAACTGTTATTGGAGAACAGAGCAAAAAGGGGCGGGGCTTAGGAAGGGTCTGAACGGTATCTCTCCGCAGTTACTTATTGGTGTCATTTCACAATAAGTATTGATCGTCTGTTAATGCTGACTACAATCCGGAGCTGATCGTCACTTTAGGTGGAAATGTGGAACGTTGCGTTTGCTGGCAAACTATAAAATGGGAAACTATAGCGTTGCGTCTGAGAGAGAGAGTGTTTGTTAAATAAACTCTGGACCAGTTTGTTGTAAACATTAATCAGTAAATTGAGATCTTAGTGAAGATTGTTTGCTTGTGATCTTCTTTATTGTCTCTTTAATTGATAATATTGCTGCGTTTTAACGCCACATTTGTCTTACGTCAGACCTCAGCTGCATTCTCATACCGGAGCCTGATAATCAACGTTTATGTCTTTATATGGAAGCTCTAAACTGTCATGCAATCATTCACTTCTTTTATCCCGTTATTGCGAGTTAATTATCTCGAGAATTTATCTCCGAGAACAAAAGGCAGATTTCTTGAGATAATAAACTTTATAAGAATCATAAGGTTGAAATGGTTTGGTTGAAAGGATGTTTTCCCTTCTGTGATTTGATATGAGGGATTTTACATTACGGCTCATTACAAACATTCTTACAGCTACAGTTCATAAAGTCACGTTGTTTAGTTTGACACACCCGACAGAGCAATGTGTGTACGTCATAGTCCGTCCAGATTAATCAACCTCACCTTTGTTGTACTGAGATAAAAGATTAAAAAATCTTTGCATTTATGGCGGTTCAGGACTTCCGTAGGTTTCAGCCATATCATATCAATCAAGTGAACGTCTGATTTAATGACAGCAACCGAGCAGATTTACATCTTTTCTTTGTTTTTCTTCACAGAAACCAGTTTTCAGTTGTTTTCAGTCGTTTTCAGTCGTCAAAACAAATGTGTTTGAAAATGTGATCAAAATAAACGTTCCAGCTTTTCTACGTCTGAGCTTCATTTCTTTCCTCTAAAGTTCAGAGTTCAGTAATAAATCTGTGAACTGAGTGGAGAGTTGGATGGGTTGTGATGAAATGTGCTTCAGACATTAATGTAACAAGCTAAACTCAGATGGTGAACAACATAAACCTGCTACACATCAACATGATAGCGTTTAGCTCATTAGCTACTCCACATGAGACCTGAAGGTTGAAGATGACACATCCTGGAAAACCTGGAAATTGAGAGACTAGTTTTCCAGGCATGGAAACACCTGGAAATTTAATAAAATGATAAAAACTATCCTGGAAATAATCTCTGTCTGAAAATGTTAGATTGTACATATTTAGTTTGAAACTCGACTGTTGGCAGTAAGACCTGCGCGTACGACAGCAGGAAGTCTTGTTATGATTATATATTAATGAGTCAGTAATCAGTAAATAAATTCCATTTTCTTTCATTTAAGGACTTTTATTTATTTCAGGGTATCTTTGTTTCCTGGTGACACATTTATTTCCATCTGTTATATTCAAACGAAGGTGGTTATTTCTCAGGTTCAGACAATAAACTATAAAGATGAAACGTCAAACAGAAGTTTATCCTATTAAGTAAAAAAACATCATGCACACTGTCACAGAGAGAAAAGACACGGAGCTGAATGAAGCCTGGAAAACAGCCACGCCCTTAATTATGCAAACATTAATCCTTAATATCATTTTAATGGCTGACTTGTATATAAATTCTCCTTCTGTACAGTCATCAACAGGGGAATTATCTCTAGAGACCGTAAAGTAGGGGCTGTAAACGTTTATTTCTGCTGTAAAGTATTTTACTATAAGACCTTATGGAGACTCACTGCTGGAGCCTCTAGTGGCCGTTAAGGAACTGCAGGTTGATTTTTATGTATGTGTTTATCCCTGTATTAATGACAAACACTATAAATAAACCTCATTATATTTTTGTTATTAGTATTATTATTATTATAAACTGACTGCGTCCACATTCAGTTATTTCATCAGTGATTTACGAGCTCACTTATTCACTACCGGTAACTTCTGTCGGCCATAAAATGATAAAAAATAATAAAGCATTAGGTGATAATACAGATATAATGTTCCCTTTGAGACAGTATGCCAAAGAGATAAAATCATCATAAAATCAGTTAAATATATATTATATAATATTTTATATATAATTTTATGTTAAAAATGAATTTAATATGTTATAATTGTATTTTTTTAATATTATTTTTTATGACTTTAAAGGAGTCTAAAGGGTACAACATTGAATTTATTATTCATATCATTGATTAGAACATGTAATAATTTTATTGTATATGACACTAAAATATCCTTTAATAAATAAATACAGTAAATAAAATACATAAACTTTCTTTAGGTGCTGTAATATCGCAGTGTTGTTGCCTTATTGTTTATGATTTTATGTTATTCTGTCTTTTAGCTGAGAATACAGCGTGAGACAGTTTTATTTCTCCGGGTGGAACTAAAGTGAACTGCCTGTTTCCCAGCAGTTGTTTAAGGTTATCGAGGGAGAAGCTTTAAAAGACCTTCAGCTGTCAGCCTCGGCACACAAAGCAGAGCTGGAACTCCCTTTAAAGGCAGATAAAGCTATGAATGAACACTTGGACACACCTGTGTGTCAGGGTCGAAGGTCGAGCTCTGAGGAGGACAAAAGGCGTGACTGTGTGTAGAAATATGAACTTCGTTACAGTCAGAAAATTCACTTTATTACAGACTGTAAACGAGGTGGAAGCTTTTCTCACACATTCAAATTGTTATTCTTATTTGTTTTTTAAAGTTTTGTGTTTAATTTAGTTTCCAGTCGTTTCTGTTTATTTATTTTTAACACATTTTATTGTTTTTAAGTAGAGATAATACAAAACACAGAAACAAGACCCCCCCCCACCCCGACCTATACAGAGTGAGACAAGAAAAAGGTGAAAATAGCCATAATGACCAAGACAATAATAATAATAATGACATATGATGAATAGTAATTAAAAAGAAAAAGAAAGAGGAAGAGTTTATTTATTTTGAATTGTTGAACATTTTAAATGTGTTTGTTAGTTTCAGTGTTATTTTTAGTTTTATTATTATAAGATAGGAGGTATTTGTCAGAACGCTGGTTTAACTTCAACCTACGACGCACAAACTATTTATCTTTATTTATCTTTAGCACATGTACAGTTTAGATTTTTAGTCAAAAGCTGCTCAAAATATTTTCTATTATATTTTGTAATATTATATTTTGGGATCCTTATTGTACTTCAATAAGCCTCCCAGTGAACACAACCTCAGAGACAGAGGACAGACAGACGACAGCGGTACCGAGGGGATTTATGGGAGTTTCCAGATGGACTCATTGCTAAAAGAAGCTAACTGCTGCTAACAGTAATAGATTTAGTTAGATTATGTTAGCTACCCCTCTGTACTGTATTCCCTGTTGTAGAACGGACCTCTGTCAGCATCGGATGCTGTACTTGGTCCGGTGTGGCCGTGCTGTTCACTGGGAGCTCCAATAGGATTGTTATAGCTGCCTCTTTCTACGGGTATTGCACTCGGATTTCCGTTTCATGTAGACTTTCCTGTAAGTCCAAAACGTTTAAAGTCACAGAAGAGAGGCTTTTACATGCTCTCCCATAAAATCACATTGGTCCTCCATTAAAATTATAGTGACAGTGACAGTTAGCCACAAAAACACAGATTCACATGGATCTTTATGAGACCGCCGCGTTCTTCTGCCTTTAACTTCTCTCAAACAACCAGTGGTGAAGTTGAAGAACTATTGTGGCTACAAAACCAGCAAAATATGCCCGAAGAGTCCCTCTGTAGATAAAAACGTCTCATTCTAAGGTAACAAGAACACAATGATTCTGATTTTCAGCTGATTAAACACTAATAAAACATAAATATGATATTATATTACATTAATGAATCCTCCTGAATGTTACACACTGAAGGCCATTAATGACCTCTGTTGGTACTGTGTAAAGATGTTCAGAGTCAGACTGTGTACCTAACTAATTTTGCTCTTTGCTCTTGGACTCAGGTTTATGACTCTGTTATCAGTGAGAACTCATAAATTGACCGAGCTGTCAGCCAGCGAGCAGTCGAGGCTTCCAGCTGCATCAGGGAATCACACCATGGAGGTCAAAGCGTTAGTGTGTGGAGTCGTGCTCGCGGCTTTAACAGTTACAGGTGAGTGCTGTTAAATACCGTCTCAGCAGTGTTGATAATCTGGATTTATTTATTCATTATTAATATTTAATTCTGATGCTGTAGCTTCTTCCCTCCGGCTGTGAGACTGCTGAACTCTTACTCTTACATAAAGGGAATTATATGTAAACGTACTCAACCCTGCAGTGTAAATCTATCAAATAACCCTGAATCAGGAGAATAAGTCTGAATAAAGTGTGTAATTATTTACTGATTGCAAATTAAGACACTTCATTTATATCGATATATGTATCAGAATGTAAGGTGGGTAACTGTAATGTTAGTTACTGAGCAAAGTTATAAAAAAATATTCTTTTATTCTTTATTTTTCGTTATCAGGCAGCCAAAGTCGATGCTCATCCGAGATGGATTTTTAATTAAACTTGTTTTACTGAACGAGCGTCCTCAGGATTTTGTGTTGAAGGAGAAAAACTAGAATATTTGGTGAGCTCAATGTCCGACATACAGTAACAAAGTGTTCATTCTTTGTCTCCAACAGGAAGCTACGCACAGATAGACGGTGAGTTATGTTCTTGTATTTATTCATTTAAATTCTCTTTGCAAAGAGAACATAAAATACATTTTCTCTGTTTACACAAAAGTAAAAGTTGGAACCGTCTGAATAATCTGCAGCAGTTCTCACTTTTCAGACTCCACTGAGACACTGAAATACTTTTCTTTTTCTTACATTTTGTTCACTGTTCCTTTACTTTTAGCCCAAGCTAACATTTAATAACCATTTAGGCATTATGGGATATCGCAGGGCCCCAATTTTGTCGACCATGTACCCCCCCCAATATATATATATATATATACATATATATATATATATGTTTTTTTTTTGTTTATATACATATTTTATATATATATACATATATATATATATATATATATATATATATATATATATACATATATATATAAGTCAATAAAACTGCATTCGGTCAACAAACGGTAAATATAATTTGACAGTATGTTTAACAACAAGAGTACCGATCAGCCATGTCGGGGTAATAAGTTGCGTGGCACCAGAGGGCGCATTTCTCCCTGACATTCAGGAACATTTTTGACAAACAGGATTATATTCGGTTCAGTCCCATTCTGATAAATGCTAAATCTCAAACTTTAAGGTTCGAGTCCGCACATTTTGTCTACGTTATCTCTAATAACGAGTAAAACATATCATGACATTGTCGTTCATTTTACTACCCAATGAAAACAGGTCCCAGTTTTTTTTACTTTGGGGAACCCGTAGTTGTTGAGTTATTTCAGACTGGATCAGACATTATCATAAATATAAAAACCTGCAGCGTTTCCATGAATTCTGACTGTTTCCCTCCAGTTTGCGGCACCGCTCCACTCAACAGTAAGATCGTTGGAGGCGAGAACGCCACCGCGGGGTCGTGGCCCTGGCAGGCCAGTCTGCACATGAGAGGCATGCATTTCTGTGGAGGCTCCTTGATCAACGACCAGTGGGTCCTGACTGCTGCTCACTGCTTCCCCAGGTATAAATACACAGCTACATTATTCTAATTCAACTCAGTTTATACGATATTCTTTTAACTAGTTTTAATTCAGTTTCCTAATGATTTACATTGTTAACATGCATCTACAATTAGGATAGTTTCCATTAATAAAATCATTATTAAAATATTGTGTTTAAATGTAGCAACTCTTTAAAGACAGTTAATTATTTAATAAAAGCACTTTATTGATTAATATATATATATATATAATTAATACTTAAGCATAAGAAAATACAAAATTATTCTTTAAATTATAAAATGCATAATATACAACAGCATAAATAATGAAAATTCTGTAACAATAAAACTGTGTCACTGAATAAAGACGTGATTAAACAGAATTAACACGTCCTCACACTGTTTCTGTTTCTCAGCACCAGCACATCCGGTCTCATCGTTTACCTCGGACGTGAAACCCAACAGCTCCCGAACCGTAACGAGGTGTCCCGGTCCGTGACCCAGGTCATCAAAAATCCGAGATATGTTCCCGACACATTCGACAACGACATGTGCTTGTTGCGTCTGTCCTCGCCCGTTACGTTCACCGACTACATCAGACCGGTGTGTCTGACGGCGGACGGCAGCACCTTCGATCCCGGGACCAGCTTCTGGATCACCGGATGGGGAACCATTGGAACCGACGGTGAGACTTCATGATCACATGGATTAATTATTTTTTCATAATTATCTTTTTATTGTTGTTTACTGATTTGCAATCAACTGTCCACAACACAAGACAAACACGTCGATATAATGTTATGTGGGGTATAATGTCTGCCGAGGTGTTCATTATCAGGAATTAATGGACGGTGTTGAGCAAAGTCCATTAATTCCTGATAATGGACGCTACGAGCCAACGTTACGCTACGAGCCGGTAACATAAACTGGAGTTAATTAATAAATCTTTTCTCTTTTAGTTCCGCTTCCTTTCCCAGAGCAGTTGCAGCAGGTGAGCATTCCCACCGTGTCCAACAGTCAGTGTAGCGCCGTCTACAGCGGAGTCGTAGTAATCACTAACAACATGCTCTGTGCCGGTCTGAAAGAGGGAGGGAAGGACTCCTGCCAGGTGAGTCTGCAAAACACCCCTTCCTTTAACCGCTGGGGGGCTTTTATTTCCTTAAGTTAGACAGGAAACAGCAACAGGTCGGATTCAGTCCCAAATCCAACTCATTGTGTGTTATCTTCCACCGCTCTATGTGACCTCCGCAGGGCGACTCCGGAGGCCCGTTTGTGAGGAAAATAGACAGTAAGTGGGTTCAGGCTGGAGTGGTGAGTTTTGGAGCCGGCTGTGCTGAACCCAAAATCCCAGGAGTCTACGCCCGAGTGTCCCAGTACCAGTCCTGGATCAAGAGCCACATCTCCAAGAACCAGCCGGGCTTCATCTACTCTGGAACTGCTCAGCTGGTTTCCCTCTGGGTTCCTCTGCTGATGTCCGTCATCGTCTCTCTGTCTGTCCTCTAGGAAGCTCGTACTTTGGACTGAATTATTTAATCAATTGTTGTCTTTAAAATGTCCAAAAACAAGTCGGACCGACAGCGTAAAACCCAAAGATCTTTGAGGACCTGCTGCTTTTTAAGAAGAGGAAACATTGAAATTATACTTATTAATGTACAATTTATATGTATTAATGTATAAATTATACTTATTAATGTACAATGTGTTTACAGGATTCAAAGAGACAATAAAATCTTGGGTTGGACTTTTGGTTTCAGTTTGTTCTCTATAATAATCACAATGCTATGTGCTAGGCCAATATATATATATATTACTAGCTAACTAGCTATCAGATCTACATTAATCCATCAATTGTTTAATTAATTAATGTTTATTATTATATTCTTATGTTATTATTGTTCTATTATAATGTTAGATAATAAAATACAACCACACTGTGAAGAAGAAAACACTAGCTAATTAGTTTTTTTTGTAAACAAGCAAAAACAAAAACATTTAAATAATAATTTTTATTCCTGAAACAACAACAGTGGCTGGAACAGACGTGTTCTGCTTTCTTGCTTCAAGTTCAACCGGCTGATAAAAATAATACGATGACACAGATCAATAACTCATCACTCACACATATTGATCCCGACATTACGTTGTCACTTTTAGCTCCTTTTGGTCATTAAATACAATCTTTGTTTAAAAGATTCACCTGGAATGTAAATGTGGAGGAAATATTCATCCACAATCGATCACATAAACCAATATTTGCTTGGAAAAGATATTTTAACTTGATGATTGTGGCACATTAGTGAAGCTTTGAATAGAAATATATCTATAAAGGTGAAACACATCTCACTTCAGTCTAAAAAAATCAGTAAATGATATGAGTTAATTTACATTTTCTTATAATCTTTAGATCCGCCTCTGCTTCAGACTGAAATATGATCCCAACACTCGACAGTTCATCGCTCTGAAACATCAAACACAGGAAATACTGCAGAGCTGAAGAAGAAGCTCAGCCGAGGAAGGTGGAGATGAAGACGCTGGTGTCCAGGTTGAGAGTGGCGTGCCACCAGCGGTCGGGGAAATACAGAACCTGACGGAGAAAAACACCAAGAGTGTCAGATAAAATATAAATACATCTGTGAAAGTAGTTTATATTGATGCTTCAGCTCAATAAGTGACGTTACTGCTGTGAGAGGAAAAAAATAGATTTAAATTAATTATTAAAATCCAGATTGTTGTTTTGGTGTCACTATTAATTTCCATTATTAAGTTTCTTCCAATAAAAAACAAACAAAAAAAAAGAAATCAGTGTTGGAGAAAATTTTACACCAAATAATACTGAAAATATTTCTATTTCATTTGTTTTTGGTTAAAATATTCTTAATTTCAAACTTATTTATACGATGAAACCAAAGATAAATGGATGAAATGCATCATATGATGAAATTTATTAAATGTAGGAAATGCCTCCAAAGGTCCTCTTAACCATTAATAAAGGTAAGGTAAATAAATACAGAAGCTAATAAAAACACAAATATTTGATGAATAAATTAACATTTATTTATTAAATATTATTTTGGTGCATTTAATAGCATTTATTTATTGAGTCATCCATTTAATTTTGACTTCGGCAGTGTCGGTCCTCCATATAAAATCACTAAAACGATTAGTTAGAAGATAAAAATTAATTTCACAGGCTCATATAATCAATAATAAATAATAAATGTGTTTTAAAGAGTCTGGTTACCTCTCCAGGTCTGATGGTGCACTCCAGCGGGGCCTCGTCCTCGGGCAGGTTGGGGTAGATCTCGGTCACCCAGGACAACGTGGTCCGGTTCGGGTGGAAATGAGGCTCCTGATCGGGCGGGTAGAGGAACCAGCGCTGTGGGATCAATACAGAATCATTCACTGCGTTCACACATCAGATGACGAATCAAACTGATTCAGGGAGGAAATAATTCAACGTGGCATCTTATTGCCTCACCTTTCTTCCATAGATGACCTCGGAGTAACCGGGACCGTGCCAGTGAAACGGGACTCCTGTTCCTGGACCTGCAGACCAAACACCACATCTGGTCACATAGCAACAATTTCATAAATATTTGCTTTAATGCTGAACAAGATTTTATTTTATTCATTGTGGAGATTTAATTAATTTTAGTACGGAGGCCCGAAACTGCCAAAATCAAAAAGAAATAAGGAAATAAATGAATTTGCCTTGAAAATAAATAAGTTTTGGTAAAGACATGCAAATATATAATAAGGAATAAAATAAAGAATAAATTAAGTAAAATGGAAAGAAAAAAGTATAGAAAAATGGGAATTAATACAAATGGAAATAAATATAGAAATTAAAAGCAGAAATATCAATTTCAGTTTTATTAATTAATTAATGCCTACATTTATTTTTAATATTATTTTTGGTGCATTTGGTGCAAAAGGGAAAACCACAGCACTTTTTTTGTGTTTTCTTTGGTCATGTACCAAAAATATTTGCGTTCACGCTGCACAATTAATCTAAATATTATCAAATTTGCAATACAGCAAAGTGCAATATGCAAATCGCAGAAGTTTTCAAGCAATTTTTGTTGATAAAAGTTAAAATGTGACAAACTGCATTATAATAAAATACTGTAGTTCTGAAAAGATTTCCCGGACTACAAATATTGTGTTTTCAGATTTAAGAAAACATGTTCAGAGCCGCTAGCGTCGCTGTAGACAAACACCGACCTGCGATCCCGAAGCTGAACGCTCCGGTGGTGTGAGGCAGGAAGTACGGCGGAGACTTGTAGTGCTCGAACAAACTCTGCCACTCGGTGAAGTTGTTGTCTCCGAAGAAATACAGCGTGTCTGAAGAAGAGAGAAACACACATTAATCCCACATCAGTAGGAACCAATGAGCCTCAGACAGGAAGTCCGACAGTAATTAAAGTACTGTATTAAGTACTAATAAGTACTAGTATTAAACATGTATTTATATGTATTTTCTTCCTCTATTAAATTATAGTTCAGTTGTTGTTCACATTCAAAACTTCATTTGAAAACTGTGAACTTTTCAAGTCAATCTTTATAAGACTTCCTCTATCCTCAAACAGCTTGTTCTTTTAATGAGTTTTATTCTGTTTCTGTTCACTTTGAAGTGTTTTACGATTATCTGCACAGTAAAATCACTGGTTTTATGAATGGAGTCTGGTGGGTTGATGCACCCGTTGTTTTGGTCTGAGCTGCTGTTGCTCTACTGCGACCTCTAGTGGCAGCAGTGAACTGTGTGTAAACAACCTTTAACTGAAGTGTTTGACTCACCGCTGCCGAGAGCGTCCGCAGACTGAGGCCTCAGTAAAATGTCCACATACTCCTGAAAGGGGACGTCCACTGGAACAAAGCGATCAGTCAGTAAGTGTAAAAGATTAATAACAAAATAAAAGTCCCTGCAGGTTTAAATCAGACAGCAGAGGGAGAGTCAGACATTCATACCTTTCCTGTAAGAGTAAGTGTTAGCAGTACTGAGCCGCACTCTCCGGTCCCCGTACTCTTCTAGTAAACTCCACCTGGAGCACAACGACCTGAACTTCTAGAACAACATTCACAGTCCGATTCACAGAGTGCAGTTTGTGTTTGATGGTTTTATCAAAGGAAGATATACAACTCTTATTATTATTATTATACAAATATCTTCAGTCCCTGTCCTGATACTTAAGAGTCTGCGTTCGTTCTAAATGGATTAAATAAAACATGTTGTAAGCTTATAAACTATAAAAGTAAGAAGTCAAGAGTATATAAAGATACAGTAAAGTGCAGCTTACATGTTAAAGCATCAGAAATTATGATCCAGTATTATAATAATGTGACATAATTTGAATATTGTGTGTGAATATTGATCAGAGATGAGTTTTCCTGATATTTTTAGGAACTTTTCAAACAATTCTTTGTCAGTATTATGTTTTTTAACCATTATTGACTCTTAATATGCCTCTTTGTGACTTTTATTTATTTATTTTTTGTTTTAACTGCGTACTTTAAGAGCAGTTTGTGTTATCTTAAATAGAAATCTTTAAAAATAACAATTTAATTTAGTTTTCTTCACAGAATTGGAAGAAACACTGAGATACCTCTTGACTCCTCCTAGTGGGGGTCCCGAGGTCACATCCAGATATCACAAAAACTCACTAAATCAATAACGTCCTGACCATCAATCAGTGTTTGTGATTTTCCTCTGATACGTACAGATATTTATAACGTTTAAAATTAAAAATAAACTGTAGGACTTTCAGTGTTTGCAGCGAGTCAACCAACAGTCAGTGAACGTACCGTGTTATCAGTGAGGCCTCTGAGGATCACCGGTCGGCTGTACGCGTATCTGAGACACAGCAGCAGCAGCAGGAGGAGGAGGAGGAGGAGGAGGAGGAGGAGGAGGAGGAGTGAGTGAGCGTACAGAGACAGACGGAGGTCAAACACAACAACACGCTCATTAAACCAGAGTTTTAGAAATACTGAGGGCAAAATAAAACCCTCAAATCCCTGAAAAAGAGACCTGGAACACGATTTTCATCCATTCAAGAGTTTTATTTTCTACAGAAGCTCAATGCTGCGACGCCACAACAAGAAACACTGATCACTTTTAAATTATAACGTTAAAGGTTTGATGTTTAAGATGTTTTTAATATTATAACTTAATATTTATACGATATCACAACATGTTTCATGGAGTTTTTATTACTTTCAGTACTGTAACTGTACATTAGTGTTACATTATTAGTTGGGCTGGTGTTTTATTTATTATGTGAGTTGTGTTTTGTATTTATGTATATTAGAGTTTTACACTGTTACTAATAATAAAATAGTCTTTAATGTCATTTTTCTGCCTCTTCTTAAAGAAAATATCAGTTTAACCCTAAATAAACACCGGTTGTTATAAAGTTTGTATGTTTGACCTCAGATAAACTCTAAATGGATCTGCCAGTGTGAAGTTATTGATCCATAGTTCATGTGTTTGTACCTTTCAATGAACTGCTGATGGGAGAGCGAAGAGCTGTCCCACACATCGATGTTACAACGACCTTCATCCTCCAGTCTGAACTCTGAATCAGACCTGAACAAGAAGCACACATGGAGATGAGAACAGAGCAGGGACATGAGACTGGGCTCCATGGAAGCAGTGGAAACACTGGTACGAATTCTGTACCAAACCTCATTTAACTTTTACTCTATTTAGTTTTAGAGTCAAGTTAGATAAAGTTTAGTTTTATTTAGTTTGTAAAAGCTTTTGTCACATCACTTTGGCAGCCATTTAACATTTATATTTCTGTTTTAGCTTCTGTGACTTGAACTTTTCGATGGGACGTTAACAAACCTCTGTGATGTGTCATATCAGGGCGGACGTTAAAGTGACAGAATTTTGAATGGAGTTTGGTGTGAAGTTCAGTCAGATGAGCAGGTGTCGGGGCTAAACTAGGCAACATTTTGAAAGTGTTGAAATGAATTTCAAGGTAAAATCCCCAAAATGAAAATGTCAAACATTAAAATTTAAATGAACGTAATCATAAATCTGTCCGGTAATGGACTCACCAGCCTCCTCCGTCCCCGGACAGCTGCTCCGCCTTCAGCACGATGAAACATAACAAAACAAACGTGTTTAATACAACTTTATTATCTTCCATTCAGACTTTAATCACCGCAGACTCTAATTAACTACAGCCAGCCTCAGCTCCAGTCATAGCAAAGCTTTAGCTGCCGTTTCGCTTCCTGTCTGGCGTCCAATCAGAATTCACCACATTCATCGCTTTCTGTCGGGGATCCAATCAGAAACCACCACAGTTTCAACGGGACGTGTGCTGCGTTCATGTAAAATGGGAACTATGAGATCTACTGTAAAAACTCTGTTAAACAACAATCATAATTATATATGATTATATTACAGTATATTCTATCATCTATTATATTGTTTAGTCTATTGTGTTATTTAAATGGAAAATAATTTAGATTACCAACAACGGCCTCTGAGTGTCAGTCCTTTAATGTGCACATACATTTACTCAAGTACGGAACAACTTATTATCTCGTTATATCGACATAACAAAGATCGTTTTCTCGTGATAACTAATTAATTAATAATGTGTTTGTCTTGACTTCAAACTAACGCGCTGCCACGAACGGCGTCCGCAGCCACTGGCCGTAGCTGTAGCTGACCGGTAAGTTACACTTTACGTTAGTTTGTTTACTTGACTGGAAGCCGTTCGTGGCAGCTCTTGTAGGTTGAAATCAAGACGAACACATTATTAATTAATTAGTTATCACGAAAAAACAAACTTTGTTAAATCGAGATATCGAATTAATAAGTCGTTATCACAAGATAATGGTGCATAAAATGTTTAAAAAAATCCATGGCCGTTCTCGGCTTCCGTACTCAAGTACTTCAAAATTATTAAAATTTAAGAATTTCACAATAAAATGAAGAGTTTATATTAAACCACCCAACAGTTTCTGCAGCTTATCAAATATGAGAATTTGCTTCTTTCCCTTTGAATTATTTTAATTCTCAGCTTTTTTTGTTTGTTTTGTTTTTGTTTCACTTTCAAAGACTTTTTACTTTTATACTTTGAGTACATTTCAGTGTACTTTTATACTTTTACTTGAGTAAAGAAGTTTAATTAGTACTTACACAAGTACTTCAACTCAAGTATAATGTGTGGACTTTGCCACCTTTTAGTTAAGTAACATTTTCAATGCACATCTTAATAAAAGAAGTTAACATCATTTAAAGATTAGTGATATAATTCTAGTTTGTTCCACTGACTAATTCTCTTTTAGTTGATTTTATATCTTTATATTAAACATTATAATGCTGTGTAGCTCAGTATTTTACCATTTGGGTTTTTATTTCAGTTTATTAATCATCATAAAGAACCCAAATATGCATCCAAATAATTCTTAATGATCCCAAAGTTTGTCACATAAAAAAGTACAGAAAATTACTAATAATAATCAATTCATTATAAATAGTTTTTATTGTAATGTAATAATAATTTGCTTTAATGGAAGAAAACTGAGTAAATTCCACCTAATATTTGTATAAAGAAGATCCGTTTAAGTGACTTTATTCAGATAAATTCTGTTCACACATTTTATATCAGTTTGGAGAAATACTGCATATGAGTTTAACTTCAATTAACTGAAAGGAATTAGTTCAATTAACTTAATTTACTGAAGTTACCAAAGTTTAATATCTATATTACTGTTAAACTTAAACAGCTCAGTTTGAGTTGAAGCTTCCTCTATCACTACAGTCCAAAATCTGAATCCAATCAGTCCAAATGTTAAGAAAAAAGCATTTATTTCACATAACACAGTCAAAAGATACAGAGATTGTATTTAGTGTTTTTAAAAAGATTTACTTACAGTAAGATACCAAACAAATATGAACATGTGTGCAATGTGATCTTTGTACTAATTCATACTTTATGTGCTTAAAAAGTAAATCACAGTAACAGGCGCACAGTGCATTAATAGTTACAGTAGTTAATGAATCACAGATTAAAGACCGTCACTCCTCCTGTAACATCGCAGGTTAAAGCTCAGAAATAATAAAATTCACCATCAGTGCAAATGTTTAATATTTGAGTTCATAAATACGGAGAATTCAGTTATCTTTTTCAAATCTGTTAATTTGTGTTTAATTGTTAATACATTCACCTTAAAGAGCTTTTAAGACTTGATTTGTTCAATTTTCATTTAAATGATGGATTGTAAAGGTCAAAGATAAAGTAAAAAGTGTGTTGGATATAATTTCTCTATTTTCTGTCATTTCTTTAGACAAAATGGAGAAAATAATCCGTAAAAAACTTTTTTTTTATATTAATTTCTGTAAAACTCCTTCAATGCAGGAAACTGCTCTGGAAACAGAATATTTTATACCTGAGCACATTTGTGTTGCTTGTTTTAAAAACATGAGACAGTGATAGAGAGACATTAAACGTCCTATAACAGGACGAAGAGCGAGAAGAGAACCGGTAAGACGGACAGCAGCAGAGGAACCGAGAGGGAGACCAGCTGAGCGGCGGCGGAGGTCGAACCGTCGCCCTGGAAGGTGACGAAGCCTGGCGGGTCCCCACTGACCTGGCTGTTGATCCAGGACTGGTACTGGGACACTCGGGCGTAGACTCCTGGGAAATCTGGATCAGCACAGCCGCTTCCAAAACTCACCACTCCAGCCTGAACCCACCGAGAGCCGTTTTTACTGACCATCGGGCCTCCTGAATCCCCCTGCACAGAACAAACATGTTGGTTACATAAAGAGGAATATAAACTGTAAAATAACTCGTAAAAATACAATAATTTTCTACAATGAAAATACAGTTTTTAGCTTTAATTTTACATAAAATCTTGTGTAATTATCTGTCTTTAATGTTGAATTAAAGTTACAGTGTAAAACAATGATCAATAAATCCAGGTGAACTCTGCTATAATACAATAATCAGACTTACATTTACAGCAGAGTGCTGTTATTATTGGATTGTTATTATTTTAATGTGAATGTTAAAAGTTATAGAACTTTAATAAAAGTCATTATCTGTGAGATTACAGTCATTATTGCTGTTTACACTGATAACAACTGTATTTGGACAGTTTACCAATGCTTATACACTGATAAACAACATTTATTCAACTTCCATCATTATATAAGATATCTGTCAGTTAACTAACTAACACATTAAAATTACACAACTAATACTTTTTATTGTTACTGTCACTGATTTTACACAATTTTAGAAATGTATTAACAGTATTGAACTTGAATGTAACAATATTTATATGAAATAAACAATAAATATCTGCAAATACACATTTGAAAATGTATTTTAATCTTTTTATGTGAAAAAAAGGATATTTTCTAAACATAAACAGTAATTTTATAATTATTTACAGTTGTTTGTAAATTCACAGGTAATTTTTGTATGTTTTTGATGCTGATATAAACATTGAACAGTTGATGGAGGGCTGTTGTGCAGACTCACCTGACAGGAGTCCTTCCCTCCGTCTTGCAGACCGGCACAGACCATGTTGTCAGTGATTCCTCCGCCGTAATCATTGTTACACTGACTGTTGGACACGATGGGAACGCTCACCTCCTGCAGCCGCTGTGGGAAAGGAAGGGAAACTGAAAGAGAAACAAGATATTGATATTAAGTCTGGTGATAGTCTGTGTCACAGTGTCAGACACTTTTCAAATAGAGCAGGTCTAGACCGAACTCTTTAACATTAATTACAGAGACCCAACAGTACCACCATGAGCAAGCACTTGGCGACAAGGGCAAGGAAAAACTGCCTGTTAAAAGGCAGAAACCTAGGACAGATCCTCCGGCTGTAGGTGGGTGGGAGAGAGAGACAGAGAGAGAGAGAGAGAGAGAGAGAGAGAGAGAGAGGTAAAGACAGAAGGAGAGAGACAGATACAAAGGTGCACAGCAACAACTACACTAATAGTAACAGGAAAACAGTACAGACAGTCGGAAAAATGTTGAATCACATCCGATAATACGGTGGCCGCAAGGGCAAACGCGCCGCAAACGTCAAAACGCTGCAAACATGGGAATAATGCAAATCCAAAAACACACAAACATATAAAAACGCAGCAACAGAAAAATGCTGCAATCACAGAAACGAAGCAGAAGCAAAAACTTACAAACCCACAAAACAACTGCAAAAGATAAATGCTGCAAATTCACTCGACAAAACAGAAGTGCGCCAGACCACTAGGGGGACCCGACCTGAGGGATGGACCAGTCCTGTGGGACCAGACCTGACATGAAGACATGAAGAAGAAGAAGAAAGTTTGCTAAGTTTTGGAGAGGACAGTAAAAAGATAAGTTTTCCTTTATGTCTTTTTTAAACACTTGGCCGTAATCTTTTATATAATATAATAATAATATTATATTATAGAAGAATACTCTTCTATAACAGAATAATTATTATAATATTCTTCTATAATAATATTATTATTATAATATTAAATAATATTATTATAATATTAAATAATATTATAATAATATTATTATAATATTAAATAATATTATAATAATATTATTATAATATTATTATAGAAGAACAGTATAATAATATTATTTATTATTATTATAATATTAAATAATATTATCATTATATTATTTAATATTATATAATATAAAAGATTACAGCCAAGTGTTTGAAAAAGACATAAAAAAAAATTATCTTTTACTGTCCTCTCCAAAACTTTCTTCTTCTTCATGTCTTTCAGGTCGGGTCCCCCTAGTGGTCTGGTGCACTTTTGTTTTGTCGAGCGAATTTGCAGCATTTATCTTTTGCAGTTGTTTTGTGGGTTTGTAAGTTTTTGCTTCTGCTTGTTTCTGTGATTGCAGCATTTTTCTGTTGCTGCGTTTTTATATGTTTGTGTGTTTTTGGTATTGCGTTTGCCCGTTTGCGGTGCGTTTGCCCTTGTTGGCCACCGTATGAAAATCATTCAATCCCTGAACTTTTGTGCTAATTACGTAACCAGGACAGTTTCAGGTCCACCCAAGACTTGAAGTTCTCCAGCTGTGACTCACCTAACATTGTCTAAGGGAAAGATAAATAGGACTTGAACTCCAGGAAGAAATAACTCTTTCAAACCTGTTGCTCTTCAGGCCACGCCCCCAACCTCTGATGTCTTAACAGGTGTTTTCCTTCAGCTGTAAAAACCTGCTGACTTCCTCTCACGGGTTTCAAAGTCAAAAAAACACTCCCACTGAACCTGTTCTGGTATCACGAGCACCGACTCATACAAAGAGGCTCAAACATGCTCCTGCTAACGTTAGCTCAGCTTGTTTCTCTGATAACTTAAGATCCAGACGTCCGATGACTAAAATCCTTCTTCGGTTCAAATCTAGAGTTAAAAAGCACCAAGATCTAAACAGTGGATGGTAAACAGTCAATGTATGACACTAACCTTTGATCACTGACCCTACCTTTAATAAAATCACGCACTATTGAAAATAAACTTTAAAATTATATTCTTACTGCCAGAGGAGTCGATGGTTCCCCATCCGGTCACCCAAGTGGTCGTCCCGGCATCAAAGGCGCTGCTGTCCGCCGCCAGACACACTGGTCGGATGTAGTTGGAGAAGTCAACAGGTGAGGACAAACGCAACAAGCACACGTCGTTGTCGTTGGTGTCGGCATTGTAGTCCGGATGTCGGATGACCTGGGACAGGGTCCGGGACTCCTCGTTAAGGTTCAGGGACTGTTGGGTGTCGCGTCCGAGGTAAACGATGAACCCGAATGTGCTGGCGCTGAGAAACAGAAAACACAACGTGTGAGAGACGCACGCTTCAAAGGTTAAATACGAGATTTATAACGTTAATATATCAGCTAACATTATATTCTCTATATAAAGATACACATCAGTCACATGGTGTCTCTCTCCCTCTGCCTGTGTTGTATCGCAGTTTTTATCATCTACGTCGGTGAATTAAGGATTTATTTCCACCAAACCAGAGTTGGTGATTGTTGGAAACACTAACAGAGACGCTTTAATGAGTTTTATTCTGTTTCTGTCCACTTTAATGAAGTTACGATGATCTGAAGGTAAAATTAGTGTTTTTGTCTCTGGAGTCTGGTGGAGAGTGATAGTGATATTACGGCTGTTTGTGGTTAAACTAAAGGTCTATCTCTGTAGGGATCCTTTCCATAATGCTGTCAGACACTGACAATAACAACCTGAGTCTGTCAGTGGAACAAACAACAATTGAATCATCATAGATGATCCTCATCTGAACATCTGAAATACGAGTTTCCAACAATGACGTCCAACTGGTTCCAGTTTTCATTTATGTACAGAGTTTAGTTTTTTTAATCAGTTGTTCTTATCTCTGCAGCAGTTTCTCCATATTATTCTTTTATGGTGTTTATGGTTTTGTTTTTCTGCTGCGATAAGAATCCAACCCAGCTGACTCTTTCTGATTGCATGAAGAAAAACATGCTGAGTGTGTTCGAAGTGGTTTTCCTGCCACACCCTCGCTGTATTTCTGTCTTTGTTGCCATACAAGCTCGCTCTGTTTAGACAGGTGAAGTGCTGAGTCACATGGTGGGATGGGCGCTCACCTGGAGAAGCAGTGAGCAGCGGTCAGGACCCACTGGTTGTTGATCAGGGAGCCTCCACAGAAATGTCCGCCGCTACTGTGCAGACTGGCCTGCCAGGGCCACGACCCCGGGGGGGCGTCCTCGCCTCCCACGATCTTAGTGTTGAGCGGAGCGATGCCGCAAACTGGAGGGAAACAGTCAGAATTCATGGAGCCGCTGCAAATATCTCAACAGCTATCACACTGACTGTAGTGACAGTTCATATGTTCATGATCCTCTGAGGAGGAATTAGCTGCAAACTAATCTAAAATGTCAATAAATTAAATCAGACATCAGGCGTCTCAGAAGGAATTCACAGGGCTCACATTAAAATGCATTAAAGTGTCCCATGAAAATGTGGAGTTTATGATAAATATTGTGGATAAAATCAACATATAAGTTGTTTTATAGGTGCTTTTAATGATCTTTGGTTGCTATTTGGAGACTTCAAAGCTGATGTAACCTGGTTGTTGTGAGTTCAAACACTGTACTGAACCCTGTTTGAAACCTTTGTGTTGTGTATACACAGAGTCAATCAGCTGTATGTGCTCTATTTGCAAAGAGAAATCCAATAAATAAACTAAAGTATGAGATAATAACTCACCGTCTATCTGTGCGTTTCCTCCTGTGAGAGACAAAGAACATTCAGTTATTTAAAGGAAACTGGTTCTAAAATCTCTGTTATCAGAAAAGGTTTCTAACATTTCACAGAAGTGGTTTGAAGTAACTAAAACAACTGGTTGTTGAGGCATTCAGGAGAAATGTGGGTAAGGTAGGAATTTGTGTCGCAGGGTCAAACAAAAGTGTTCCAAGAAATTAGATATCGTATTACTGTGTTACTGTATCTACTCAGTTTTATTTCACAGTTGTATTATGTCTCTGTCCTCTTTGAATGAAGTTACAGTGTTATAACAATCTGAGTCAGTGGCAGAAACAACTGTTAGTGGACCGACTTTATCTGAGCAATAAGCCAGAATTGAGCTCTAATGCTCGCAGTGTGAACGCAGCTAAAAGGGGGAATTTAAGCTGCATAAAAGCCAACATTTTAGGATTAAAAAGTGAATTTTGAGGGGAAATAAAGTGTGAATTGTTTGTTTCTGTAAAAAGTCAGAATTCAGTCGAGATTTACAGAATCAGAGGCAACGAGGGACATACTGAACTTAAGTCCTTGTGTTAATTAATGAGCATTTAAATAAATAAACTTCAAACTTCATACAATCCTTCATCATAACATTTCATGTAGTCGTTCAGTTCTTTTTTCACAATACAAAGCAACTGAATCCCTCATATACAACCCTCATGTGACATCCTTAAATCTGAAATACGAGTTTCCAACAACAACGTCCAACAGGTTTCTTTGAATGAAGTTACGGTGATCTGAAGGTAAACCATGAACCTAAATTCTCATTGATCCCCAGAAGTGTAAAGATTTTATGTTTGTCACACAAAAAAACATAAAAAAAAAAAATTAATTGGTTACCAGTTTGATAATCAATTCATAATGATATAAATTGTTTTATTGTACATCAGCTGTTTTGAACAGGTGAGTTAAACTTCAATTAACTTACCAAAGTTAAATAACCTGAGAAAGAACCAGTCTATCCCTCTGATATATATAAAGCTGTTTTATATTATTTCCTATTTATTTTCAATCATTTGTTAAAGAAAAGTGTGACTCCCCCCTTCCATCTGTACAATGGTTTCACCCAATATCTTCCTCTCTTCAGATCCTCTTAACAACTTTATTTCTTAAAAGCCAAAAGTTTTGCATCTTATTCAAACCATCAGGGAAAAGAAATATAAATTATAGTAACATTTGTTCAGCAGCGTTTCTCCCTAATAAACAACAGAAAACATCAAAACAAATGTTTTAAATGTTCTAAATGTTCTAAATGTCTCCTCATCATGATCCAGATGTCTCTGAGTTGTTTTTACACCAAACACACATTTAATTTATAAACTTTTATCTACAATAAAACAACATATTTTATGGATGTTTAATATTATATTAAAACTGTACAATGAACCCAAACAGAGATTTGCATGAATTTTGAGCTGATTATTTCCTTCTTAGGAAACTTTTTATACTGTATTCTGTATTTTCTATAAAATATATAAATAATTATATATAAATGTAACACGGTGGACCTTTAACTAATATAAAATAATAAACTATTCCTTTAAATCCTTGGTTCGTCATTATTTTTTTCCCTCTTTAGATCCTTCTGATCATCAGTCCAGGCCGTGGACACATTGAGTCTGTGGTCTTTCTTTTGTTTAAATCAGTGGTTTCCAACCTGAGGGTTGTGGCCCATGCTAGGGGTCACCAAAGTGTCACAGGGGGTCGCGAGGCCTTCTTGATTTTATGGGATGTAAGAAAATCTTTAAAATATGCACAGAAGATGTATATCTCAGCATTTTAAGATGTAAACTGAACACAGTGTATATTCAGTCTCTGATCAACAGCCTCGTCCTGCTTTAGAAAACAACCAAAGAGCTGATCAAACAATGAGAAGGAAAGAATGAATCGAGTCTATATGATGGTTAAAAATTAAATTAAAAAAATACTGACAGAGGATTGTATAAACACCAAATCTCTGGTTTTACACAAACTTCCTGCAGTTTATCAGTTTATCAGCTGTTATCTGCTGTTATTGATACGTTGAATATAAATATCCATAAAATACAGTCAGTTTACTCTGTGATAACAAAGTTCTCCCACTGCTTTAATGTAATCATTGTTCAAATAGTAAATTCACTTTTTTCTACTGTAATAATTTAAGGAAACTCAATAAAATATAAGTTAAAAGATCAGAGATTAGTAACCTAAATAAAGCCCTGACTGACATCCCTAAGTCAGCTGTACTCTCAGTCAAACTGGCTGTTCTGGATGTGTTAGTATCTATCAGCTCCACTCACCTGTGGGAACAAGTGACGCTGTGTGTGTGTGTTTCTATATTTCAGACTGATTAGTCGACTTTTCTGGTCCGTTAAAGTGAGATTTTTCATTTGCTCTGATGTTAAATCCAGTTTGTTCTGAGCAGTAAACACATCAACATACATGGATAGAAGGTAGATAATTACCCATCAATAAAAGAGTCAATCTACTCTATTAAGACTTACTTTCATTATAAATACAGTCAAATTATAAACAGTGGAGATAATATCCAGCAGCACTCACCTGTAACCAGTACGACCACGAGCACAGCGAGCAGTTTGACCTCCATGCTGCGTGTTTGAACTGAGTCCTGTAATCAGTGGCGGTCCTGAACAACCTGTAGTATTCAGGTTTAAGTGTGTTTGCACTGAACCTCCCCTTCTGTCAGCCACATTGTGCTGCTGTCATACTGGTTACACCTGATGTACCACATACGCCCTTTTTTTACAAACACAGCCAAATGAAGCTGTCAACAGGTCACGATCCAGACTTTCTGTGGCCCCGAGCGACACACTGCTGCTGTTCTGCCAGCTTTTATTAGATAGTTTATTGTAATTTGCTAATAATTTCAGCAAGTTCAAACTGTACCTGCTCTATTTGAAAAGTGTTATCGATCAGTGCAAATAAAACTAAAATTGGATATTAAAGTCACAAACCTGTTGAACAGTTGAAGGAAACTTGATCTATTAAAACAACATATCTTGATAAAAGAAGTTAGTTAAGATAACATAACATTAAACCCAACTCAAACATGAATTACACAACTTAAACAACTTACATTTGTCACATAATTCCAGTTTGTCCAATTCATGACTCATTTTCTTTAAGTTGACTTTATATAACTACAAACATGTGATGGATGATCAAGTAATTGTCAACTGTTTTTATCGTACATCAGCTGTTTGGAGAGTCGCTGCATTTGAGTGTAAAATATACTTTTAGTTTTAATGGAATTGGTACAATTAACTTAAACGGTTAAAGGTGATCGGTTTCCTCAAATAGTTTGAGTTGAACTAACTCACAACTTTTAAGCTTTTAAATCAACTAAAAAAAGTTTTTAGTCCAGAAGCTTTAGTGTAGATATAAATGTCTCATATAAGGTAACAAAAACACAACGATTGTTCAGCTGATTAAACACTAATGGAAACATACCGATTTATATTATATTACATTTTACAATAGATCCTCCTCAATGTTACACACTGGACAGAAAGAGCAGTGACCACTGCCTCAACATGCTCCGAACCTCATGAAACGTGGTGCACATGTCAGTTGTGGTGAAAATGTTTGTGTCATATGAATCTCACACATGACTGTGGCTGGGAGGGGCATAAACTAAAGCCGGCACCGATATGTGTGAAAATGGGTACACGTGTCCAGAGGTACAAAAAAGCCTCTTGGACACAAACCCAACTGGAAGTCGGACATTTTGGGTGTAGTGACCATTTTTGGTGATTTGCACATGTTGTACTTTAACTAACTCCTCCGAGGGAATTCATCAATGTACATGGTCCAATCTGCTCCATGAAAGATGTGGAACCTTATATGTTATATATTATATTCCTGTTGGGTTTGGGGTATGAATCCTAGAGGATTTTTTGATTGTCTGATCATGATACACTTGTATACCCATTTTTGTACATGTCGGTCGTACGTGTCTTGGGGGCTGATTCTGGGGGGCGTAGCTTTGCCGTTTTGTGAAGCACATGTGCGAGACAAGAAGAATACGTAAATTCTCGCCATGACTGAATTTTGTGCGAAGTTTCATGAGTTTTCGGGCACGTTTAGGCCTTCAAAAATGTGATTCATTTGGTATTAAAACAATAACTGGAGCAGTTTCGATAGGGCCTTCACACATTAAGCACTCGAGCACTAAATATGAACCGGAAGGTGAACTGCATTGCTTAAATAATGACTGTGAGCTAAACTGCATTTCTGACATAACTTTGTATGACGTCTGATTCTTTGAAATATATCTTCTAATCAATGGAAGAGTTGAGCAACCTGTAACAGGAAGCGGTGTCTGTACTAAACCTGCCCGCCTGTCAGGTGCTGCTGTCAAAGACAACACCTCACGTAACACGTGAGCCGTCTGTACAAACCTACCCAAATGAAGCTGCCGGTGACTGTGGCCAAACGTATGGAAATGTTGGCCATTGATTAATGAGATACAAATACATTGTTTAAAAATGACTTTCAGTTAATGTTTCAGGCTGCAGTGTGTCAGACAGCTGAGTTAGACTTTGTAAGTCGTGAACACTGTGAACCTTGTTTAAATATTTCAAGGCTTTTTATGGTCACGTCATGTTTTAAACTATGCTGGAGAGCATGGGGGGGGGTCATTCCCAATTAATACGCTTCCTACATTGTATATGGACCCCAGTATGCAGAAATATTCAAATACACCAGGCAAACATTTGCACCATAAGCAAAAAATTTACCATATGCAAAAAAACATTATGTTGTAAATGTGTAAAAAATACCATCAGGTCACTGACTTTGTGCGATATATGTAAGTCATTAGACTGCAGTCATTTTAATTCCTGTCTGGAAATTCAATGATCGCATTAAGTAGATTAAAAAAAAAGACTGTTAAAGTTGTTAAAGCACAGTTCTTAAATAAGACATGAAATAAAGTATTTACCTCTGAAAACAGTGAGGTAATATGCCGAAAGTCAAATTATGACATCTAGTGGTTGTTTCTGTGAACTGCACTGCTTCATTGTGACATCTGATCACATTAACGAGTCAAGATATTCATAATTTACCTCACTTGAGCATAAATTTATCTTATAAATTATATAAATTTATCAGTAAAGTTTGAATTACCTATAGTCATTTTAAAACCTCACATAATTTTAAAATGTTAAACTGTAACAGCTAACATTGACTCTGATATTGATCTTATTGTGGCTGCACTTCTTCACTGTGAATGTTATAAATCTTTCGTTAATGATGAAGATGAAACTAAGAGACACATAAAACTTTATTCACCATCAGCTTTATTGCAAAGTCCAGCAATGCAACATTTAAACATATTAAAGAACCAGTTCTCAATCACATGAACATAGACATAATCTAAAATATAAGGTATAAAGTTTTATATTAAACATTTAAAATAAGTCCATATGAAGGGCCACTTTAGTCCACCTCCTCAATGGTGGGCCCCTGGGAGCCGGCTCGTGCCTGCTCTCTGCAGCTACCAGTGGGCATTCCTCCCTGATACAACTTGCTGATGACGGGGTTACACACTTTCTCCAGCTCTTTCTGCTGGTGTTGGTACTCCTCTTTATCAGCCAGCTGGTTGTTCTCCAGCCAGCCGATGATCTCGTCACACTTCTCAATCACCTTCTTCTGGTCCTCCTCACTAATTTTGCCCTTCAGGTTCTCGTCCTGCACGCTGCTCTTCATGTTGAAGGCGTAGGACTCCAGGGAGTTCTTGGCAGCGATCTTCTCCCTCTGAAGGTCGTCCTCGGCTTTGTATCTGTCGGCGTCCTGCACCATCCTCTCGATCTCTTCTTTGCTCAGACGGCCCTTATCGTTGGTGATGGTGATCTTGTTCTCTTTGCCGGTGCTTTTGTCCACCGCAGACACGTTCAAAATGCCGTTGGCGTCCACATCGAAGGTGACCTCGATCTGCGGGACCCCTCGTGGAGCGGGCGGGATTCCCGTCAGCTCAAACTTGCCCAGCAGGTTGTTGTCCTTGGTCATGGCTCTTTCCCCTTCGTAGACCTGGATCAGGACCCCGGGCTGGTTGTCGGTGTAGGTGCTGAAGGTCTGGGTCTGTTTGGTGGGGATGGTGGTGTTGCGTTTGATCAAGGAGGTCATGACTCCTCCCGCGGTCTCGATACCCAGGGACAGAGGCGCTACGTCCAGCAGCAGCAGGTCCTGAACGTTGCCAGAGGTGTCACCCGTGAGAATGGCGGCCTGGACGGCAGCACCGTAAGCCACCGCCTCATCTGGGTTGATGCTCTTGTTCAGCTCCCTGCCGTTGAAGAAATCCTGCAGCAGTTTCTGGATTTTGGGGATGCGGGTGGAGCCTCCCACCAGGACGATGTCGTGGATCTGCACCTTGTCCATTTTGGCGTCCCTCAGGGCTTTCTCCACCGGCTCCAACGTTCCCCTGAACAGGTCGGAGCACAGCTCCTCAAAGCGAGCCCTGGTGATGGAGGTGTAGAAGTCGATGCCCTCAAACAGAGAATCAATCTCGATGCTGGCCTGGGAGCTGGAGGACAGGGTTCTCTTGGCCCTCTCACAAGCTGTGCGCAGCCTCCTCAAGGCTCTCTTGTTCTGGCTGATGTCCTTCTTGTGTTTCCTCTTGAATTCCTCCACAAAGTGGTTGACCATGCGGTTGTCAAAGTCTTCCCCGCCCAGGTGAGTGTCTCCGGCCGTGGCTTTGACCTCAAAGATGCCGTCTTCGATGGTCAGGATGGACACGTCGAAGGTGCCTCCGCCCAGGTCAAAGATCAGGACGTTGCGTTCTCCGCTCTTGCCTTTGTCCAGACCGTACGCGATGGCGGCCGCCGTCGGCTCGTTGATGATCCTCAGGACGTTCAGTCCCGCGATGATGCCCGCGTCTTTCGTGGCCTGTCGCTGGGAGTCGTTGAAGTACGCCGGGACCGTGACGACCGCGTTGGACACCTGGTGGCCGAGGTAGGCTTCGGCGATCTCCTTCATCTTCAGGAGGACCATGGAGGAGATCTCCTCGGGGTAGAAGGTTTTGTCCTCCCCTTTGTATTCCACCTGGATTTTGGGCTTCCCTCCATCTCCAACCACCTTGAAGGGCCAGTGCTTCATGTCAGCCTGCACCACTGGATCATCCAACTTTCTTCCAATCAGTCTCTTGGCATCAAACACAGTGTTGCTGGGGTTCAGAGCCACCTGGTTCTTGGCCGCGTCCCCGATCAGCCTCTCGGTGTCGGTGAACGCCACATAGCTGGGGGTGGTCCTGTTGCCCTGGTCGTTGGCGATGATTTCTACTTTTCCGTGCTGGAAAACCCCCACACAGGAGTAGGTGGTGCCCAGGTCGATGCCGATCGCTACGCCTTTAGCTGCAGACATTTTCACTGGAGACGCTCGTCTGTCAAACAGTTGAACAACATTTTAGAAACAAGTTGGAGGAAGTAAACATCAGCACATTACTGCACATGTGCACTGACTCACAGCACATCTTAATACTGCCATTATACTGTTCTGCTCTTCATTAGCACACTTATTCATCCACTGCTCAACATTATCAACACTAATTATTACGATTCATTACACTTCTGTTATATAACAGTTAGTACACATATTTTACATGTCTGATTTTCTATTTCTTTATACTTTGTTGTTATATTTTGTACTATAATGCACATATTTTAAAGTTCTTTATTATTATTTCTATTTTCTTGTGATGTCAATTTATTTTCCCCCAATAAAAGGATCAATAAAGTATTTCTGATGGTGATGTCACAGTCTACAGTCATATTTATCATCATTAGTTTAGTTCAATATTGTTCACTTTAAGTCAAATTGTGTAAAAATGCAGCAGAAAATGTTTTCTGAGCTTCTCGTGTTCAAGAAAACATTTAAAAACTAAAGAGTTTGCTCTACTTACATCCCTTCAAAATAAAACGCAGATATGAATGGAGCAGATATGAAAGCATGAAGCTTTGAGAAATGAGTGTTGGACTTACAGTTGAGTGCTGAGTGGTCTGTGTTGTGAAGAGGATTGATCTTCTCCTTCCTCTCTGGATCTTCTGCTGCGGTCTGATCTGTTTCTGTTGCTGTCTCCGCTCTCCGACCAGCAGCTTTATATCTGTGGAAGCTGTCTGGCTGCTTCTAGACGTTTCACACACACACACACACACACACACACACACACACACACACACACACACACACCATCAAGTAGGAGTCTGTGGCAGAGACAGCTTCCTGTTGCACATTTCAAAATAAAAGCATCTTGCGTCATAACACTGCTTAAATAAGAGGGTCACTTACACATTTTTGTCTTATTTTGAAGGCAAGCTCATTCTAGTTCCGGAACATTGAATGTATCTTAGCAACGCTGACCAATCAGAGTGCAGCTTTAGTTTCCGGTGTGATTACGTAATAAAAGGAGTGTGAGAACTTTCTAGACAAATGGAGCAAAATCCAGAAACTTCAACACTTTGAGTTCATAGTTTAATTTAATTGTTTTTATTCACTGGTTCCAACATTCAACAGAAAGAAAACAGAAAGATAAAATAAACTTTTATTCATTAATATTTATTCACTTTTGTAGAAGCTGTTTATCGTTCTGAGGCTGTTTATTTAGTTTTTATTTCCATATTTCCACTTTCAAACAAAGAATCAGAATCAGGTTTATTGCCAACTGGGTTTTCACAGACAAGTAATTTGCCTTGTTAAGATGTTCCATAATAATTAAACATAGACAAATATAAATAAAGATTAAAATAGAGACAATAAAAGGAGCCAGTATATACAAATATAAAAAGAGAGATAACATGTACAATATGGCCGGACACTGACATATAATGATATATATCTCAATAATAACACTGTAAGTAAGAAGCTCCCAAAACATTTTTGACTTATTTTGAAGGCCAACTCATTTCCGACTTCCTGTATTGTCTGATCAGTATCCATTGATGACGTTTTTCTGGTCTATGTTAGAACTTTCTAGACAAATGGAGCAAAATCCAGACAGAAACAGAGTTCACAGTTTGATTCCTTGTTTTTATTCACTGGTTCCAACATTCAACAGAAAGAAAACAGAAAGATAAAAGTAACAGACTTTTATTCAGGAATATTTATTCATTTTTGTAGAAGCTGTTTCATCATATTTGGACTTTTTAATAATCCGTCTGAGGCTGTTTGGATCGCTTTCTTTATTTTGCTTTTATCCACGGTGTCATTATCTGATCTTATTCAGACTTCATCAAGTTTCTCAAAATAAATAGACAAATTAAAAGATATTTATTGAATGTCCTGCAACAGATACTCAAGTAATAGTTTTAAATGAATGAAAGTGATGTTTCAAATAAACAAGAACTTACATATAAAGTTTGCTTATTTATACAAATAAATGTAAATTTAAGTCTACAGGAAAGATATTTACAATGTGCAGGATAGAAAAACCAACAGGAGTGCATTAATGTAATGAACATATACAGGGTAGGTATAAAAGTCGGTGTCAGTGGGGGTTCTGGGCCTTGTTAATGAAACCAGCTGCAGATGGAAAGAAGCTGTTCTTGTGGTGAGAGGTTTTGGTCCTGATTGACCGCAGCCTCCTGCCAGAGTCAAGTGTTTCAAAAAGTCTGTGTCTGGGGTGGGAGGGGTCAGCCACAATCTTGCCTGCACGCCTCATTGTCCTAGAGGCGTGCAGGTCCTGATGTTCAGCTTCCACTTGAGGTCCTGGGTAATGATGGTAGGCTTAGCTCCAGGTTGTTCTGGCTGCACCAGGTCACCAGATGGTCAATCTCCCATCAGTAGGAGGACTCATCTCCACCAGAGATGAGCCCAATGAGGGAGGGGTCATCCGCGAATTTCAGGAGCCTGACGGACTGGTGACTGGAGGTGCAGCTGTTGGTGTACAGGGAGAACAGCAATAGTTATAGAGTCACATGACAGCCTTGGAAGACACAGACATACTGAAGCCTAAATCCTGTTGGGTACACGTTTCTCACAGATGCAGAAGGTTCAATCAAACTGTAAAACCTGACAAAAAAATGTTTTCCTCTCCACAGAAGTCTTCAGTCAAAGATGAAAGACGATGAAGAGAAACCGGAGAAAATACTGCCCTCTGTTGGAGAGCTGAAGTCTAGTGTTGTCTCAGCTACTAGTGAATAGTAACCATTGAATTACTGCCTACCAAGATCCCAGACCACACCTACTCAAGTTACATGCATAAGAGCTCCTCCCCTGTACCTGCAGGTAAAAAGATATTCTGCTGCAGGCTGACAGAGGAACAAACTCAGCTTGACTTTACTGTCTTCTTCTTTCGTTGAACTTTCAGAAAGAGGTAAGGAACTCTTTCTGTCTTCGCCTTTCCTCATGTAAATATCTTAATTTATAAAAAAAATCTCAAAGTAAAACACTTTCTGTATATTTAACCCACCTGAGAAGTTTACGGATTGTGACTCTGCTCTTTGGTTGTGAAGATCTTTGTTCTGTTTAACATATATTTAGAAACAAAGACTCCTCAGCTCATAAAGTCTAAAATCCTTCCTGTAGTTCTGCTCAGAATGTGTAAGTATCGTTTTCTGTCTGCTCGTGGATTACATTTCTGTTAACGGACTCTTGAGACGACATTCATTTACTTTCTCTGTGCTTCAACAAACTCCATTTCTATATCAATGGGTTTGAATCTCAATAAACTGATCACAAAAACATGTTCATAATATCTTCAGTATAATGACACAGCTTTATTCTGTTGCCCTTCCTGTTTACACCAAGGTTAAGGCAGTAAGGTATGAGGAAGTGGTGCAAATAAATCCAGACATGGAGTCGCTATGAATAAAAGAAAAAAACAGTTCAGACTTCAAATTCGGGACTCCTAAAAACTCTGATATTTGACCTGGATTTTACAGGGCATTGAATATTACTCACAAGACGATCATCATTATGTTTTCCTATAATTTGTATGTTTGGTCTCACACCTCGGTACATGTGGTCTGCACTGATATCAGCATAAAGACATCAGAGTAGATTTTTATTGTTTGGACATCAATGTGAGTATAATCAGTTGTACAGTGGTTGAAGCTGTGCCAGCAGTTCAATAATCTAAGTATGTCTTGGGATACATTTTCCTGATTTCACAGCAGTTTTTATTTAAAAAATTGCATGTTAAAAGCTTTTTATTCATTGCAATGAAATCTAAAACAAGAGAAAATGATAAAAATAGACATGATTTTTTTAGACATTAGTTTACTCAGGTGTCATGGAGATGTTTTTAGTTGCACCAAATAATTCAAAGTGTCCTCTGACTGACTTCTTTCAGATTTAATCAGTTTTCTTACCTGGAGGATCAGGAGGATACAGAGACCTCCATCATGGCCACTGCTGACCAGCTACTGGAGCTGATGTTCTCCTGGATCGAGCAGAGGGAGATCTGTGCAGAGAAGCTGAGGACTCTGGCCCACGAGTTGGAGCCATCTGGAAGGAAACGCAAGACCACAAACACTGACTGCTTCAAATCCAGTGACACCTTGAAAGAGACACAGGACATTGAAGAGAAGAGCAAAAAAATACAAGAAGAAATCCAGAAACTGTTTGAGCGACTGAAGACGGAGAGTTCCTCCACAGACCCGGATGAAGTGGACCGACACATTATGGCTGAGGTTCTGAAAGCCATGGCCAGACGAAGTAAAGTGGAGGGGGAGATCACCATCCACATGCATAACGATCGATCGCTGGTGATCAACAGTGTCCACCTGAAGCCCGAACTGTTAGATGGACTTAAACAACTGATTGAACAAATGTCTAAAACTGGACTCCTGAAAGGAGAATACAAAGTAAGATTCAGTAACTATACACACACATTGTCTGAAAATTACACAGAACATTATATAGAATTATTAATATTTTTTGTGATTTTGATAACCGTTTTCCTTTGAGGGTGATATTACTGAATATGAATCATGTATTGTTCATATTCATCATCAGTTTGTGGGAGGAGCTGTTGGACTGCTGTTTGAACTTCCTGAGGCGATCGACTACTGGAAAGACCTGATCGAGAGGAATCGTGTGACTGAAGCCAGCCAATCACTGAGAGATACAGCTGATGCCATTCTGAAGATCTGCCGGAAGCCGAAGGAACATTTTGACAACATCAAGTATGAAGTTTTCTGTGATTCTCATAAAACAGACATTAGAAACAGAACACATTTATTTAAATATTACAGCTTATTACCAGCTAGTTGGTAGTGGAACCCCACAGCAACCACTGAGCAACACACTAGTGAAAACTTATAACAACCTCTACAGAATTAGTCTATCAGCCGATACCGAGTACGGACACAGTAAGTCTCTTACTGCTGCATATGCTAACTGTATTAGCTGCTATTAGCTAGTTAGCTGTCCTGTTAGCTGTCTGACCCAGCAGGGCCCGAATGAGACACAGAACCAGAGCAGGAGAGGAATGAAACAGAGGAAGAGGAGCCAGTTTGTAGCCAGTTAATTAGTGAGTAACTGTTAACGTTATCAATCATCCATCGTATCCATCAGTCAGGAACAGTTTCAGTGAAGTTGGAAGTTATTTATTCCGAGTGTTGAACAACCAGACTGTGTGATGTTACACTGTGTTGGAATAAAGGAACTAAAGGTTCAGTCTCCTTGCTGCTGGTTCAGATTCACAATCATTACTGCTGTTTCTGTTAGAGTTTAGCTGTTAATATAATAATGATACAGTAATATCTGAAACATGATGACTAGTTGACTATTGGCTTTATCTTACGACTGCTAGTCTAGCTCTGGCTAACCTTACACTAACAATCAGTGCACATGATGGTTAGGTCAGTGGTAAGAGTCAGACGTCGGGTGTCATAGAAATCTCATTTTAGTTTAAAATTAGTTTTTCAGCCACCATTGATCTTTGGGTATTGATGCTGTATTCTCACTTGTATTATTCACAGGAAGATAATTGAAGTGGTGGATAAAAGTCAACGAGAACACGAGGAAAACAAGAGTTCAAATCCAGCTCGGGACCAGAGTGGAAACCAGCAGACTTCTGCTGAATCTCAAACAGATCAAAGACACGAGGATGAACAAGAAGGTGGAACAGGAAGTGATCAGCAGGGAGGGGGTGATCAGGGAGATAAGGAGACAGATAGTGACGATAGGCACAGGGATCCGTACTATGAGACGAGTGAGGACTATGAGCCGAGTGAGGACTATGAGCCGAGTGAGGACTATGACCCGAGTGAGGACTATGACCCGAGTGAGGACTATGAGCCGAGTGAGGACCAATACAATATCAACATCTTGAATGAGAAAAGAAAACTACATTTCGAGAACACCCAGACACCTCCTGGAACAATTAAAGTTGGGTTACTTAATGTTCGTTCAATGAATAACAAGATATCCAGGATCTTAGAGCTCATAACAAAAAACAACCTGAACGTCTTCCTCACAACAGAGACGTGGTTACAAGACAACAATGCCGCCACAGTCCTCAAGGAGGCCTCGCCACCTAATTACCATTACTATTATCAGAATAGGGTTCGTCCAAAGAAAGGAGGTGGGGTAGCGATTCAGTTCTCACCAGAGCTGCAGGGTGAACAAATACATTTGAACTTCTTAACAACCTTCGAATGTGTTGTCACAGTTCTGCATCATGATGAGTGGAACCAGTGGGTCCCATTCATCAACGTGTATTACCCACCAGGGTACGACAAGGCCAAATTTAAAGCCTTCCTGAATGAGTTTCAAAACCTCTTGGCTAATTTCAACAACTACAACAGCATCGTTGTAACCGGAGATTTCAATATCTGGGTCGATCAGAAAAAGAGGTCCTTCACTGATGAGTTTGATCATATTTTGCCGATCTACGACCTCGAGCAGCACGTACGGGAGCCGACACAACGGGCAGGTCACACTCTGGATCTGGTCATCACCAGAAACGTTGAAGTCTCTAATCTTGTTGTCTGGGATGACAAAATATCTGATCATTACACCGTATATTTCAATGCAAGGCCAGTTTCACGAGATACAAAGAGAGATGAGCAGGATAAACAGTTCAATAAGAGAGAAGAATAGAAATGGTCTCTGGCTTAAAGGTTTTGCTGATCACTTACACACTGAAAGTCAATGCTTAAAGCAGATCATCAAAACTTCTTTGACTCTACTGACTCTACTTTCTGACATTTAGACACTTTATATATGCAATCACTGGGAAACACAGTAAACATACATATTGAAGACCAATTCATCAGTTTAAGTTGTTAATGGACTCTGGATTTTAGTAGAGAGTAATTCTACTTCTCTTTGTGTTTGTTGTGTGTTGATTGAGATTTGAGTCGATGTTCTGCACAGGAAGTCTGTGTGAGAAATATTAAAGGTTCACACAGGCAGCAGCAGTGTTTGTGTAAAGCACATCTGTGTTTTTGCTGTTTGAATCAGTCAGTCAGATGTTATTGTGTGTGTGTGTGTGTGTGTGTGTGTGTGTGTGTGTGTGTGTGTGTGTGTGTGTGTGTGTGTGTGTGTGTGAGTCATTTGTTGCAAAAACGCCATTTTCAAATATTCTCACTTTAATCTGTCGGCTTGATCTAATCTACTGCGGCAGTATGAATGAGAAATAAACTGTGATTTTATGTCAATTAATGGATCAAAATGATGCTGAAATAATGATGATGTTGATTTGTAATAAGTCTGAATTGATACTTTGTCGGGTCTGTGTGCAAAATGACGTGCAAAAAACTTAAAATGCTTGTTTTCTGAATGGAGTTTGGTGATGCTATGCTATGCTCCCCATTCTTCATGTACTACTGGTATTACGGGTATTGTGTTGTGATAATATTTTATTTATTTGTGCCGCAGAGAATAATAAACTGTACCAAAAAACAAATAAATCTTAAATATCCAAGATAAGTTCCGCCTCCTTATGTGTTGTTTGACAGTTGGATGAATAAGCTCCTCTGTTTCTGTGAATTTTCACACTAGTTTCTCCCACTACAGATGACTTTCATGTCATAATTTTGACATTTTATCTCATAACTTTGTATTTTTATTCATACTGTAAAGCACTTTGAGCTCATTTCATGTATGAAAGTTGCTACAAATAAATGCTGTAATTTTAATTATAAATAACAAACACAAAGAAGAAGAAGGTAATTCAGTCTTAAAGCAGGCAATAACAGTTGAAGTCATTAATCAGACTGTCAGCTGGAAGTCCAGCCTTTACTTCCGGGGGAAAAAATGCTTCCAAAAGTTTCTGCTAATACGAACTGCTTCCTGCTGCATCACCTTCACATTAAAATCATCTGTCTGGAGAAACACAAGCTGCCTTTTATTGTGAAGTACAGGAAGTGCACAGTGTCAGTCGGTGAGTGTGACCACTGTCGATGGTCTGCAGTGCATGTAGAGAAGGAGACTGTGCGATGAGTTGTAAAGGCTTTTGGAGGAAGAACACCTGCATCTACTCACACAGGTAAACTTTAACAACTACTTTCACCTCCTCTGTCCACAGGGAACAAAAAGCTGCAGTCAGTCAGACTTTAAACTTTCCAACAGTTTCCAAACTCTCCAAAGTGTAAACAGGAAGTCACAGAAGGTTTTAAATCCTGTTAGATCATCTGTAGGCTGCCTGTAGTTTTTAGACCATATTCAAATATATATAAATATATTATTATTCTTATTATTATTATTGTTATCAACCACACAGGATGTGTTTGTGAACAGATTAAATCTTCATGAGAGAAGAAACAGCTACAATCTACAGGTAAATATTAAAATCACACAGAAAGTTAGGAGAATGGGGTGTTTGTGGTCAAAAAGAACCAGTGAGCTCTTTGATCAGGCGTTTCCTATCAAGCCCGTAGTCCCTGCAATCTGTAAAAACTGTGGCTGCCTCAGTCATGTGAGGATTACTGTAATTTTTGTATTATTTATTATTTTTAAATTAAATGTTTCCATTTAAATTGCATAACTTCATTTGATATCAGATTTTTTTCTATTTTTCTCTTTATTTATAAAGAGATAGATATATAGATAGATAGATATATATATATATATATACAAGTTCAAATCAAACCAGGGACATAAAAAGAACAACAGATAAAGTGGTAGAGGGTGAGAAAACAATGACAATGACTCCTGACAGTAAGACCAGAGTACTTAATAATATAATTAAATAATGATCATTAACATTACACATGAAAACAATAAACAGAATTACATAAGAACATATTAACGGGTTGGGTCTGGATTTGACTTGGAGATAATTGTGAGTAATGGGTTGGTTGAGAGCTCTGCAGATGTGGGTTTGACATTAATTGTCTTTTAGAAACTGTTTATAACAATTTGAGTCCATTTGACAATAATACTTAAGTTGCAGAGGAGAGGACAGATACAGGGCAGAAGTCAGCGCTGTAGAAACAGGGCAGAACTCAGCGCTGTAGATACAGGGCAGAAGTCTCTATTGACTATAATAGTAACAATGATGATACTTTTAATTAACTTTATTTCATAAGTTTTAGTGAATTACACTAATTTGACACAATTAGTGGCACTCATTGTTATCTGTCACTTCAACAACAACATTTAAACAAAACCTTAAAAATATTAAACAAAGAAAATTAAACTCTTCATCAGCAGATAGAGTGTCATGGAGATGTTTTTAGTTGCACCAAATAACTCAAAGTGACTTTCTTCTTTCAGATTTGATCTCAGTTTTCTGGTCTCTGGTTGAAGGATCAGGGATCAGAGACCTCCATCATGGCTATCGCTGACCAGCTGCTGGAGCAGATGTTCTCCTGGCTCGAGCAGAGGGAGCGCTGTGCAGAGAAACTGAGGAAACTGGCCAAGGAGCTGGAGTTACTCAGGCAGAAGTGTAATGCTGCAGAATGTGTTGGAAGCACATATGCTGTGGTTGGAGCATTATCTCTGATCGGGGCCGGCATGGCCACATTTTTCACCGGCGGAGCAGCTGCTCCACTTTTAGGTGTGGCAGGAGCAGTGTTTTCAGGTACAGGTGTCACCATATCTGTGGCTTCTAAAATCATTGAGGGTTTCTCATCCAGCGACACCATGAAAGATGCGCAGAGGATAGAAGAGAAGAGCAACGAGGTTGCAGAAGAAATCCAGAGACTGTTTGAGAGACTGAGGGCGAACAGTTCCTCTGCAGATCCGGATGAAGTGGACCGACACGTGATGACTGAAATTCTGAGAGCCATGGCCAGACGCAATGGACTGGAGGGGCAAATAAACACCCAGACTTTTTTTGATAATATACCCATGAGGTTTACCCAGAGCTTCTCAAATTCTGAACTGACAATTGGACTTGCTGGTATTTTAAGTTTTTTCACATTGAAAACTGTTGGGAATGAATTTAAACATTTGCTTGATAAAGGAGCCAATGAACTGATCAAACAAGTGGCTAAAACTGGGTTTAAAAACGTCCTTAAAGGAGGAGCCAAGGTAAGAGTCAGTAACTATACAAAGCATTGTTTCCTTTTTTAGAGTTAAATAAGAGTAGCAATTATTATTTTACTTGTAAAGAACTTTTCAAGCTTCATGCTTTCCAGATTAAAACATATAAAGGATAAAAATTACAGTCAGAGTCACATGTGTTTTCCTTGAGGCGGACAGTCTGATAATATTGAAAATGAATCACGTATTGATCCATATTCATGATCAGGTTGTGGGAGGAGCTGTCGGACTGGCGTTTGAACTTCCTGAGGCGATCGACAACTGGAAAGACCTGATCGAAAAGAATCATGTGACTAAAGCCAGCCAATCACTGAGAGATACAGCTGACGCCATTCTAGACACCTGCCGGACACTCAGGGAACAGTTTGACAACATCAGGTATGAAGTTTTCTGTGATTGGCCACCCAGAAACTGTCCTCCTGTAGATCTGAGAACAGCAGCTGGACTTGGTTTGGATTCATGTCACTTAGACTGGATTCAAATACTGACTAGTTGTCTTACTCCAAACAGTGATTTGCAACAAATAACAACCTCTTAACATCCACAAAGCTGTAAAAATGTCCTATGACCAGTTGTTTCACCATACACAAATTATGACTTAGTGTTTTACGTGGATCTTATTTTAGCGTAAAATTAGCTTGTTGCACTTTGTGGTTTCTTGAATCATGCTAACTGTGTGTTCACTTGTCACAGGAGGATGTTTGAAGAGATGGCTAAGAGTAAAAGAGAACTTACTTCACAGCATGTTGTACCTCAGCAAGCAGCACATTGTGACATGACACCTATGCAGCAGACATGGCAAAAATCAGTCCTGGCAGTAGGGTTACAACCCTTTACATCATGGGCTCAACCTCCCACTGATCAAGCAGCCTCTACTCATGGTTTCCAGTCTTTGATTACACCAGTCTATCCAGTGCCCAAACAGCTAGGAGTCCCTGAGGTCCTTACTTCACGGCATGTTATACGTCAGCCAGAACCACAGGGGGACCCGACAACTATGCAACAGACGCAGCCAAATTCCGTCCTGGCAGTCCGCTCTAGACCCATTTATGCTCAGGCTCAAACTCCCCCTTCACAAGCAGCCTTTACTCATGGTCTCCAGTCATTGATTTCACCAGTCTATCCAGTGCCCAAACAGCTAGGAGTCCATGGGCTCCTTACTTCATGGCATGTTGTACCTCAGCCAGAACCACAGGGGGACCCGACACCTATGCAACACACGCTGCCAAATTCCGTCCTGGCAGTCCGCTCTAGACCCATTTATGCTCAGGCTCAAACTCCCCCTTCACAAGCAGCCTTTACTCATGGTCTCCAGTCATTGATTTCACCAGTCTATCCAGTGCCCAAACAGCTAGGAGTCCATGGGCTCCTTACTTCACGGCATGTTGTACCTCAGCAAGAACCACAGGGAGACGTGATACCTATGCAGCAGACGCAGCCAAAGTCAAACTTTGCAGTCAGCTCTAAGCCCGTTTATGCTCACGCTCAAACTGCCCCTTCACAAGCAGCCTCTACTCATGGTCTCCAGTCATTGATTACACCAGTCTATCCAGTGCCCAAACAGCTAGGAGTCCATGGGCTCCTTACTTCACGGCATGTTGTACCTCAGCAAGAACCACAGGGGGACCTGACACCTATGCAACAGACGCAGCAAAATTCCGTCCTGGCAGTCAGCTCTAGACCCATTTCTGCTCACGCTCAAACTCCCCCTTCACAAGCAGCCTTTACTCATGGTCTCCAGTCATTGATTACACCAGTCTATCCAGTGCCCAAACAGCTCGGAGTCCATGGGCTCCTTACTTCACGGCATGTTGTACCTCAGCAAGCAGCACAGGGAGACATGACCACTATGCAGAAGACGCAGCCAAAGTCAGTCCTGGCAGTCGGCTCTAGACCCATTTCTGCTCAGGCTCAAACTGCCCCTTCACAAGCAGCCTCTACTCATGGTCTCCAGTCATTGATTACACCAGTCCATCCAGTGCCCAAACAGCTAGGAGTCCATGGGCTCCTTACTTCACGGCATGTTGTACCTCAGCAAGAACCACAGGGGGACCTGACACCTATGCAGAAGACACAGCCAAAGTCAGTCCTACCAGTCAGCTCTAGACCCATTTCTGCTCAGGCTCAAACTCCTCCTTCACAAGCAGCCTCTACTCATGGTCTCCAGTCATTGATTTCACCAGTCTATCCAGTGCCCAAACAGCTAGGAGTCCATGGGCTCCTTACTTCACGGCATGTTGTACCTCAGCAAGAACCACAGGGAGACGTGATACCTATGCAGCAGACGCAGCCAAAGTCAGACTTTGCAGTCGGCTCTAAGCCCGTTTATGCTCACGCTCAAACTGCCCCTTCACAAGCAGCCTCTACTCATGGTCTCCAGTCATTGATTACACCAGTCTATCCAGTAACCAAACAGCTAGGAGTCCATGGGCTCCTTACTTCACGGCATGTTGTACCTCAGCAAGAACCACAGGGAGACTTGACACCTATGCAGCAGACGCAGCCAAAGTCAGACTTTGCAGTCGGCTCTAGACCCATTTCTGTTCAGGCCCAAACTGCCCCTTCACAAGCAGCCTCTACTCATGGTCTCCAGTCATTGATTACACCAGTCCATCCAGTGCCCAAACAGCTCGGAGTCCATGGGCTCCTTACTTCACGGCATGTTGTACCTCAGCAAGCAGCACAGGGAGACATGACCACTATGCAGAAGACGCAGCCAAAGTCAGTCCTGGCAGTCGGCTTTAGACCCATTTCTGTTCAGGCCCAAACTGCCCCTTCACAAGCAGCCTCTACTCATGGTCTCCAGTCATTGGTTACACCAGTCCATCCAGTACCCAAACAGCTAGGAGTCCATGGGCTCCTTACTTCACGGCATGTTGTACCTCAGCAAGAACCACAGGGGGACCTGACACCTATGCAGAAGACACAGCCAAAGTCAGTCCTACCAGTCAGCTCTAGACCCATTTCTGTTCAGGCCCAAACTGCCCCTTCACAAGCAGCCTCTACTCATGGTCTCCAGTCATTGATTACACCAGTCCATCCAGTGCCCAAACAGCTCGGAGTCCATGGGCTCCTTACTTCACGGCATGTTGTACCTCAGCAAGCAGCACAGGGAGACATGACCACTATGCAGAAGACGCAGCCAAAGTCAGTCCTGGCAGTCGGCTTTAGACCCATTTCTGTTCAGGCCCAAACTGCCCCTTCACAAGCAGCCTCTACTCATGGTCTCCAGTCATTGATTACACCAGTCCATCCAGTACCCAAACAGCTAGGAGTCCATGGGCTCCTGACTTCACGGCATGTTGTACCTCAGCAAGAACCACAGGGGGACCTGACACCTATGCAGAAGACACAGCCAAAGTCAGTCCTACCAGTCGGCTCTAGACCCATTTCTGTTCAGGCCCAAACTGCCCCTTCACAAGCAGCCTCTACTCATGGTCTCCAGTCATTGATTACACCAGTCCATCCAGTGCCCAAACAGCTAGGAGTCCATGGGCTCCTTACTTCACGGCATGTTGTACCTCAGCAAGAAGCAGTCCCTAGGATGGCCAGCGTATGGTGAGTATGCTGATTACCTTTTACCCATTTTTACCCCAGCAGAGAGAGCATGACATATGTGCAGACAAAGCTGCGCATGTCAGAACTGCCTGCCCAGCCCGAGTTGGAAAGTGTAAATCTTGCAGCTATCTCACGACATTTCTCTGAGACACACCCCCTTTTGGTCGTAATTTCATCCGTTTATTCATCATTGATAAGCACATTAGTTATGGATTGGTAAATACTGAATTCATCATTTATAAAGCATGTTTCTGCTGTAAATAGTCATTACTATGTGGTTTATAATCACAGTTATAAATGTTTTACTCTTCATTGTACTGTACATTTCTGCATGCATTTGCACATCCACTATTCAGACATGTATTAATGATTAGTGACTGTGTTAGCAGATGTTCTATAAAAACTCACAATAAATTCATTTTCTAATGATGGCCTATAAACAGTTATTAATGCAGGAATTCACAGTTACAAAGCACTGTCAAGTGACAAGCTAAGTTAGCTTTCAACCATAATGTGTGCTACCAAACAAAGACACATACTCACCTCTAGAGCCGCTGACGGCCGCCGACTCCAATGTGCTTCTCCATGCTCCCCTGGGCTGCACTGTCAGAAACTTCTGAGAGTTAACGTAAATATGACGTAACATCCCGCTCTCAGCACGTCATCACGTTGATGACGTGCTGAGAGCGGGAGCTCAACGTACACGTCCCAAACAGATAAGATCACAACAATAGCATGTCTTCATAAACCACCCTTGTTCGTCTTCATACAATATGTTGGGAAGTTGCAATAAATATCAACACAATATGTTCTATATCCCTTTGTGTTGTGTCTCTCCTTCGTCTGTTAAGATAACTGAACATTTTGTGAGTCTTGAGGCAGTGCTTTGTAACTGTGAATTCCTGCATTAATAACTGTTTATAGGCCATCATTAGAAAATGAATTTGTTGTGAGTTTTTATAGAACATCTGCTAACACAGTCACTACTCATTAATACATGTCTGAAAAGTGGATGTGCAAGTGCATGCAGAAATGTACAGTACAATAAAGAGTAAAACATTTATAACTGTGATTATAAACCACATAGTAATGACTATTTACAGCAGAATCATGCTTTATAAATGATGAATTCAGTATTTACTAATCCATAACTAATGTGCTTATCAATGATGAACAAAACATTTTTAACTGTGTTTATAAACTAGGTACTAATGTGTATTCATGCGTTATAAATGATGAATTCAGTATTTATTCATGCTTAACTAATGCTTAATAGTGTGTACTCATTATAAAGTGTTACCTGGAACTTTTGTTTTGGCATTTCTTCACATTGGTGCAGTAGAAATGCTTGATATTAAGTATGTTAATGTAACATATTTTATTTTAAATATAGGTTCGAATTATAGCTTACTGTTCTTAATACCTTTATTTTGAAAACCGGAAGTGAATACGCTGTAAATTTAAGTGCGGCTGATTTGACCACGGAGATAACGGCTGGTTTGACCGCAGTTATCATATCACAGTCGTTATCTCTAGATCTCGAGATAATTAACTTGTTATCACAGGAAAACGGAGGAAATAAAATGTATGAATACATGGCCCTTTAGGGCTTCCGTATTTAAGTACGTCTATTTTCATTGCATATTTTTCTTGTTGGCCACCAGTGATGCTAGGGTTTCTTGAATCATGCTAACTGTATATTTGCCTATATTACTCACAGGAAAGAAGACAAGAATGTTTCCAGAGAGAAAAACATTCAACAAGGCTGTAAAGAAAAGCGAGAGCCACTAAACAAGCACCTATTTATGAGTTCAAATCCAGCTCAGGACCAGAGTGGAAACCAGCAGACTTCATCTCCAACAGATCAGAGACACCAGAATGAACGAGAAGGTCATCAAACTGAGCAGACCGGACGTGGACAAGAGAGAGAAAGTCAGCAAAATAAAGAGACAGGAAGTGGTCAGCAGGGAGGGGATGATCAGGGAGATAAGGAGAGTGATGATGAAGATGAGGAGAGTGATCAGGAGGATGAAGAAACTGATAGCGAGGAAGAGTCAGAGGAAGATGAAAGCAAGAAGACTGGTAGAAAAAGGAGAAAGCGTAATCGAAAGAAGGGCACTCGAAGTAAACAAAGAGGAGACAGTGAGGAAGTGGTCAGACAGTGTCAGGATAGTTGTATTGACCAAGAGCAGAGAACCATCCAGACACCTCCTGGAACTATAAGAGTGGGGTTACTTAATGTTCGCTCAATGAATAACAGCCGATCCAGGATCTTAGAGCTCATAACTCAAAACAACCTGGACGTCTTCCTCACAACAGAGACGTGGTTACGAGAAGACAATGCAGACAGAGTCCTCAGGGAGGTTTCGCCACAGAATTACCATTACTATTATCAGGTGAGGGTTGGTCAAAGGGGAGGAGGGGTAGCGAATCAGTTCTCACAGGAGCTGCAGGGTGAAAACATTCCTTTTGACTCCTTAACAACCTTTGAATGTGTTGTCACAGTTCTGCATCATGATGAGTGGAACCAGCCGGTCCCTGTCATCAATGTGTATCACCCACCGGGGTACAACAGGGACCAGTTCCGTACATTTCTGGATGAGTTTGAAACGCTCTTGGCTCATTTCAACAACTACAACAGCCTCATTGTGACAGGAGATTTCAATATCTGGGTCGATCAGGAAAGGAGGTCTTTCACTGATGAGTTTTATCATATTTGGCCAATCTACAACCTCGAACAGCACGTACGGGAGCCCACACACGAGGGAGGTCACACTCTGGATCTGGTCCTCACCAGAAATGTTGAAATCTCTGGTCTTGTTGTCAGGAACGACGGAATATCAGATCATTACACTGTAGATTTCAAAGCAAGGCCAGTTTCAAAAGATAAGAGGGAGGAAACTAAGAAAGAAAAGGATCAAAGATGAACAGGCAAAACAATTCAAAAGGAGGGAAGAATAGAAAATCTGGTTTAGAAAGATATAGAATATATCTGTCATTAACTGCAGTTTGTTTAAAAAGGTTAAATCCAAGTCTGTCTCCGTCAAACTTGTATCATGCCTTTCTCCTCTTCATCGTCACACACCGATGCACAGCAAGTTAGGGTTCAGTATCTTGCTCAAGGATACTTCGACGTGCAGTGCTCTGCCTCTGAGCCACAGCCACCTGCTACATTAACGGATAATGGAGTCCAAGCTCTGTCTGCATCAACTATCAGTACTTTTTGTCACATGGGCAGACTTCACCAGTGTGTTTGTTAAACTGACAACCCTCTGAAGCTTCATTCAGACATGAGTGTTTGAGAACATGTGACAATAGTGTGTAATGTTATTAAATGAACTGTATTGAACATGGTAATGGTAATATAATCCACAGAGCTATACAGTAATTAATAGAATCACAAATTCAATCAACTGCTCCACTCCTTTATTTCCTTTATCACAGCTCTTTAGACAAACTAACAATAATAATATAAAGTCATATAATGTATAATGTACTGTATTATAAGGTCATGTACTGACTATATTGATACAATCATAACACAAACAGCACAGACAATAAAATTGAATAATTAAAAAATTAAAACCAGATTGTGGTCATGGATGTCTTCATGGTGGTAATTAAGATGGAGGAAGATAACATTGCAAACTATGGAACGGCCCTCACAGTCCTTTAAATGTTATCATTTAAAAATCTGATGGTAGATCTTAAAAGATTTGCAATTAATGTGAAAAAAATCCCAAATATAAGAAGTGACGACTTTTAGCTGCTAGTAAAATGTATTATATGTTCCATATCCAGAGAGGTTGTTTACATCTTTTCAATTAAAATAATTACCTAAATCAGTTATTTATCAAGGAGTGCCCAAACCTTTGCATACAGCTGTAGGTCCCTAGTTCTTCCTTTGTAATAACACCTGCAGTCCATTTCCTCTGTAGATCTTACTTTATTCATTTTTAACTAAACAAAAATGATTCTCCTTTCACACGTACAGCTCGCTCCAGTGGACAGCTATTCAAAAGCTGTTTGCTTGTACATACATCATCATCCCATACGCCGCCACCCACTGGCCAGCTATTGTTAGTGCAACACAAATTACTTAAAAAAAAGAAGATGGCTGACTGGAGAGCAGCTCAGGAATATGTGTCCAATCCTTCTACAGTAGGAGACCCTGCAGGTAAATTAAATATTAATCACGTGTTCACTAAATTGAATTCACGCATCACTGGATATATTTAAACTAAAATGTCTGCTGTTCTATATGAAAGGTTTCATCTGCAGTGTCTTTTATGGCAGTAATTTGATTTATGTTGGAGGTAACCTGCAGTTTTTGTAACAAAAACAATATTTAGTTCAAATAATGTGAGTAACAGTTAGTGTATTTATATTTTATATAAATATATAGCTATATATATTTGAGGCTTTCGGAATGAAATTCAAGCTTTATAGTAATAATGAATATATGAAAGAGTTAAATGGCAGATTCTGTCTGGTTTTATGTTGATTCACTGTCCCTTATCGACCTACAGTGGCGCTTTCATTCATTTTAATTGCTAAACTTTAGTTATATATTTACTAATGTAATTAATATGCACAAACCTTTCTGATCAGGTCCCATAATTAAATATTATTATTTTATCGAGCTAAAACTGAAGCAGATTTCTGAAACTAAAGAATGAAAATGAAGAAATGATTGAATTAATTAAAGTTGGTCATAAAAATGTTTGTGGTGGCTGACTTATACATTCATCAGTTACACACTAACGCTAACTGAGAATTAAATCCACAGATTAACAGGTGATGCTAAAATGTTCAGTGTTTAAAATGAAGCTGAAAGGTGTAACTGTGTTACAGTACGTGTGCACACACACACACACACTAACATATACTCCATCACATGCATTGGATTTAACAACTATACTGTTTGTTTAAAATAAGTTATTATATTTTTAAAACACTGGGCTACCTTTAGGAACATGTACATAATAAAGACACACCAATGACAAGAAAATAGAAGTTTTATTGCATTTAGCAACTTAGAAAGGACAGAAACTGGAAGCAGGTTAACTGGTTAAGACTTTGTGTCACACATAATAATAATAATTTAACACCAAATGTCACTGTAATTTAGATTTCTTTTACACATTTCATGGATACATTTCTGCACATTGTGTTCCCAGAAATGGATGAAAGTTAAGAATGAAATGTCGTCCCTCCTCTTCACTTTGCAGTTTGTGTTACAGCTCAACTCTGCCTAGCAACTGATGGTGCAATAACATGAAGATAATTTAATGAATGTGTTAGTTGTCCCTATAGGAAATATATGAAACGTTTATAAAGATAATAAAAAGATAACGTTAGTCACACTTGTATTGATCAATTACAGCTTCCTGACAAACACATGTATAATTTTTTACCATAACTGCCACTTCCCCAGTGAAACAGATAATATAATTTTGAAGCTCGACTGTCTTGTCAGGTTGCTTGCACAGTGAAAATAAATGCATTCAATCTCAACAACAAGAGTTGGATGTCACCAAAGGAATACACGATACCCAGCAGAAATACTGCCTTCACTAAGTGGGTTTAAATAAACTTAAAACCACGATTCTTTGTCTTGAGCTGGATTGTAACTTATAATGTTGTCTCTGTGATTGCTGAAGATGGATCAGTTTTCCATCTGGAAACCTTTTCCTAGTGAGGTACGGCCATCGCGTCAAACATCTGCCTGTGAATGAGACAAGTGAACTTAGAGTTAGCATCATTCAAGAAGCCCCAGGACCAATGGTTGCAAAGATTTAAATAATAACTTCAGTGTCAAAATGTGTCTAATGTGGCAAGTTATAATTTATAAAGTTATATCTTTATAAACCTTTATTATTAATAGCAGATAACATTACAAGCACTTCTCATCCTGGCTTCAACAACGTCACATTCACATAACCAATTACACCAACATAATGAAGCTCTCTCTCTGCAGGTGTATTGATCAGCTTCATGTTATCCTGGAAAGTCCACATTGAACCTTTTTGCAAAAAGACTAAAATAATTTATTTTATCTTTCAGGAAGAGAACCCTACACTGCTCGGGTTATTTTATTCCACTATTAATCACATTTTTGGATGTCGCAACATGCTCAAAAACGTAAGAAACGTGTCAAAGTGTAAATATTCTATTTGTCTTGCATGCACGTGTATCATGACCAGGGCCTCTTGGACTCATACCGTAAACCGTACAGGGAGTCGGCCATATTGAATTTCAGTCAGTTTTGGCGATTTGCAGGCGTTGTATTTGAACAAACTCCGAGGGAATTGATCGGATCAACTTCAGATTTGATCAGTGCAGTCTATAAACCATCATGATTAAAAGTTGTTCTCCTTGTGAATGTGTGTTAAACGGTGTCAAATTGAAATTTCTCCATGAAAGAAGATGTCCTCATAACTTCAGTGTACTAATGTCTAATCTGCAATAAAATGCACATTTGATAAGAGTGCCGCCCTGAACACATCTACATGTCATACTCATAGTGTCCTCAACTGGAAACAGGAAGTAAGCCTTATTTGCCGATTGTGATCTGATTTCTGTGTCATTTACACATGAATGCTGTCCCATAACACAACTGGGACCTGATCGTTGCTGCGTGCAGCTTTATATTTCTACGATTATGCCTGTTGTACAGTGACGTATTGACATGAAACGTTTGTCAAAACTGCTCCACCAAATAAAAATCTTGTTTTTGAAGGTCAACCTCTGAGAAACTCTGAATCAGCCTATAATAATAATAATAATAATAATAATAATATATGAAGGCAGTATCGTCTCTCCTGAACAGTGACTACAAATTGTTACCCTCAAACCAGAGATATGTTATATGAGCCTCCAGGTTACACTGAAGCACTCCTTTCTGCTCAGGTTCATCCTAAAATGAATTAAAGCTGCAAACAGCAATGAACGGCCCTCGCAGTCGTGTTATGTAACATAAATCAGATAATGTTCTCCATACAAGGCTTACTTCCTGTTTCCAGCAGGCAGCGCTACGAGTCTGACTAAATATTTGCATGAGACTCTTGTCACCATGCCAGGGACGCAATGCTTCAATCCTATGTGTCTCTAGAGCGTACTGATTCAATTCAAAGTCAGTCTGATCAATATTCTAGGATGAGTTTGTTACAATGCAACACCCGACCAAATGGCAGCAAAGTTGCACATTCATTTCAAAATGACTGGCTTTATGTTGGGTTCATAATATGTACATTTTGCTGACCGCATTTCATGAGTTTGGTAGCAAATTTACGCTGCCAAAAATGTGGATCTATTGCTAATTAGGTTCGAGCTGCTCGGGCGCTCAATATGGAGCTTAATCCCATATCTAACACATGTTGCAGGGCCCCGAATATTGTCTTCTGTATTTGAAATGGTTTCTTACGCTTATGTATCTTTGTTTCTTGGCAAGAGCAAGAAAAAACTATCAATGAATCATCAATCAATCAGTTTTTCTAGCTTTAGTAACTCTAAGAAAAGTAATTTGAGTACTGGTCGTCAGTCACTAATAGAACTTAGTGGGTGGTAAGAGGTTGTAATTTGTTAACTTTATACCTGATTCTGTCAAACCGTTCCCTCAGCGTCTGGCAGGTCTCTAGAATGGCGTCAGCTGTATCTCTCAGTGATTGGCTGGCTTCAGTCACATGATTGTTCTCAATCAGCTCTTTCCAGTCTTCAATCGCTTCAGGAAGTTCAATCGCCAGTCCAACAGCTCCTCCCACAACCTGATGGATCAATACAGGATTCATATTCAATATTGTCAGCCTCAAGCAATGTACAACACAATAAACCAGTAATTATCAACCATAAATTGCTTTATTTTGTGTGATAATGAAACAATGACAGACTCGTACCATGACACCTCCTTTAAGAACTTTTGAAGGGATTTTTTTGAGGAGTTTTTTTGCACCAGATTTGACGATCCGGTCCAGTCTTATAACACTAAATGTACTTATTTGTTTGATCAGTTGTTTAGCTCCTTCAGTAACAAAGCGTCTAAATTGTGTCCCACTAAGCTTAAATGAGAAAAATGTTAAAATAATAGCAACTCCAACTATTGTTTCACGGTTTAAGAGGGCCTGGTTGAGCCTTGTGTTTCCTGGTCCTGTATCAAAAGAAACCTGCAGCTGGTTATTAACCCTGTTGATATTGATCTGCCCCTGCAGTCCTCTTCTTCTGGCCATGGCTCTCAGAATTTCAGTGAAGACGTGTCGGTCCACTTCATCCGGATCTGCAGAGGAACTGTTTGCCCTCAGTTCATCAAACAGTCTCTGGATTTCTTCTGCAACCTCGTTGCTCATCTCTTCTATCCTCTGCGCCTCTTTCATGGTTTTGCTGGATGAGAAGTGCTCAATGATTTTAGAAGTCACAGATATGGTGACACCTGCACCTGAAAACACTGCTCCTGTTGTAACTAAAAGTGGAGCAGCTGCACCACCGGTGAACAAAGTGGCCACACCGGTTGCAAACAAACATGCAGATCCAACCACCAATGATGTGCTTCCAACACATTCCCTGATGTTGCATTTCTCCCTGAGTGACTCCAGCTCTTTGGCCAATTTCCTCAGCTTCTCTGCACAGCGCTCCCTCTGCTCGAGCCAGAAGAACATCTGCTCCAGCAGCTGGTCAGCGATAGCCATGATGGAGGTCTCTGATCCCTGATCCTCCAACCAGAGAACAGATCAAGTCTGAAAGAAGAAAGTCACTTTGAGTTATTTGGTGCAACTAAAAACCTCTCCAGGACACCTGAGTAAACTCTATCTGCTGATGAAGACCATGAAATACAAGTGAAATCCCCAATTTAGTGTCAAACTACTACTTTTAAGGTGAGAATGAACTTTTTCACACATGTTAAGCATCTGGTTTAACAAACTGTAGAACCGAAAAATAACTTGTTTAATCTTGTTTGTATCAAGTCTCACTACTACCGAGGGTTCTCTCAGCACACAATCCAACAACAGAGTTTAATAAACATGACAACTTTATTTCTTTGTCATCCTTTGTCACACACTAGCAATACAAAAGTCAGCCATCTTCAAAAGTCCATGAAGGTTAAAGGCGCCGGTTGTCTCTTCTGGTGAGGTCAGTGTAACTACAATGACATCCTGTTTGACTGTACAGTTTGAATTATAATATAGTTGTAAATGTATCATACAGCCTAAAGATATCCTTATTTGTGTAAATAGTCTATTGATGGAAGTTTTTGAAAACTATTTTTGTAGAACGGGGTGAAATCTGAGTCATGAGTTTTACATTAACATGTAGAGTTAACATCATTATCATACAAATACTATACACATACATTTAGTTTCACCCCCACTGCGGAGTGCACTAAAGACATCATTTTATGACAGACTTTATACACGTATATGAGACTATAATTTACTCTGGCCTCTTGTTGAATCTTATCGGCTGAACTTTCTTACGTTGAGTCTCTATATTTACTGTTTGACATAACAGACACACCCTGGCCTGGTTATTTGCCAAATCATGGGATCAGCTGTGTCTCAGAGCAAGAGCGGGGCGTTAACTAATCAGATGGTTGTGTGTGAATGTGTGTGAATGTGTGTGAATGTGGCTGTAGTGTAAAAGTGCTTCGAGTGGTCAGAAGAATAGAGCGGCACTATACAAGTACAGATCCATTTATCATAATATGAAATACGAGTCAACAAGCAAAGAATGTAATTACAATGTTTTATGTATTAATTGGTAATGAACATTATAGTTTGTGATCTCATTTGAGAGATAGATACATACTGGGAATATTATGCTGCAGGTTATCTACTCAGGAGATTATAACTTGATACCACAGCAGATGTATTTGACCTTCAAATGTATGTGCACAATAAACCTCTTCATAGCTATACACACACACACACACACACACACACCCTGTAACCTGAGGTATACAGGAAGGATTACATAACACACACTATACAACCACATCATTGCCATATAATTGAATATCTTAAATCATGATCATTTCATTAAATTTACTGATCTTAAACTCATCTATAAATGCCAACATAACCATAATAACATGATCATTTTAAACTCTAATGATGCTTTATTGTAATACTTCTGAGTCTTCCCAGTATTTATTGTAAAATCTGCTCCTCTTCTGTGTCTAATGTTCATTTTATAATGATCCTAACTAAAGTCCAGCAGCAGGAGTTCACACAGGGAGTTTATCATTTGCTGGATGAGCTGCTTAAAAAGCCTTTAGGGGACATAAAATAAGAGCGTACCCACTTCTCCTGCCACCACTACACCACTGGCTTCAGCTATAGAGGCTGTGATTGTTGCATTTCTTTAGGCCATGTACACAAGATACAAATAAACCTTAAAACAAACAAGATGTGGTTGAAAGCTCCAGAAGCGGCATTTCATTTAGAGTTTGTGCTGAGATTTTATTTTTTATAAGATTGAAACATCAATCTGACTGGAAAACTATGTGTCATAGACTAAAGTAAATATGTTGGAGAAACAAAATACCAAATTAAAAATAATAAAATAGTTTGATCTTACCTGCTGTGGAGCGTCACAGGGTCTTCAGTCCAAACTTCAGCTTTATCCTCAGCTCTTACTGAGAGACAGAGGGAGGACGCAAGGAAAAAAAGAAAAGAAAAGTGAAAGTGAAACTGCTGCAGTGGAAATTTCCATTGTCTTATAAAGTTGGTATCAGTGAGTATTTCTGGGTAATGTTTGACAGAATAATTACAGGTGACTGTAAGTCACTGTCAAAGTGTCTCAGAAATGAAACAATCCCTGTTTAACTGCTTATTCCAGAACATTTACGACCATTTGAGCTCCATAAGCTCCAATATTAACTGAGAAAGTCTTGTATTCACACTCTCGTTGTTCAGAGAATTGTTCATAGTGCCGAGATAATTACTGTCTAAAGGTCGAGGCTGGCTGCAGGTGAAAGATAAATGTATGGCAAAAACAATCAGAGAAGTTGGGATTCAGGCTGAACCAGGCGGGAACCAGGACCAGGATGTGATACAGCAGTAAACAGAGGATGCAGGACACAGGAAGGGAGGATTGTTAACAGCAGTTGGGACGAAGTGACCTGAAGTTTATGTAACACAATGAAACAGCAAGAACAAAGTGTAAGAATGGGGAGCCAGAGAAAACTCACACATTTAAATACTGAACAGTCACTTTACTCAAAAAAAGTGCCGAAACTGAAAATAAATAATATATATTACAAAAGCTCAGTTTTGTAAGTAAAAAAGATTCTTTATGAAGCAGCTTTTATTAGTAATTTTAACTGACGTCATTTTCCTGATTAAGAACTTCTTCTTCTTCTTCTTCTTCTTCTTCTTCTTATTATTATTATTAGGTATTTTGTTTTCACAGAACAAATAAAAGTTACAATATAAAATCTATGTTACTCAAAATTACTAAAATGTTACTTGCTCAAGAATGTTTTTTAACTTTTATTAAGAATTTTCAATATAATCAGTGTTGAGTAAAAGTACAAAATCAGAATAAAAGTATTGATCATTCACAATGTCGTCCTCCCAGAGAGTCATTTTATCATATTAACTGTATTATTGTGTTAATAAAACATAAATCTATTAGCTGACTGTAAATACATTTTACTGCTTGGTAGTTTAATCCATAACAATATTCATTATAGGTTTATATGTAAAATATAAAAAGTTCAATATTTTAGTTCAGTTTAAATAAACTAATAATTCATGATAATTTACTTTTCTTCTTTATAAAACCTTGAATCTGTATTTCAAACATTTGTCAAGTGTAAAACTAACCAATAAAACAAAGTATTTCTGGTTCTGGTTTTCAGTTGTAAATAGATGTAATCTTTTATTTTCAAGCAATCTAACAATGAAAAATAATTGTGAATGATGAAAACTGACTTTATGGAACTCATGTAACTATTGTTGTATCTTGTTTTGCTGAAATCTTATTGTTGCCTAATCAACATACCACAGCAGTGAAGGATGATCCACCGAGAGTCTCTCCCCCGGTACCGACTGGAGCCAGCTGACGTATACTGGGATTGACCCAGAACTCTTCTGTTTGAATACAGAAACACTTCCAGATCCTCTTCGGACCAGATTCTTCATCCACAGTGAACAGTTGTTAAATACTCAATCACTTGTTTCTAAAAACTCAAAGATTTCAGTTTTTCTGAAGAAGAAAAGTAAATTAACAACAGAAACTTTTTATTTTTACAGTTTTTTTACAAATTCCTCTGAATTGTATTAAAGTAAATCTACTTCCAGCACTGCTTCTGTAAAAGTGTTTTTTACCTGAATGGAATAAAACCCACAAAATAAAAGTCTTGTTTACTGAAGTGTGAAACATATGAGACATAATAGAGCTCATTGGGACAGATGGAGCATTATTATATGACAGCTGCATTAGATCTAACATCTAACTGATCTAATCAATATTTAATCTGCTGCCCATTCTCTCTTAGGCAATCACAAACCTTCCTCGTTAATTATATTTACAGTGAAGGCAGCTCTGTCACATTTTATTCCTTTTGGACTCTCTTTGTGAAACACATTGTTTTGCATCTATTTAAGTGTGAAATAAATAAAGTTGTATTATTTAAAAAGGCAAATGGCAAACACTGAAGGCCTGCAGCCACTTTATGCGTCAGTTCTTTGTATGTTTATATGTGTTAAAACATCACTTCAATGCATTTGAAACAATTGCTGGAAGATCTTTATCTCTTGTGTATTTTTTTGTGTATCTTCACAGTAACTTGTGAAACAATGATCGGGTCTATAAGGAGAAATAATGCTGGTTAAATGAGTATTTAGTGCATTTGAATGTGGAAATATGGAAATAAAAACTAAATAAACATCATTAGATAATTAACATCAAGGATTAAATGATGACACAGCTTCTACAAAAGTGAATAATATTAATGAGTAAAAGTTTCTTTTATCTTTCTGTTTTCTTTCTGTTGAATGTTGGAACCAGTGAATAAAAACAATTAAATTAAACTATGAGCTCAAAGTGTTGAAGTTTCTGGATTTTGCTCCATTTGTCTAGAAAGTTCTCACACTCCTTTTATTACGTAATCACACCGGAAACTAAAGCTGCACTCTGATTGGTCAGCGTTGCTAAGATACAATCAATGTTCCAGAACTAGAATGAGCTTGCCTTCAAAATAAGTTACATAGTTAAATTAATACAATAATTTCTTCATTTCTTCAATCTTTACTTTCAGAAATCTGCTTCAGTATGTGACATAGTTTGCAATGTTATCTTCCTCCTCCACTGATGTCTTTAAAACCCGTCTAAAGACCTTTTTTCTTAAACATCTTAATTACCACCATGAAGACATCCATCACCACAATCTGGTTTTATTTTTTTTTTTTTATTATTAAATTGTATTGTCTGTCTGTGCTGTTTGTGTTATGATTATATTAATATAGTCAGTACATGACTAAAGATTGCTCGAGCAGTGAAGGCAGGAAGGAAGGGACCTTGAAACTGTTCAGTTAGTCCAAATTTCTTTATTTCCCTTTTTTCCCCCAAGCAATGGATCAGTGCAGCTTATTTACAGTGAGGATCAGCTCGGCCCAAACCGAAGAAAACAACAAAATAAAAATGAAAAACAAATAAACACAACTTAGGAAAAAGGTAACTAGAGGTATCAAAAATAACCTCAACTCTGCTCCGGGCCCTTTTAAGCTTGGGGCCCCTGGCAGCTAACAAACTGTTTGTCCTGCTCACCAACATCCTCAAACGTATTCTCCCCTGGAGAACCCTCAACTCCTGCTTATATGTGCGGTAACTCCTCCCACCACAGGAAGCAACAATTAAGAAAACAATTAACCTTTAGCATTAATTTAGAGTTACCCAATAAATACCCAATAGTTAAGTTTTATAGGTCAACAGTAGAAAGAACTCACTACACATAACAAAAGAGTAAAATAGATCCCAACTATTCAAAACAACAAATCTCCCAAACACCTCATAAACCTCCCCCTCATCTATACTACACCTGGCACATCCTTTGTACATTCTCTTTGTAGACTTCAGCTCTGCCTTCAACACAATTCAATGTCAATCCATGATAACTAAACTCCACCACCTCCATGTGCCACCACTCCTCATTCGCTGGATCCATAATTTCCTCAGTGACAGACCACAGGCAGTGAGGGTGGGAAGCATCACATCCAACACCATTACTGTCAACACTGGAGCCCCCCAAGGCTGCGTCTTCAGCCCCTTTCTCTACACTCTGTACACCAATGACTGCCTTAGCCCCTCTCCCATTACAAAATACTTAAAATACTCTGATGACACAGTCATACTCGCCCTCCTCTCTAACACACAATCAGTTACAGCATATCACCAATCCACTGCCCACTTCACCCAATGGTGTAAAGACAGTCACCTTCTCCTCAATGTCACCAAGACAAAGGAACTCATCCTGGACAGTTTCCCACAGGATTTTTTGAGACTATGGTGGGTGGACTCTAGGAGGGTCCGGGGGCACGCTTACCCGAACTTTTTTTTTTTACATTTTAAAGTTAAATGCATCAATCTGGTGCACTTTGAAAGCAAAATTAAGAGGCTAGATCCATGAAGAACTGTGTGCTCTTGTAAACAAATTAATCTAAATACATTGGTTGTATAGATACGAATGGTGAAAACACAAAATCAACTAGAGCATACATTTGAGCCATCAAAGAAATTAAGCAAAAGTGGTTACCTGTGTTGAACTAGTTTATTTTTTAGCAAATAAAATAATAAATAATTAAACTGTAAGCTAAATTGTAGTAAAAAATAAATTAGATTCGGAAGGTACGTCATCAATTCGTCGTTAGTTGCAGCCTGAAGGGGAGACATGGCAGGCAAAAACATTTTGGGTTATTTTGCGTTATTTTGCGTTATTTTGCCATTTTGCGTCTTCTTTCAGACTAGTGGAAAGAAAACATCCAAAATACACATTTCTACAACTCTCCCTACATCCCTATTCGCAAACTTTTCACCCCGAATTTGGACATTTAATTTTCCTGGGCTTTGAAAAAAACAGTTCTAATGCCCTTTGGTAGTTAAACTCCTCTGGACTCGGCCCATTGATGGAGACCCGCAGGCAGCCAGCCAGGTGCTCTCCTTGCAGCCTGTTACGAAGGTCTGATTTGCGCTGAAAATGAAGGTAACTACAATTAGCCAAATTAATGAAAATATTTTGAGCACACTGCTCTTTTAGGTAAGAAGAATATGCAGTTTATCATGTAAGTGCAATGGGTTAAATGTTTGGCACACATCTCAGCAACATAGTTATATGAAACTACTCTAACCTACTGCCCCTTTCTCTGCTGTTAAACTCACCTGCTGTCCCTCCCTCAGGGGAGGCCGTCTCCCCCTGCTGTCCCTACGTGAACTACCTGCCCTGACTTACCACAAACGAAGTGGTGTCCTAAAATGCCATGACATCTTGGATGCTATCAGGTAACGTTATATTCCAGTGTGTGTGTGTGTGTGTGTGTGTGTGTGTGTGTGTGTGTGTGTGTGTGTGTATGAGTGTGTGTGCGCCGCGTACAGCAATGGGGGGAGGGGCAGAGTGGACTGACTGGGAGTGAGAGATGCTTTGCTGAAGCAGTGGCGCGAAACACAAGTTACAGATCTTTTATGTTATTATGATAAGTGTAAGAATTTTTTTCGGTTCATTCTGAGACTGTGGCGGGACAAATTAGACCATGGCGGGCCGCCATAGTCTAAGTAATTAATGGGAAACACTGCTGGCCACTCTCCACTCCTCACCGCCCCATCTCTATAAACAGCCAACCAGTAGAGATTGTTGACAGCTTCAGGTACCTTGGCATCACTATAGACAATAAACTGAGTTTTGATCACAACATCACAGACATCCACAGACATCCACAGACGCTGTCAACAAAGACTTTTTGTCATACGTAAACTCAGGACTCTCAGTCAAACTACACCTACTGCTTCTCCTGTACCGTAGTATCATTGAACCCATCCTCTTGTACTGTGCCACCTGTTACTTCACCAAGCTCTCTCACCAACAGGAATAAGCTTCTTAAAATCACTAACACTTCCTCCAAAATAATAGGTCTTCCCACTCCCAACCTACCAGCCCTCATTAATACTGCCACTGCTCATAGAGCAGCTACCATACTACACAATCCCAGCCATCCTCTCAACTCATGCTTCACCCTTCTCCCATCTGGCCGTAGATCGCTATAAGAGCATTAAATTCACAGACAGATTAACGATGTCACTCCAGTGTTATATGTGTAGATATGTGTATATTTTCTGTATATGTGTAATATGTGTAGTTTGTGTGTAGAACTGAAGGTGCTCTTTGTACAGACTGTGAAAACAAATTTCCTCCACTGAGGACAATAAAGAATGAATCTGAATCTGAATCTAGTAATTACTAAACCCCAGACACCTGTCAGCTAGATGATATGTAAGGGGCCAAGGTGGACAGGCACTCGATGGTGTGTCTCATTTAAGTTACAAGTCGCGGGGCATCCCCATGACAATGACCTTATAATGCAGTACATTACACGTTATATGACTTTATATTGTTATTGTTAGTTTGTCTAAAGAGCTGTGATAAAGGAAATAAAGGAGTGGAGCAGCTGATTGAATTTGTGATTCTATTAATTACTGTATAACTCTGTGGATTATATTTCCATTACCATGTTCAATACAGTTCATTTAATATCATTACACACTATTGTCACATATTCTTAAAGTACTGTATGGAGTTGCTGCAGCAGCCCAGGGTTCGAATCCGATCTGCGGCCCTTTGCTGTCATCCCCACTCTCTCTCTCTCTCTCTCTCTCTCTCTACCCACCTTTCCTGTCCATCTTCAGCTGTCTCTATCGAATCGAATAAAGGCAATAAAAGCAACAAAAAAAAAGAACTGACACATTAAACTAAATATATTTATAGCTTCCTGACAAATACACATCATTTTACTGTTGTGTATCAAAATGAGCTTTAGCACATAAGACAAACAACTTCTCTCAGTTAAGAAGTTTATTTAGAATTGTATTTAAAATAATACTTGTATGTAGGATCTTGTTGGATTGAGAAGCCACAGTCAGCGGAGTGCTGTTACTCTGTCTTTCCTCGCCCCAAAAAGAGTTGTAATCAAGGGTTACAATATCATTTTTACATTAAGCAATGTGATTGGTGGACTATGCGATGGGACGCAACCGTGGTTTAGACTTGGTGCATCCTCGTTGGTGCTCAGACTGGTCCCAGTCTCTTGGCACCCGACCCAACCAATTCCGAGGAGACAGGCTGAGGTGATATCCGGGGAAGAGACGAGATGGGATGGTCAGAAACAGGCGGGGTCGAAACCGGGAGATCCATCCAAACAATGCTGGAAGGTCTTGCATTAATACAAAGGACAACCTGGCAAAGAGTGACTGGTGAGGAGCAGTATATGAGCCAGTTTGATTGGTGATCAGGAGCAGCTTGTGTGCACAGGTGAGCAGAGTGGCTGATGAGGAGGCGTGGCTGGTTGGCAGAGTGGAAAAGAACTGACATGGCAGTTGGGAGTTGAACAGGTGATGAGGAAGGCAGACTGCGACACTCTCACCAGCGTTGTGCTTCTTGATGACGGAGATTCTTCCCTCCTTTTGAATTGTTTTGCCTGTTCGTCTTGATCCTTTTCTTTTCTTAGTTTCCTCCCTCTGGCCTTGCAATGAAATATACGGTGTAATGATCTGATATTCTGTCGTTCCAGACAACGAGATCAGAGATTTCAACGTTTCTGGTGAGGACCAGATCCAGAGTGTTACCTGCCTGGTGTGTCGGCCCCCGTACGTGCTGCTTGAGGTCATAGATCAGCAAAATATTATAAAACTCATCAGTAAAGGAATTTGTTGTCTTTTTGACCCGGATATTGAAATCTCCGGTCACAACAATGCTGTTGTATTTTTCTTTTAAATGAGCCAAGACCTTTTGAAACTCATTCAGGAAGGTTTTAAATGTGGCCCTGTTGTACCTCGGTGGGTGATACACGTTGATGAATGGGACCGGCTGGTTCCACTCATCATGATGCAGAACTGTGACAACACATTCAAAGGTTGTTATGGAGTCAAAAGGATTTTTTTTGCCCTGCAGCTCCTGTGAGAACTGAATCGCTACCCCTCCTCCCCTTTGACCAACCCTCACCTGATAATGAGAAGTGTAATTCGGTGGCGAAGCCTTTGTGAGGACTTTGCCTGCATTGTTGTTTTTTAACCACGTCTCTGTTGTGAGTAAGACGTCCAGGTTGTTTTTTGTTATGAGCTTTAAGATCTTTTCTGGGCCTCCTTTTTTATTCATTGAGCGAACATTAAGCAGTGCCACTTTTATTGTTCCAGGAGGTCTTTGAATGTTCTCAAAATGTAGTTTAGTTATGATGTAGATGATGATATCGAAATGGTCCTCACTCAGCTCATAGACCGGATCCCTGTGTTTATCGTCACTATCTGTCTCCTTATCTTCCTGATCACCCCCTCCCTGCTGATCACTTCCTGTTCCACCTTCTTGTTCATCCTCGTGTCTTTGATCTGTTTGAGATTCAACAGAAGTCTGCTGGTTTCCACTCTGGTCCTGAGCTGGATTTGAACTCTTGTTTTCCTCGTGTTCTCGTTGACTTTTATCCACCTCTTCAATTATCTTCCTGTGAATAATACAAGTGAGAATACAGCATCAATACCCAAAGATCAAGGGTGGCTGAAAAACTAATTTTACTTTATTAATTTAATTA
>NW_026136722.1:19727557-19797557 GCF_905237075.1 Dicentrarchus labrax
ATTAATTTCTATGACAACTGACGTCTGACTCTTACCCCAACCGACAGTCAGAGTTGGTGTGGATCAGGTCATGCGCACTGATTGTTAGTGTAAGGTTAGCCAGAGCTAGACTAGCTATCGTTAGATAAAGCCAATAGTCAACTAGTCGTCATGTTTCTGATATTACTGTATTGATTATTATATTATTATTATTATAATCTCTATATGTGAACAGCTAAACTCTAACAGAAACAGCAGTAATGATTGTGAATCAGAACAAACAGCAAGGAGACTGAACCTTTAGTTCCTTTATTCCAACACAGTGTAACATCACACAGTTGTTCAACACAGATTAAATAACTTCAAACTTCACTGAAACTGATCCTGATTGATCAATACGATGGCAAACTGGCTCCTCTTCCTCCGTTTCATTCCTCTCCTGTCGCTGCCTGAACCTGCAGGCCTTCATCCCAAGAGTCAGAGTCAGAGTCCTGGTTGGAGTCGCTGGACATCAGCCGGTCCATCCGGCTCTGGTTCTGTGTCTCATTCGGGCCCTGCTGGGTCAGACAGCTAATAGGACCGCTAACTAGCTAATAGCAGCTAATACAGTTAGCATATGCAGCAGTAAGAGACTTCCTGTGTCAGCTGATAGACTAAATCTGTAGAGGTTGTTATAAGTTTTCACTAGTGTCTTGCTCTGGTTGTTGTTATGGTGTTCTTAGTGGGGCAGTTAAGCGGTTTCCACTACCAACTAGCTGGTAGAGGGAGTGTTTGACGTTCAAAACATTTTAAAATCTGTAATATTTAAATGAACGTGCTGTGCTCTGTTTCTAATGTCTGTTTTATGACAATCACAGAAAACTTCCTACCCAGTGTTGGGGGTAACGCGTTAAAAAGTAACACGTTACTGTAATCAGATTACATTTGTCTGTAACGCAGTAATGTAACGCGTTACTGTTGATAACGTCAGTAATCACATTACAGTTACGAATCAAAAATGATCTTGTTACTTGTGCTTCTTTGGGAGGACCGAAAACACAAATTGTAGCAAACCCATTTTGTTTTGTGCTTGCTGTTTCTTGTTTTGTCCACCAGAGGACAGCTTGCATTGTTTGCAAGTTAATCTTGAAAAACAAATATCTGCTTTAGATGCATTTTTTGACATGATTTCTCTGCATATAAATGTCATGATTTGGGGTTATTTCTAAGAAAATGTAATTTCATCTGTTTTTACATATATATATTCTTGCCTGTGTTGAAGATAAAGGTTTCGTTTTAAATAGTTTATTTTGAAGACCACTACTTCCTTCCTGTGTTGTATTACCGAACAAAACAAAGCCACTTGACAACGGAATGAATGAGCTAACAGTAAAACGGTAAAAGTTTAAGGTAAACTAAGGAGAATAAGGCAACAAAGCAGAAACAGCACCTTAATGATATAAACGTCAAAGGCTGAGTGTATTTTGGCCCCCCCGAGGAGGCACAAGGTTGGTGTGTGTTATACTTCTGGTGCTTATGGTGTTTATTTGATGATTTGTGTCAGAAAAACTCTTTTGCCTGCGTGTTTGGTGAATTAGCGGTTTATTGCTAGGTATAATGTTGAGTTGTCTGAGAAAGTACTGTGATTATTTACCATTTATTATGGACAGAAGTGGTAACAGAAATGTGATTGCTTTGTTTTTCTTTGTCAGTTCTCACGTTGGTTTATGGAGCTGATTTTCTGGAACAGCAATAAATGTTAAAACCATCAGTCGAGTCTCTTTCGGAGGGTATGCTACACAAATCAAACGTCCCTTTCTATGCGACCGTGAAATGTAAGCTATGCCCGGGGCAGAAACAGCTGTCCACCGCTGCCAACACAACCTCTAACCTGACCAAGCACCTGCAGCGGCAACATGCTAGCGTAAAGCTAGGGGCTGCTAAAGATCAGACCGAGAGTGATGCTGAAGAGAAGATGTTGCCGAGGGCGACACCAACAATCCAGGCAAGGCTTGACTTTGAGCAAAAATTAGCAAAAAAAGCGGAGACTTGTAGTATATTGTGGAGGAAATGTTGCCTGTTTCCACGGTGGAATCGCCGCCTTTTCGAAACATACTGAGCAAAATACCCAGAACGCGGAGGAAAGGAAAACCTTTACAAGCTACCTGGACCAGCGTTATGTCAAGATGGAAACTGATCTAAAGAATAAATTGGCAATTAAGGTATGGTGCATCTCAGGTGATGTCATGGAGTAATCCAAAAGTAATGTAACTAGTAGTGTAACAAATTACTTTAAACAGCAAGTAACAAAGTAAAGTAAGGCATTACATATATTTTTTTTAAAGTAACTAGTAATGTGTAATGGATTACTTTTTTCAGTAACTACCCCAACACTGTTCATACCTGATGTCAAAATGTTCCTTCAGCTTCGGGCAGATCTTCAGAATGGCGTCAGCTGTATCTCTCAGTGATTTAATGGCTTCAGTCACACGATTCCTCTCGATCAGGTCTGTCCAGTAGTCGATCTCCTCAGGAAGTTCAAACAGCAGTCCAACAGCTCCTCCCACAAACTGATGATGAATATGAACAATACATGATTCATTTTCAGTAATATCATTATCATTATCAAAATCACAAAAACAAAAACAACAAACCAGTAATAAATAATATTAATAATTTTATATAATGTTCTGTGTAATTATCAGACGTGTGTGTATAGTTACTGAATCTTACTTTGTATCTTTTCAGGAGTCCAGTTTTAGACGGGGGGACACGGTTGAGCATGATGATTTGCTCCTCCACTTCACTTCGTCTGGCCATGGCTCTCACAACCTCAGCCATAATGTGTCGGTCCACTTCATCCGGGTCTGTGGAGGAACTCTCCGTCTTCAGTCGCTCGAACAGTTTCTGGATTCTTGTTTCTATTTTGTGGCTCTTCTTTTCTATGGCCTGCTTCACTTCAGTGATCTTACTGGAAAAACGAGCTAAGACATTTCTCATCTTGCGTTTCGTCCCGGGTGGCTCCAACTCCATCTCCAGGGCCAGAGTCCTCAGGTTCTCTGCAAAGAGCTCCTTCAGCTCGATCCAGGAGAACAGCTGCTTCAGCAGCTGGTCAGCGGTGGCCATGATGGAGGTCTCTGATCCCTGATTCTCCAAGCAAAGACCACAAAAGTGAGATCAAGTCTGAAAGAAGTCAGAGGACACTTTGAATTAATTAGTGCAACTAAAAACATCTCCATGACTCCTGAGTAAACTCTATCTGCTGATGAAGACCATGAAATTAAAAAAAATCATGTTGATTTTTAGAATTTTCTCTTTTTTAGATTTCATTGCAAAAAAATGCATAAAAAGCTTTTAACATGCTACTTTTTAAAGGGGACGTATTATGCAAATTATTATTATTTTTGACGGCAATGTCCGGCTAGAGTCAGAAAAACCTGAATGTGTGTGTGAAACTTCGTGTCGGACTGTTTTCACAACCTCGGTCAGTACAACACCGGACTGGCTGAAAGACTGTTCCTGAAAGAGGGATTGTACCAACTGTCTGTGGAGAGACGGCAGAGGAAGTCACAGGAAGGATTTTAAAGAATTTATGCTGTTTTTCATTGTTCGTGTAACGCTAGCTCATGCTAACCGCTGTTAGCTGTAGGAGCCTCAGTGATGCTAACGTAGTTATTGTTTGTTAAATGTTAAAAGATGAACATGAAACCTATAAGGGGAGTTTAATTTGTTAAGCACATTTTCTGCTTTACACACTTTTAAATGCACTGAACACAGTTCTCTGCATAAGACACAACAATCTGACATAAAGTCACATGTTTACAATTTCAAAATGACACTACATGAGCTAATTGACCAACAAATGTGCCACCTGGCCAAACAACTCAACGGTTAATGGTTACCACTTCAATCAGGAAGTAAGCACTAGAAAAAGACCAAAGGTAAGCACCTTTTTTTTCTCTACACATTTTTTCTTAAAGTTTTTTCTGCAAGTTTCTTTTCAGTTTACTGTTTTTGTGAGCATATTTTTGTTCACTCCAATGTAAATATATCTGCTGTGCAGATGTTGCACTGACTTGTTTGGTGAAAAATCAAAAAATAAATGTTTCAACAACGTGTGTGTGTGTGTGTGTGTGTGTGTGTGTGTACTTGTATTACTTGATTAAATAAATTACCGGTTATCATTATAGCACTGTGTGTATCTATCCTTTTTTCAAATCAGTTTTATTTGTATAGCGCCAAGTCTTAACAGAAGTTATCTTACGACACTTTTCAAATAGAGCAGGTCTAGACCGAACTCTTTATAACATTATTTACAGAGACCCAACAGTACCACCATGAGCAAGTGTATCAGTATCTGCTGCCATTAGATAGACATTGTGTTGGTAACCTCAGTCTGTTTCAACAACACATCACTACAGTTAGCTGCAACAAGGAACCACCAGAGACACTGCTTTATTATTTTATATTATAACTGAGGACTACTGTGAGCCACAATGAGCTGTTGTACTTGTATTATATTATACTGTATTATATTATACTGTATATTATATTATACTGTATTATATTACACTGTATATTATATTATACTGTATTATATTACACTGTATATTATATGCTGTCTTACAAGTAACACTGAATCTGCCTTGTCTTACAGGTGACCTGATGAAGCTCAGGTGTTCCTGGACCCATCAGAGGACAGAGACAGCTGCAGCATCAGGACAGTCTGGGTATCCAAAGGAAGACTGATGAAGATGAACACTGACTGCAGAGCTCCATCCTCCAAAACCCCGGCAACGCTGAGGAGGAAGTGGGAGGGGCCGGAGCACCATTCGCTAGGGTTGGGCGTATTCTGTGGTATCGATATATCAATACTCACACGCTACTCATTTGGCATCGATTTCCTTAAACAAATATCGATAAAAACTAACAAATAAGAATTGGGGGTACATGCTTTACTTTCAGCTGTTTTGGATAGCTTGCTTCAATAACTATGTGCCGAGTCGCCCCCGTACCTGGCGGCGTATTAAGCTAGCCTATGTGACGTGACAAGGAAACTATATGGACGTCAAACGTGCGACTCAAATTTACTTAAATAAATAAATACATGTAACAAATTTCTACTAACTCTGTTATTACTGTTCTGTTATCTGTTATGTGCTTTACAAAGTTAATGTTAAACACCTCTCTTGTTTCTGCTCTTTGTTAATTCAGTGAAAGGGTACAGTGTTACATGTTTACTTCAACATACAGGGTTTTTTTAAAAATAAGTGAGGAAAGTGCAAATGTGCTTGTTTTGGTTCATATTTAATTTATTTTATTCATAATTATGTTATTTATTTTACTTTTTGTTTTATTATGTATTGCACATAACACATTTGGGATACATGGCCAGTGTTTGTCATGTGATTGTGAAAAATTGCCAATAAGAAATTATCAGTATCTGTATCGATGAAATTGCGAGAAAAAGACTCGGCATTGTATCGCCCATCCCTACCAACCGAGCGTTTCAGACGCAGGCTGAAAAGAGCCCCTGAAGAGGCAGTATGAAAAAAACTAGAAAATTCCTAAAGAGATTTTGAGTGTGCCTGTCTCTGGCCCGTATATTAATACCATGTCTCCCTCTCTAGCACGCTAGCTAGCCAGCGCTAGGACATTGATACCATGTCATCCTCCCTAGCGCTAGCATATTAATACCAGAGAATGTCTAATAAGGAGAGAAGTTCCACTCTTAGTAAACTTCCGGCTTCTGAACTGTTGCAGTTCCCCTCTGGCTCCACATGAGGGCGCTCACAGGATGAGTGCAGAATGAATGGAGCTCTATGGAGCTACAGTGGGTACGGAAAGTATTCAGACCCCTTTAAATTCTTCACTCTTTGTTTCATTGCAGCCATTTGCTAAAATCAAAAAAGTTCATTTTATTTCTCATTAATGTACACTCAGCACCCCATCTTGACAGAAAAAAAACAGAAATGTAGAAATTTTTGCAAATTTATTAAAAAAGAAAAACTGAAATATCACATGGTCATAAGTATTCAGACCCTTTGCTCAGTATTGAGTAGAAGCACCCTTTTGAGCTACTACAGCCAAGAGTCTTCTTGGGAATGATGCAACAGGTTTTTCACACCTGGATTTGGGGATCCTCTGCCATTCTTCCTTGCAGATCCTCTCCAGTTCTGTCAGGTTGGATGGTGAACGTTGGTGGACAGCCATTTTCAGATCTCTCCAGAGATGCTCAATTGGGTTTAGGTCAGGGCTCTGGCTGGGCCAGTCAAGAATGGTCACAGAGTTGTTCCGAAGCCACTCCTTTGTGATTTTAGCTGTGTGCTTAGGGCTATTGTCTTGTTGGAAGGTGAACCTTCGGCCCAGTCTGAGGTCCTGAGCACTCTGGAAGAGGTTTTCTTCCAGGATATCTCTGTACTTGGGCGCATTCATCTTTCCTTCAATTGCAGCCAGTCGTCCTGTCCCTGCAGCTGAAAAACATCCCCATAGCCTGATGCTGCCACCACCATGTTTCACTGTTGGGATTGTATTGGGCAGGTGATGAGCAGTGCCTGGTTTTCTCCACACATACCGCTTAGAATCAACGCCAAAAAGTTCAATCTTGGTCTCATCAGAACAGAGAATCTTCTTTCTCATAGTCTGGGAGTCCTTCATGTGTTTTTTGGCAAACTCTATGCGGGCTTTCATATGTCTTGCACTGAGGAGAGGCTTCCGTCGGGCCACTCTGCCATAAAGCCCCGACTGGTGCAGGGCTGCAGTGATAGTTGACTTTGTGGAACTTTCTCCCATCTCCCTACTGCATCTCTGGAGCTCAGCCACAGTGATCTTTGGGTTCTTCTTTACCTCTCTCACCAAGGCTCTTCTCCCACGATTGCTCAGTTTGGCTGGACGGCCAGGTCTAGGAAGAGTTCTGGTCGTCCCAAACTTCTTCCATTTAAGGATTATGGAGGCCACTGTGCTCTTAGGAACCTTGAGTGCTGCAGAAATTCTTTTGTAACCTTGGCCAGATCTGTGCCTTGCCACAATTCTGTCTCTGAGCTCCTTGGGCAGTTCCTTTGACCTCATGATTCTCATTTGCTCTGACATGCACTGTGAGCTGTAAGGTCTTATATAGACAGGTGTGTGCCTTTCCTAATCAAGTCCAGTCAGTTTAATTAAACACAGCTGGACTCCAATGAAGGAGCAGGACCATCTCAAGGAGGATCAGAAGAAATGGACAGCATGTGAGTTAAATATGAGTGTCACAGCAAAGGGTCTGAATACTTATGACCATGTGATATTTCAGTTTTTCTTTTTTAATAAATTTGCAAAAATTTCTACATTTCTGTTTTTTTCTGTCAAGATGGGGTGCTGAGTGTACATTAATGAGAAATAAAATGAACCTTTTTGGATTTTAGCAAATGGCTGCAATGAAACAAAGAGTGAAAATTTTAAAGGGGTCTGAATACTTTCCGTACCCACTGTATACCCTCAAAATCCACTTTTCTCAGGATATCATTGTTTGTCTAGTAATTTGAATGTTGCATTCGAAAGGCAAAGAAATTACACACTGCTGGGTGTTAGATTTTTTAGAGTCACTTATTTTCTTTAAAAAGTCTTTTAAAATGTCAATGACGTCACACACATCGTACGGCCAGAGATACCGCTTTACGGCGAGCCTCGAGTCTCTTTGTGCTTCCTTTTCTCTCGAGGCATCGACGACACAGACGTAACGATCAGCAGATAAAAGTACCAGCAACACAAAAAGAAGTTGCTGTGTTAAAAAAAAAGAACTTGGGCGAAAAAATCCGCCTTAACATTGTGGTCCCGGTTCGGATGCCACAATGCCATCAAGCGGGATCTCTGGTCGTAATCAGTCCTTCACTGACCAATCAGTGTTCATTAGCAGAATGCTAGCGCGTTATGGGCAACTCTCTAGTAAGCTGGCTAGCATTAGCATATTAATACCATGTCATTCTTGTAAGCTAGCTAGCTAGCTAGCTAGCGCTAGCTTATTAACGCCTTAAATACTCCTCTCTGTATGTGTATGTAGTCATGGCGACTCCATGTCGTGTTGCACAACATCCTCATACCTTACCATCTTAACCTGGGTGTAAACAGGAAGGGCTACAGAATAAAGCTGTGTCATTATACTGAAGATATCATCAATATGTTTTTGTGATCAGTTTATTGAGATTTAAACACATTGATATAGAGATGGAGTTTGTTAAAGCACAGAGAAAGTAAATGAATATCATCTCAAGAGTCAGTTAACAGAAATGAAATCCACGAGCAGACAGGAAACGATACATACGAGTCTTCGTTTCTCAATATATGTTAAACAGATCAAAGATCTTCACAACCAAAGAGCAGAGTCACAATCCGTACACTTCTCAAGTGGGTTAAATACACAGAAAGTGTTTTACTTTGAGATTTATTTAGTATAAATGAAGATAGGCAAAGGCAAAGATGTACCTCTTTCTGAATGTTTAGTTGGAATAAAGTTGAATAAAGTTTGTGAATAAAGTAAAGTCTCTTTACTTTATTCTTGAATTTCCCTCTGGATTAATAAAGTATCTATCTAAAGTTTTTTTGTTGTTTGTTCTTCTGTCACTCGACAGCAGAATTCCTTTTTACCTGCGTGTACAGGGCGATACTTATTTATGTAACATGAATGGGTGTGGCCTTTGATCTCAGTAGGCAATAATCCAATAGTTACAATCCACGAGTAGGTGTGCATCTGTGAGAATCAAGAATTGTGTATCCAACCGGTTTTAGGCTTCAGTATGTCTGCGTCATCCAAGGTTACAACTATTTATTATTTAATAACGTCTCTGGGTCATCACTCCAGGTGATATCGGGGCCTGATGGCTCTCCTCATAGACACACATCATTTTAAAATAAGATGATCATCTAGTTTCTAAAGTCAAGGTTCAGTTACAGCTCTGTACTGTGAGATATAAAGCAGTGGACTGACATTGACTATTAATTTAATGTTGATAGCTAGACATATTGATCACATCTCTCAGTAAATAAAGTACAAGTACAGTAATATTAATTTATTTATTTAAAGCTGCAGCCTGTAGATTTAAATTTACATTTACATTTAACAAGCAACTTTATGTAAGTTCTTGTTCATTTGAAACATCACTTTTATTCATTTAAAACTATTGCTTGAGCATCTGTTGCAGGATTTTCAATAAATATTTTTAAATTTGTTTATTTTCAGAAATTTGTGAAACAATGAGGTCTCAAAAAGATCACATATGTTACGATCCAGCTCGTTTTGGAGAGCAGTAACACATAATTGGGATTGGAAATGAGGTGGAATGTGACCACTGGACAGGTTCTGGTTAAAATCAGGTGTTTAATTAACCAAGGAGAGTGCGCTTGCACAAGGAAATATAACAGAAAGAGGCTAAGAGGCTATGCTGATAAATAACCAATACACAAAATTAAGCTGAATAAATGACAGTCTCAAAAACTGGCTCAAAAATACACTAAAGAACAAAAAGAGGTCAGCACACATAAGCTCACAAAATACAATGGACAAAAACAAACTAGCAGTTATTCTGCAACTTAGAGGTCTCAAACAAAAGAGTGTCCAACTCTTGCTACTCTGAATCAAACTAAATAAATTACAAAGATTCCAAAAGCACTGACTGAAACCACTCAGACAGGCAACAGCCAGGCAGTACTAAAGAATGTAAACACTCTTAATTCTTTCTAGGCTAACATAATGGTATACAACCAACAGCGGGGCAAAGTGATCACTGGTTCACAGCCACCCTGAACTGTAGGCACACAAACTATTTAAAATGCAGCTGGAGTTGATTGAAGACTCCCGGTTGGTAGGTTCGGTCGAATCACAGCCACACCAATCACAGATGCCAGTGAACAGCAACCAGAAAGTAGGCGGTCTCAGCTCCAGAAAGACCAATCCTCAACAGGGGATCACACAGCTGGATTTGCATAGTTTGCATAGTTCTTTGTGATTGTTGCGGGCGAAATTCCTTAAATATGCAGCATTTTTTCTTAGAAAATGCGATGGAATATGCAGGATATTTATGCAATTTTATGCGATGAAATTGTGGGAACTTGCAAAAACTGCTATTGATGAAAAAGAGATAAAAAAGTGATTCCCCCAACGTCCTGTTCTCACTAGGCTACTACCTTAATGTGAAGAGTCATTTCTTATTACTTCCAATGATAAGCAAGCATACTACATCACCGAAAGAGCTGGGAATATTTAATATTATGGCTCAAACTTACAAAACATTGATGAGACAAACAAGTTCTGTAGCTTTACAAAAGGAATATGCTACAACTTCTGTAAAAATGAATAAATAAAATATAAAAAAATAAAATGTGTGCTTCCTGCTTTACAGAGGTAGCTATACAAAACAGACAACTTCTGTTAAAATAACTGTAAGGTTTTTGAAACGAGTATGATTTAACCCACTGGTAACAAAAAGTGCAATCTTACAACTGTAAAGTTGTAACTCCTGAATGAAACTACAACAGTCCACTGTGAAAATGAAAGCTATAACTGCGTAGCCTCTAACACTGGCCAATCATTCGCCATCCTCATCCTCCATCCCCTCTCCTTCATCGTCCATCCATCGCAGGGTTTGCAGCTTTTCGATGATGTTCACGTCGCGTAATTATGTCACTTCATAATGTTCCCATGGCAACAGGGGAAAATGGCTGCTCTTGTGTGAAGTAAATGCAACATTTTTCAACTTTCTGCTCTGCTAAGATATATGTGACTTTTTTGCAACGAAAATGCGGGGATTATGAAATCATGCAAGCCCACCGCATATTTTTTGCAGAAATCGGCAATTTTTGGCAAATTTATTACGTAATCGCACCGGAAACTAAAGCTGCACTCTGATTGGTCAGCGTTGCTAAGATACAATCAAAATAAGTTACATAGTTAAATTAATTCAATAATTTCTTCATTTTCAATCTTTACTTTCACAAATCTGCTTCAGTTTTAGCTCGATAAAATATTATTTAATTATGGGACGTTCCTGATCAGAAAGGTTTGTACATATTAATTACATTAGGAAATAGCAAAAGCAATTAAAATGAATGAAAGCGACACTGTAGGTCGATAAGGGACAGTGAATCAACATAAAACCAGACAGAATCTGCCATTTAACCCTTTCATATATTCATTATTACTATAAAGTTTGAATTTCATTCCTAAAGCCTTAAATATATATAGCTATATATTTATATAAAATATAAATACACTAACTGTTACTCACATTATCTGAACTAAATATTGTTTTTGTTACAAAAACTGCAGGTTACCTCCAACATGAATCAAATTACTGCCATAAAAAACACTGCAGATGAAACCTTTCATATAGAACAGCAGACATTTTAGTTTAAATATATCCAGGGATGCATGAAGTCAATTTTTAATAATTGATTCATTCTAACACTTCAGTCTTTACATCGAGGTCGTACACTATTACTCCAGCAGGTGGTGCTCTAGTGCTGCTGTGGATCCATTAGAGAGACTGTAGCTACAGGCTCTGAACATGTACAGCTCAGAAATAAACAAGCTCTGACATGATCAAGATAACTTTCATCATCTCTCTGTCAATCCACAGTTTATATATTGGCCACACAGTGCTCCCTAGCCTGTGTAACCCTTGCTGCTGGTCCAGATTCCCCCTAGGTCTGGTGCCGGTAACACTGGCCAGTGGGTGGCAGCGTATGGGATGATGATAACTGACAACTATACGGCCAAACCCCTCGTATGTACAAGCAAACAGCTTTTGAATAGCTGTCCACTGGAGCGAGCTGTACGTGTGAAAGGAGAATCATTTTTGTTTAGTTAAAAATGAATAAAGTAAGATCTACAGAGGAAATGGACTGCAGGTGTTATTACAAAGGAAGAACTAGGGACCTACAGCTGTATGCAAAGGTTTGGGCACTCCTTGATAAATAACTGATTTATGTGATTATTTTAATTGAAAAGATGTAAACAACCTCTCTGGATATGGAACATATAATACATTTTACTAGCAGCTAAAAGTCGTCAGTTCTTATATTTGGGATTTTTTCACATTAGTTGCAAATCTTTTAAGATCTACCATCAGATTTTTAAATGATAAAGTTTAAAGGATTGTGAGGGCCGTTCCATAGTTTGCAATGTTATCTTCCTCCTCCATTGATGCCTTTAAAACCCGTCTAAAGACCTTTTTTCTTAAACATCTTAATGAAGACATGCATCACCACAATCTGGTTTTAATCTTTTATTATTCAATTTTATTGTCTGTCTGTGCTGTTTGTGTGATGATTGTATTAATATAGTCAGTACATGACCTTATAATGCAGTACATTACACATTATGACTTTATATTATTATTGTCAGTTTGTCTAAAGAGCTGTGATAAAGGAAATAAAGAAGTGGAGCAGCTGATTGAAGTTGTGATTCTATTAATTACTGTGCCCGATGGTGATTTTGGGCCGGGCCTTTTGTTTTATTTTTTTTTTTACTAATGGTACAAGTATTAGTAATGGTATTAGTCATGATACCTATTGGTACACAAAACTGGTAGATCGGCCCATTAGTCATAATTGATTCTGGGCTGGACCAATTATATCATACAGAGAGAGAGGAGATCATGAAAATGGAGAACAAAAATTCGAAAAAATTAGAGCTAAAAGAGACAAGCCCTTCAGGCAGATTCTGCCAAATGTGTTAAAATAACACAGATGTTTGCTGGTGGCTATGACGGAGCTTCATCTTCAACAGCAGCAGCATCCGAAGCAGCCGCAGGTAATGATGGCGGAGGTGGCCGTTAGGTGGATGAGGGGAGGGGGAGGCAGGAGGAGGAGAGACCCGCGGCCTCCGCCGGTGCAAGTGGAGGGGAATCTGATATAATTTAGATTGAATCAAATTAGGATTTGCCAGGAGATGTGATGCTGCTCATTAACATAAAAGTGGCATGGAGTTAAAAGTAACTACTTAAATGTATTTGTCTTTTATACATGAATATCCTCTTTATTCTAGATAAGCTGTGTTTTTATCTCCTTCTCTCCTTTCGCTAACATTTAACAGCAAACTCTGGACATTGATGACTGTATTTTTTTCTGTTCCTGGTGTCCGGTTAGCTCAGTCGGTAGAGCTGGCCACCCGTATATGCAGCAGCCCAGGTTCAAATCTGACCTGCGGCCCTTTGCTGCATGTCATCCCCTCTCTCTGCCCCCTTTCTTCTCTCTCTCTAGCCATCTCTGACTGGGAGGATGGTGTAGGTTTAAGTTTATTAGACAAGTACATATACACCAACAAGACAGTGTACAAGCATTGTCACAAGAAAGTTTGTTTCATTCATAGGCTTCATTGTCTTTCCATCAATACCTGGTGGGCCGGTCTCGGCTCAAAATGCCTGGGCCGATTTTTTGTCCCAGTCCAGCCCTGGTGATGATTATATTAATATAGTCAGTACATGACTAAAGATTGCTCGAGCAGTGAAGGCAGGAAGGAAGGGACCTTGAAACTGTTCAGTTAGTCCAAATTTCTTTATTTCCCTTTTTCCCCCCAAGCAGTGGATCAGTGCAGCTTGTTTACAGTGAGGATCAGCTCGGCCCAAACCGAAGAAAACAACAAAATAAAAATGAAAAACAAATAAACACAACTTAGGAAAAAGGTAACTAGAGGTATCAAAAATAACCTCAACTCTGCTCCGGGCCCTTTTAAGCTTGGGGCCCCTGGCAGCTAACAAACTGTGTGTCCCGCTCACCAACATCCTCAAACGTATTCTCCCCTGGAGAACCCTCAATTCCTGCTTATATGTGCGGTAGCTCCTCCCACCACAGGAAGCAACAATTAATAAAACAATTAACCTTTAGCATTAATTTAGAGTTACCCAATAGTTAAGTTTTATAGGTATAACTACATATATATATATACCAAGAACTCACTACACATATTTAAAGAGTAAAATAGATCCCAACTATCCAAAACAACAAATCTCCCAAACGCCTCCTAAATCTCCCCCTCATCTATACTACACTTGCGCTTTGAAGACGAGAACAAGTCCGGTCCATTAACCATCAGCAAACACCTCCCTCACCTACTTCACCTAATTTCTGGTTTTCCCGACGTATTTCAATAAATCAACCGCGTTGTGCTTCTTGATGACAGAGACAAGTGGAATTGAACCTTTTTAAACAAACTGCAGTTAATGTAACATATTCTATATCTTTTTAAACCAGGTTTTCTGTTCTTCCCTCCTTTTGAATTGTTTTGCCTGTTCATCTTGATCCTTTTCTTTCTTAGTTTCCTCCCTCTGGCCTTGCATTGAAATATACGGTGTAATGATCTGATATTCCGTCGTTCCTGACAATGAGATCAGAGATTTCAACGTTTTTGGTGATGACCAGATCCAGAGTGTTACCTTTATCGTGTGTTGGCTCCCATACGTGCTGCTCGAGGTTGTAGATCTGCAAAATACGATCAAACTCATCAGTGAAAGACCTCTTTTTCTGATCGACCCAGATATTGAAATCTCCGGTCACAACGATGCTGTTGTAGTTGTCGAAAATTGCCAAGAGATCTTGAAACTCATCCAGGAAGGTTTTAAATTTGGGCTTGTCGTACCGCGGTCGGAAATAAACATTGATGAATAGAACTGGTTGTTTCCACTCATCATGTTTCAGAACTGTGACAACACATTCAAAGGCTGTTAAGGACTCAGAAGGAATCCTTTCACCGTGCAGCTCCTGTGAGAACTGAATCGCTACCCCTCCACCTATCATATTAACCCTCACCTGATAAAAGTAAAGGTAATTAGGTGGCGAAGCCTCACTGAGGACTTTGTCTGCATTATTGTCTTGTAACTGCGTCTCTGTTGTGAGGAAGACGTCCAGGTTGTTTTGTGTTATGAGCTCTAAGATCCTGGGTTGTTTGTTATTCATTGAACGAACATTAAGTAACCCCACTCTTATTGTTCCAGGAGGTCTTTCAATGTCCTCACCTTGTAGTTTAGATATGGTGTGGGTGATGGATTCTAATTGGTCCTCACACTGCTCATCATTTTCACCCCCCTCATAGTTCTGATACCTGTGCTTATCGTCACTATCGGTCTCCGTATCTCCCTGATCACCCCCTCCCTGCTGATCACTTCCTGTTCCACCTTCTTGTTCATCCTTGTGTCTTTGATCTGTTTGAGATTCAGCAGAAGTCTGCTGGTTTCCACTCTGGTCCTGAGCTGGATTTGAACTCATTTCCTCGTGTTCTCGTTGAGTTGGATCCTCTTCAATTATCTTCCTGTGAATAATACAAGTGAAAATACAGCATCAATACCCAAAGATCAAGGGTGGCCGAAAAACTAATTCTACTTTCTTAATTTAATTAATTCATTTATTTCTATGACACCTGACGTCTGACTCTTACCCTAACCGACAGTCAGAGTTGGTCATCTCTGTGTTTGTTATGGTGTTCTTAGTGGGGCTGTAATATTTAAATGAATGTGTTGTGCTCTAATGTCTGTTTTATGAGAATCACAGAATCATATCATACCTGATGTTGTCAAAATGTTCTCTCAGCTTCCGGCAGGTCTTCAGAATGGCATCAGCTGTATTTCTCAGTGATTGGCTGGCTTCAGTCACATGAATCCTGTCAATCAGGTCTGTCCAGTTGTCGATCTCCTCAGGAAGTTCAAACAGCAGTCCAACAGCTCCTCCTACAACCTGATGATGAATATGAACAATACATGATTCATTTTCAGTAATATCCAACCAGAGACCAGAAAACTGATTAAGTCTGAAAGAAGTCAGTCAGAGGACACTTTGAATTATTTGGTGCAACTAAAAACATCTCCATGACACCTGAGTAAACTCATGTCTAAAAAAATCATGTCTATTTTTATAATTTTCTTCTTTTTTAGATTTCATTGCAAAAAATAATGGATAAATATGGAGGACTGAAAGCGCCACAATTAAATAAATAAATACACCATTAAAAATGACTTAAATGTGTCATTAATTAATTAAAATTGGAATTAAATACATAAATGTGTTATTAAATATGTCATTAATTATTTCAAATACCGATCAATTTTATGTAAAATACATATATAATTATTTCACTATATACATTTACATTTCATGGTCCTGCGTTGCAGTGCTTCATGAATTATTTAAAACAAGACAAATCAATTCCAGATAATGGATTGATGCAGAGCTAGTGAACACATTCCAATACACTGGGTGGCGCTATTGGACTACTTCTTCTAAATCTGCAGTCACTCTGTGGTCAATATCTCGGTCAGAAAGTGCGGAAATAACTCCAAGAATTTCGATAAGTTCCTCTGCTTTACTCGCTACATGCTCTGGGTCAGCAGCTCCTGCTTCCACATCCTCTGCTAAGTCTAAAAAATAAAATAAAGTGTTTAACTTTGAAAAATAAAGTGTAGCAGCAGCTTGAGTTTCCCTTTTTCTTTGTTAACAGTTTCATATCTTGATTAACAGTCTCAACAAATTTTATAAATGAATATCAACACATCTTTACAATTGAACAGTTTCTCTTTCTTTCCCTTTTATATCTTTCTATACACTTTCTGTTGTTCAGTGAGAGAATTGAGCTCTAACCTCTCTCCCTCGTTGGGCAGTGAATGAATGGGTCAGGATCAGTGTTGGTCATCTTACTTTAAAAAAGTAATTAGTTATAGTTACAAATTACTTATCCCAAAAAGTAACTGGGTTAGTAACTAACTGTGTCTTTGAGCTCTCCTCATAGACACATCATTTTAAAATAAGATGATCATCTAGTTTCTAAAGTCAAGGTTCAGTTACAGCTCTGTACTGTGAGATATAAAGCAGTGGACTGACATTGACTATAAATTAAATATTGAATTTAAAATGTTGATAGCTAGACATATTGATCACATTTCTCAGTAAATAAGGACAAGTACAGTAATATTTATTTATTTATTTAAAGCTGCAGCCTGTAGAATTTACATTGTATAAATAAGCAAACTTTATATGTCAGTTCTTGTTCATTTGTGTTGAAAAATCACTTTTATTCATTTAAAACAATAGTTTGAGTATCTGTTGCAGGATTTTCAATAAATATCTTTCAATTTAATTACTACTTAATAACTTCAATTTATTTTCAGAAACTCGTGAACAATCGATAAATATCAATACTCACACGCTACTCATTTGGCATCGATTTCCTTAAACAAATATCGATATCAACTAACAAATCAGAATTGGGGGTACATGCATCACTTTCAACTGTTTTGGATAGCTTACTTCAATTACTATGTGCCGAGTCGCCCCCGTACCTGGCGGCATATTGAGCTGGCCCGCGTCACGTGACAAGGAAACTATTTGAACGTCAAACGTGCGACTCAGCCGGCCCGGTCTTCAGCTGTCAATATCATAAAAGCAATAAAAAGCCCCAAAAATACTTAAATTAACTTAAATAAATAAATACATGTAACAAATTTCTACTAACTCTGTTATTACTGTTCTGTTATCTGTTATGTGCTTTACAAAGTTAATGTTAAACACCTCTCTTGTTTCTGCTCTTTGTTAATTCAGTGAAAGGGTACAGTGTTACATGTTTACTTCAACATACAGGGTTTTTTTTTTTAGAAATAAGAATGGAAAGTGCAAATGTGCATGTTTTTGTTCATATTTATTTCATTCATAATTATGTTATTTATTTTACTTTTTGTTTTATTATGTATTGCACATAACACATTTGTGATACATGGCCAGTATTTGTCATGTGATTTGCCTTAAGTGTAATAATATTTTGATTGAAAAAAAATTGCCAATAAGAAATTATCAGTATCTGTATCGAGGAAATTGCGAGAAAAAGACTTGGCATTGTGTCAAATCCTAAAAGTGTGGTATCGCCCATCCCTACCAACCGCGTCATAATGCCAACCAATCAGAGCAGACTTGGCTTTTCGTGAGGGGGGCCTTAAAGAGACAGGACCTAAAACCGAGCGTTTCAGACGCAGGCTGAAAAGAGCCCCTGAAGAGGCAGTATGAGAAAAATAATGTGTTTTTTGAACATTAAAACATCTAACCTGTTGTAGAAGAGCCACAAAATACAATTATGAACCTGAAAAGGGCATAATATGACTCCTTTAAATGAAAACTGCTCTGAGAAGATTTAAGGCTGCAACCATCCCAAGACATACTTAGATTATCGCCCTGCTGGCACAGCTTCAACCACTGTACAACTACTCACATTTACATGATGTCCAAACAATAAAAATCTGCTCAGATGTCTTTCTGCTGATATCAATGCAGACCACATGTACCAAGGTGTGAGACCAAACACACAAATTATAGGAAAACATGATGATGATCATATTGTGAGTATTATTCAGTGCCCTGTAAAATCCCGGTCAAATATCAGGGTTTTTAGGAGTCCCGATTTTGAAGTCTGAACTGTGTTTTTTTATTCATGGCGACTCCATGTCTGGATTTATTTGCACATTTGCATATCATACTGCCTTAACCTCGGCGTAAACAGGAAGAGCTACAGAATAAAGCTGTGTCATTATACTGAAGATATCATCAATATGTTTTTGTGATCAGTTTATTGAGATTTAAACACACTGATATAGAAATGGAGTTTGTTGAAGCACAGAAAGTAAATGAATATCGGCTCAAGAGTCCATTAACAGAAATTAAATCCACGAGCAGACAGGAAACGATACATACGAGTCTTTGTTTCTCAATATGTTAAACACAACAAAGATCTTCACAACCAAAGAGCAGAGTCACAATCCGTACACTTCTCAGGTGGGTTAAATACACAAAGTGTTTTACTTTAATTATTACTTACTACATGAGGAAAGGCAAAGACAGAAATAGTTTCTTACCTCTTTCTGAAAGTTCAGTTAGAATAAAGTTGAATAAAGTTTATGAATAAAGTAAAGTCTTTTCGTCGTTTGTTCCTCTGTCTGCCGGCAGCACAATTTCTTTTTATCTGCGTGTACAGGATCTTTTGCATGTAATTTGAATGGGTGTGGTCTGCCAGGAGGCTGCGGTCCATCAGGACCAAAACCTCACGCCACAAGAACAGTTTCTTTCCGTCTGCAGCTGGTCTCATTAACAAGTACCCCACTGACACTGACTCTTATATATTCATTACACATTGTAAATATCTTTCCTGTACAGTTTGGATCTTTCTATCTTTATCCTTATCTTTATTTATATTTTAAAAAGTACTTTATTTTTTCAAATAGAGCAGGTCAAGACCGAACTCCTTATAACATTATTTACAGAGACCCAACAGTTCCCACAATGAGCAAGACCTTGGGGACGGCGGCAAGGAAAAACGTCCTTTTAAGAGGCAGAAACCTCAGACAGACCCCGACTCTAGGGGGGTGGGAGAGAGAGAGAGAGAGTGAGAGACAAAGGTGCACAGCAACAACAGTAGCAATATCTACACTAATAGTAGTGACTGATGATGATGAACTTGAAGAAGATGACGACGACGACAACAACAATGATGGGGGACAATGAGCAGTGATAATAGTAATAATAGTATTAATAATATTAGTAATAATAATAATAATAACAATAACAATAATATCAGTGATATTAGCAATGGCAGTCAAGCAGGACCATGGCAGGAGGCTCCACCAGGATCGATAAGAACCTGCAAGACGAGAAAGCACAAGAGCTCCGGGGAAGAAGTGAAGTTAGTAACATGCATTAATGGGACATGAATGAGTGTGAGGAGAGAGAGAGAGGAAGAGAGGAGCTCAGTGCATCATGGGAAAACCCCCGATAGTCTAGGCCTAGAGCAGCATAACTAAGGGATGGTTCAGGACTCACCTGAGCAGCTCATCCAGGATTTTATGTCCTTAAGACATGTTTCTCCATGGCAATGAAAGTTAATGGAGTGATTCCTAATAATGTTGCCTAAAGGGAGCATATATAAAGTAAATAGTATTGGTCCAAGTACAGAACCTTGTGGAACTCCATGACTAACTGTAGTATTTATTGAAGATTCATCGTTAACATGTACAAACTGCGAACAATCTGATAAATATGACTTAAACCAGCTTAGTGCGGTTCCTTAAATGCCAATTTGATGCTCAAGTCTCTGTAAAAGAATATCATGGTCAATGGTTTCAAATGCAGCACTAAGATCTAATAATACAAGTACAGAGACAAGTCCATTGTCAGAAGCAATCAGAAGGTCATTATTAACTTTAACCAGAGCTGTCTCTGTGCTATGATGAACTCTAAATCCTGACTGAAAATCCTCAAATAAACTATTGTTATGTAGAAATTCACACAACTCTTTGGCGACTACTTTCTCCAGAATCTTAGAGAGGAAGGGGAGGTTAGAGATCGGTCTATAGTTGGCTAAAACCCCTGGGTCAAGAGTGGGCTTTTTAAGAAGGGGTTTAATTACAGCTACTTTAAAGGACTGTGGTACATATCCTGATAATAAAGAAATAATTCAGTGGACTCACATTGACTATTAATTAGATATTGAATTTAAAATGTTGATAGCTGGACATACTAATCACACCTCTCAGTAAATAAGTACAAGTACAGTAATATTAATTTATTCATTTAAATCTGCATCCTCTACACTTAAATTTACATTTATTTGTATAATAAGCAAACTTTATATGTCAGTTCTTGTTTATTTGAAACATCACTTTTATTCATTTAAAACTATTGCTTGAGTATCTGTTGCAGGACATTCAATAAATATATTTTAATTTGTGTATTTATTTTGAGAAACTTGTGAAACAATGAGGTCTCAATAAGATCAGACAATGCTGATCATAAAATGACACTGTCGATTATATGTAGAAATAAAAGCAAAATAAAGAAAGCGATCCAAACAGCCTCAGACTGATGATTAAAGGCAAAATATGATGAAACAGCTTCTACAAAAATGAATAAATATTCCTGAATAAAAGTCTGTTACTTTTATCTTTCTGTTTTCTTTCTGTTGAATGTTGGAACCAGTGAATAAAAACAAGGAATCAAACTGTGAACTCTGTTTCTGTCTGGATTTTGCTCCATTTGTCTAGAAAGTTCTAACATAGACCAGAAAAACGTCATCAATGGATACTGATCAGACAATACAGGAAGTCGGAAATGAGTTGGCCTTCAAAATAAGACAAAAATGTGTTGGGAGCTTCTTACTTACAGTGTTATTATTGAGATATATATCATTATAGTGTCCGGCCATATTGTACATGTTCTCTCTCTTTTTATATTTGTATATACTGGCTCCTTTTATTGTCTCTAGTTTAATCTTTATTTATATTTGTCTATGTTTAATTATTATGGAACATCTTAACAAGGCAAATTACTTGTCTGTGAAAACCCAGTTGGCAATAAACCTGATTCTGATTCGTCCGTTTGAATTTGGAAATAAAGACTAAATAAACAGCCTCAGACTCATAATTAAAAGGCCCAAATATGATGAAACAGCTTTTACAAAAGTGAATAAATATCCCTGAATAAAAGTCTGTTTCTTTTATCTTTCTGTTGAATGTTGGAACCAGTGAATAAAAACAATTAAATCAAACTATGAACTCAAAGTGTTGAAGTTTCTGGATTTTGCTCCATTTGTCTAGAAAGTTCTCACACTCCTTTTATTACGTAATCACACCGGAAACTAAAGCTGCACTCTGATTGGTCAGCGTTGCTAAGATACAATCAATGTTCAGGAACTAGAATGAACTTGCATTCAAAATAGTTACATAGTTAAATTAATTCAATGATTTCTTTCTTTCAATCTTTACTTTCAGAAATCTGCTTCAGTTTTAGCTCGATAAAATATTATTTAATTATTACCTGATCAGAAAGGTTTGTACATATTAATTACATTAGGAAATAAATTATTAAACTACTTTAACTGTCCTATTTTTGTTTTTAGTTTAGCAATTAAAATGAATGAAAGCGCCACTGTAGGTCGATAAGGGACAGTGAATCAACATAAAACCAGACAGAATCTGCCATTTAACTCTTTCATATATTCATTATTACTATAAAGTTTTGAATTTCCGAAAGCCTCAAATATATATAGCTATATATTTATATAAAATATAAATACACTAACTGTTACTCACATTATTTGAACTAAATATTGTTTTTGTTACAAAAACTGCAGGTTACCTCCAACATAAATCAAATTACTGCCATAAAAAACACTGCAGATGAAACCTTTCATATAGAACAGCAGACATTTTAGTTTAAATATATCCAGTGATGCATGAAGTCAATTTAGTGAAGACGTGATTAATATTTAATTTACCTGCAGGGTCTCCTACTGTAGAAGGATTGGACACATATTCCTGAGCTGCTCTTCAGTCAGCCATCTTGTTTTTTTAAGTAATTTGTGTTGCACTAACAATAGCTGCTGTAATGGGTTGGAAAACGCCATATGTTAGTTTTTGTTTAAACAGACATCCCCTCTACTTTTTGTAATAATTGATTCATTCTAACACTTCAGTCTTCAGGCCGGCTAGATTCTATGTTAGTGGCTGAGCTGGACAAGCACTCTATATTGTGTCTCATTTAAGTTACATGTCGCGGGGCATCCCCATGACAATGACCTTATAATGCAGTACATTATACATTATATGACTTTATATTATTATTGTTAGTTTGTCTAAAGAGCTGTGATAAAGGAAATAAAGGAGTGGAGCAGTTGATTGAATTTGTGATTCTATTAATTACTGTATAGCTCTGTGGATTATATTACCATTACCATGTTCAATACAGTTCATTTAATATCATTACACACTATTGTCACATATTCTGAAACACTCATGTCTGAATGAAGCTTCAGAGGGTTGTCAGTTTAACAAACACACTGGTGAAGTCTGCGCACGTGACAAAAAGTACTGATAGTTGATGCAGACAGAGCTTGGACTCCATTATCCGTTAACGTAGCAGGTGGCTGTGGCTCAGAGGCAGAGCACTGCACGTCGAAGTATCCTTGAGCAAGATACTGAACCCTAACTTGCTGTGCATCGGTGTGTGACGATGAAGAGGAGAAAGGCACGATACAAGTTTGGTCCATTAACCTTCAGCAAACACCTCTGTCTGTAACCGGTCAGTTTAGGACCCAATTGCAGCACACTTAGGCAGGTAGTCAGTTGAGCTTGTGTGTACAGGTGAGCAGATTGGCTGATGAGGAGGCGTGGCTGACTGGCAGAGTAGAAAGGAACTGAGATGGCAGTTGGGAGGTGAACAGGTGATGAGGAAGACAGACTGTGACACCCTCACCTACTTCAGACTTACTTTCTCTTTTCCCAGACTTATTTCAATAAATCTTTGAAAATAAAATCACCAGCGTTGTGCTTCTTGATGACGGAGTCAAGTTTAATTAAATTTTTTTAAACAAACTGCAGTTAATGTAATTCTGTTCTTCCCTCCTTTTTGAATTGTTTTGCCTGTTCATCTTGATCCTTTTCTTTCTTAGTTTCCTCCCTCTGGCCTTGCATTGTAATATACGGTGTAATGATCTGATATTCCGTCGTTTCTGACAATGAGATCATAGATTTCAACGTTTTTGGTGATGACCAGATCCAGAGTGTGACCTCCCTCGTGTGTGGGCTCCCGTACGTGCTGCTCGAGGTTGTAGATCTGCAAAATACGATCAAACTCAACAGTGAAAGACCTCTTTTTCTGATCGACCCAGATATTGAAATCTCCGGTTACAACGATGCTGTTGTAGTTGTTGAAATGTGCCAAGAGATTTTGAAACTCATCCAGGAAGGTTTTAAATTTGGGCTTGTCGTAACGCGGTCGGAAATAAACATTGATGAATAGAACTGGTTGTTTCCACTCATCATGTTTCAGAACTGTGACAACACATTCAAAGGTTGTTAAGGACTCAAAAGGAATCCTTTTACCGTGCAGCTCCTGTGAGAACTGAATCGCTACCCCTCCACGTTTCCAATTAACCCTCACCTGATAAAAGTAAAGGTAATTTGGTGGCGAAGCCTCACTGAGGACTTTGTCTGCATTATTGTCTTGTAACTGCGTCTCTGTTGTGAGGAAGACGTCCAGGTTGTTTTGTGTTATGAGCTTTAAGATCCTGGGTTGTTTTTTATTCATTGAACGAACATTAAGTAACCCAACTTTAATTGTTCCAGAAGATCTTTGGATGTTCTCAATTTTTTTCTTTTTTAAGATGTTGATATTGTATTGGTCCTCACTCGGTTTATAGTCCGGATATCTGTCTTTATAGTCACTATCGGTCTCCGTATCTCCCTGATCACCCCCTCCCTGCTGATCACTTCCTGTTCCACCTTCTTGTTCATCCTCGTGTCTTTGATCTGTTTGAGATTCAGCAGAAGTCTGCTGGTTTCCACTCTGGTCCTGAGCTGGATTTGAACTCATTTCCTCGTGTTCTCGTTGAGTTGTATCCTCTTCAATTATCTTCCTGTGAATAATACAAGTGAAAATACAGCATCAATACCCAAAGATCAAGGGTGGCCAAAAACCAAATTTTACACTGAAATTAGATTTCTATGACACCTGACGTCTGATTCTTACCCCAACCGACAGTCAGAGTGGGTGTGGATCAGGTCATGCGCACTGATTGTTAGTGTAAGGTTAGCCAGAGCTAGACTAGCAGTCGTAAGATAGCACTAAACTTAAGATCTTTAATTTAAAAAAAGAATTAGATGTAATCAATACACTTGAGATACAAAAAAAGCTTCTATTTACGAAGCAACAATATTATGAGGCGGGGGGAAATCACTGAAACTCCTATCATTTAAGCTACGAAAACAGTAAGCAGACAGAACAATACATAAAATAAGAAACCCTACAACAAATGTCATAGAAACTGACTAAGAAAAAATCTAAAAATCCTTTGAAAACTATTACAAACATTATATTCTCAAACTCAAACGAACAACGATCAACAAATAGATACCTTCCTATCATTAATCCATTTACCAAAGGTCACAGAGGAACAAAATGATAAATTAACTGCCAAAATAACAACAGAAGAACTACAATCAGCAATAGGAAAACTAAAGGGAGGAAAAACCCCGGGAACAGACGGCTTCACACCAGAATGGTACAAAATAATGAAAGACCAATTAGTTCCGACACTACTGAAAACATTTAACTGGGTGCTTAGAAATAAAACAATCATGTAGAGAAGCAATAATCTCTTTTATTCCACAGGAGGGAAAGGACAGACTGGACTGTGGGAATTAGGGTTAGGGTTACATATAAACAATATATTTGGCACCAAGGTCCCTTTCAAGTGTGAAACGGTATATCTGGCTGATATGAATTTTGACAATTGGAAAACTAACAAAAAATTACTTTGTATACTGACAGCAAGGAAAAAAACAATAATAAAAAAATGGTTAAAGGGAGAACAACCCACCATTGAGGAATGGATTAATATTTTTGTACGAGATATACATATACATTTTCTATTAAAGTACAAACAGAAAAGTTTTATCAGATCTGGACTAAATTTATGTTCCTTCTTTTTATAGTGTAAGCCTATTCACAAAAGTGTCATTCATCAATTCAATTCAATTCATCCGCAGCTATCACCTTTTTTATGTATATAATGTGTGTGTCATTAAGATGTTCAGTCAGTAAGCTCCCCAGTTCTACTCTGTTCTGTTGATTGCTAACACCCACTTAAAAATGGAAAACGGGAAAAGCAATAGACGTAATGTTGTTGTAAATTGTTTGCAACTGTACTTGTAATGTTTTGCTTTTTCAAATAAAGAGAAATTAAAAAATAATAATAATCTTTTATATTTAAATGAAAGTGCTGTGCTCTGTTTCTAATGTATCTTTTATGAGAATCCCAGAAAACTTCATACCTGATGTGGTCAAACCTTATCCTCAGCGTCCGGGAGGTCTCTAGAATTGCTTCAGTCACATGATTCCTCTCGATCAGGTCTGTCCAATAGTCGTTCGCCTCAGGAAGTTCACACGCCAGTCCAACAGCTCCTCCCACAACCTGATGATTAATATGATCAATACATGATTCATTTTCATGATTATTAGCCTCAAAGGAAAACAATTATCAAAATCACAAAAAAATATTAATAATTGTATATAATGTTCTGTGTAATTATCAGACAACGTGTGTGTAGTTACTGAATCTTACCTTGTCTCCTCTTTTAAGGAGTCCAGTTTTAGACGGGGGGACACGGTTGAGCATGTGGATGATGATTTGCTCCTCCACTTTCCTTCGCCTGGCCATGGCTCTCAGAACCTCAGCTATAGCGTGCTGGTCCACTTTATCCGGGTCTGTGGAGGAACTCTCCGTCTTCAGTTGCTCAAACAGTTTGTGGATTTCTTTTTCTATTTTTTGGCACTCCTCTTTTATGTCCTGCGTCTCTTTTTGGCACTTCTCTTTTATGTCCTGCGTCTCTTTCATGGTGTCACTGGAAAAACAATCTAACAAACTCGTCAGCTTCTCTACACGGCGCTCCATCTGCTCGTACCAGGAGAATATCTGGTCCAGCAGCTGGTCAGCAGTGGCCATGATGGAGGTCTCTGATCCTTGATTCTCCAACCAGAGACCAGAAAACTGAGATGAAGTCTGAAAGAAGTCAGTCAGAGGACACTTGGAATTATTTGGTGCAACTAAAATCATCTCCCTGACACCTGAGTAAACTATCTGCTGATGAAGACCATTAAACACAACAAAAATCATGTCGCTTTTTACAATTTTCTCTTAGATTTCATTGCAAAAAAAATGTAAATGAAAACTGCTGTGAGGAAATTTTAAGCTGCAACAATCCCAAGACATACTTAGATTATCGCCCTGCTGGCACAGCTTCAACCACTGTACAACTGATTATACTCACATTTACATGATGTCCAAACAATAAAAATCTACTCAGATGTCTTTATGCTGATATCAGTGCAGACCACATGTACCGAGGTGTGAGACCAAACATACAAATTATAGGAAAACATGATGATGATCATATTGTGAGTATTATTCAGTGCCCTGTAAAATCCAGGTCAGATCTGGACTAAGAGCTACAGAAAAGAGCTGTGTCATTATACTGAAGATATCATCAATATGTTTTTGTGATCAGTTTATTGAGATTTAAACACATTGATAAAGAGATGGAGTTTTTTAAAGGAAAGAGAAAGTAAATGAATGTCGTCTCAAGAGTCTGTTAACAGAAAAAAAATCCACGAGCAGACAGGAAACGATACATACGAGTCTTCCTTTCTCAATATATGTTAAACAGAACAAAGATCGTCACAACCAAAAGAGCAGAGTCACAATCCGTACACTTCTCAGGTGGGTTAAATACACAGAAGGTGTTTTACTTTAAGATTTTTTTAATAAGAATCAGGTTTAATAAAGTTTGCCAATAAAGTAAAGTATTTTTGTGGTTTGTTCCTCTGTCCGCGGGCAGCACAATTTCTTTTTACCTGCGTGTACAGGGGTAGAGCTCTTTTGCATGTTATTTGAATGGGTGTGGTCTGGCAGGAGACTGCGGTCCACCAAGTCCCAAATCTCACGCCACAAAAACAGTTTCACTCCATCTGCAGCTGGTCTCATTAAAAAGGCCCTGACACTGACTCCTAAACCCACCCTGTATATATTCATTACACATTGTAAATATATTCCCAGTACAATTTGGATCTTTCTATCTTTATCCTTATCTTTATTTATTTATATTTTAAAAATAACTTTATTTTGTGCAATTTTTATGCACCAAGACAAATTCCTTGTATGTGTAAAAACTTACTTGGCAATAAACCCGATTCTGATTCTGATTTATTATTTAGTAACATCTCTGGCCCCCACTCCAGGTGATATTGGGGCCTGATGGCTCTCCTCATAGCCACGCATCATTTTAAAATAAGATGATGTTCTAATTTCTAAAGTCAAGGTTCAGTTACAGTTCTGTAACGTGAGATAGAAAGGAGTTCAATTCAATTCAATGTTATTTGTATAGCGCCAATTCATAACAAAAGTTAATTTTTCAAATAGAGGTCAAGACCGAACTCCTTAAAACATTATTTACAGAGACCCAACAGTACCACCATGAGCAAGCACTTGGCGACGGTGGCAAGGAAAAACTGCCTGTCAAAAGGCAGAAACCTAGGACAGATCCTTCGGCTCTGGGTGGGTGGGAGAGAGAGAGAGAGAGAGAGAGAGAAGAGAGAGAGAGAGAGAGACAAAGGTGCACAGCAACAACAGTAGCAACAACTACACTAATAGTAGTGACTGATGATGATGAACATGAAGAAGATGATGACGACAACAACAGCAACGGGGGGGGGGACAATGAGGAGTGACAATAGTAATAATCATAATAACAAATATATCCGTATCAGATATTAGCAATGGCAGTCCAGCAGGACCATGGCAGGAGGCTCCACCAGGATCCATGAGAATCTGCGAGACAAGAAAGCACAAGAACTCCGGGGAAGAAGTGAAGTTAGTAACATGCATTAATGGGACATGAATGAGTGCAGAAAGAGAGAGGAAGAGAGGACCTCAGTGCATCATGGGAAATCCCCCTGATAGTCTAGGCCTATAGCAGCATAACTAAGGGATGGTTCAGGACTCACCTGATCCAGCCCTAACTATAAGCTTTATCAAAGAGGAATGTCTTAAGCCTACTCTTGAATGTGGTGAGGGTGTCTGCCTCCAGAACCACAACTGGAAGCTGGTTCCACAGGAGAGGAGCTTGGTAACTGAAGGCTCTGGCTCCTGTTCTACTTTTAGAGACTATAGGAACCACAAGTAGCCCAGCATTCAGAGAACGTAGTGTTCTAGAGGGGTAATAGGGTACTATGAGCTCTTTAAGATATGAAGGGGCCTGACCATGAAGAGCTTTATAGGTGAGGAGGAGGATTTTAAATTCTATTCTACATTTTACAGGGAGCCAATGCAGAGTAGCTAGTACAGGAGAGATGTGATCTCTTTTTCTAGTTCCTGTCAGTACTCGTGCTGCAGCGTTCTGAATTAATTGGAGCATTTTAATGGACTTATTGGGGCAACCTGATAATAAAGAATTGCAGTAATCCAGCCTTGAAGTAACAAATGCATGGATTCGTTTTTCTGCATCTGTCTGTGATAGGATGTGTCTGATTTTTGTAATATTACGTAAATGAAAGAAGACAGTCCTAGAGGTCTGCTTTATGTGGGAGTTAAATGACAAATCCTGATCAAAGATAACTCCAAGATTCCTGACAGTGGTGCTAGAGGCCAAGTTAATGCCATCTAGAGTAACTATATCTTTAGGCAGTGAGTCTCTAAGGTTTTTGGGGCCAAGAACAAGAATTTTTTTTTTCAGAATTTAACAGAAAATTGCAGCTCATCCCGGATTTTGTGTCCTGTAATTTAGATAATTGATTAATTTCATCAGGCTTAATCGATAGATATAACTGTGTATCATCTGCATAGCAATGAAAGTTAATGGAGTGATTCTTAATAATGTTGCCTAAAGGGAGCATATATAAAGTAAATAGTATTGGTCCAAGTACAGAACCTTGTGGAACTCCATGACTTACTGTAGTATTTATTGAAGATTCATCGTTAACATGTACAAACTGAGAACGATCTGATAAATATGACTTAAACCAGCTTAGTGCGGTTCCTTTAATGCCAATTTGATGCTCAAGTCTCTGTAAAAGAATATCATGGTCAATGGTGTCAAATGCAGCACTAAGATCTAATAATACAAGTACAGAGACAAGTCCATTGTCTGAAGCAATCAAAAGGTCATTATTAACTTTAACCAGAGCTGTCTCTGTGCTGTGATGAACTCTAAATCCTGACTGAAAATAGAAAAGAAAAGAAAGTTACACAACTGTTTGGCGACTACTTTCTCCAGAATCTTAGGGCCTGTCCTCACGAATAAGTTTTTTCTTGAATCCGGATAAATACGTTATGGTTTAGGCCTCGCGTCCAGATGCATACGGTATTTTCGTTGTGTGAAAACGGTATTTTTTTAAACTAGGTCCCAGAGTGGGGAAATCAGAAAAGGACTTGTCTGGACGGCGAAAAAGATTTCCCCCCGAAACATTACGTATTAGCCCCGCCTCTCTAGCCTTTAACCTCAGCCGCCACCGCTAGACCCGTCAACAACAATAATGGCGGACTACAGGCTTGTGCTCGTATTAGAGCAACTACTCAGCCTATTACGGCTGCTACAGCAAAACCTCCGGTTTCTATATTACTGCAAGGAGCAACAGCTTGTTTGTAAACAGCGCGGGACCTTTTTACGCATGCTCCATGGCTTCTCTTCTGGTTTTAGTGTATTGGTGTGGTGGCGTCACAGCGCCACATACAGGCCTTGCATATATACTACAGCATTATGAGTCGTTTCAGTGAATCTGTGCGGACGCAGATATTTCTGGCAACGACGCTGTGTTTATGGAGAGACGACATCGTATTGGGTAAAGCCACGTATTTGTGAAGACAGGCCCTCAGAGAGAGGAAGGGAAGGTTAGAAATCTGTCTATAGTTGGCTAAAACCCCTGGGTCAAGAGTGGGCTTTTTAAAAAGGGGTTTAATTACAGCTACTTTAAAGGACTGTGGTACACATCCTGATAATAAAGAAAGATTAATCATATCTAATAAAGAAGTGCCGATTAAGGGTACAACTTCTTTAAGCAGCCTAGTTGGGATCGGGTCTAATAGACAGGTTGATGGCTTCGAAATTATTGAAGTTAGTTGATGAAGGTCGATAGCAGAAAAACAGTCTCAATATATTTCTGAGTTTACATTAATTAAAGTTCCTGAACTTGGAGAGACAGTGATACCTGTTGAGGGCATTTGGTTATTCATTTTGTCTCTAATAGTAATAATTTTATTATAAAAGAAGCTAATAAACTCATTGCTAGTTAACGTTATGGGGATATGTGGCTCAATAGAGCTGTGACTCTCTGTCAGCCTGGCTACCAGGTGATACACCAGGTCCTTCCTCAAACAAATCAGGAAGGACAATGGAAAATAATTGAGATGGCAGTTGGGAAGTGAACAGGTGATGAGGAAGTCAAACTGTGACACCCTCACCAGCGTTGTGCTTCTTGATGACGGAGACAAGTTGAATTTAACCTTTTTAAACAAACTGCAGTCAATGACAGACATATTCTATGTCTTTCTAAACCAGATTTTCTATTCTTCCTACTTTTTGAATTGTTTTGCCTATTCATCTTGGGAAGGACTTCCTGACCACGAGACCAGAGGACAGGAGAAAAATGATCCCATTAATCACCACCTACTTGACATATAGTGTAGCAGCAAAAAAACACGTTTCACGGGTTAGCCCTAACCCTAACCCAATGTAAGAATACAAGACCTAATCTTGAAAATGTCCTAGAAATGTGGGAACAATAGGCTGTGGGAACATAGGGCTGACCCTGACTGTTCTAGTGGAAGCACAGAGAAGTGTGTAAAGGCTAGGACACACCAATCCGATTATCAGCCGTCGGACGTCGTCGGACAGTCAGGTGAGGTTGGTGACTCGAGTTGAGAATGTAGAATCGGCCAGTGGCTGTCGGCCTGAATGACCAATCTGATTGGTGGAGTGTTAGCCCTTGACTAGCGAATCAGTGAGTGCACAGGAAAACCGGAAGTATCTTGTTATTATTAGCCATCATATTTTCCGTTCAGCGAGTAATGACAATAACGATCCTTCTTGACTACTATCAACACTCTCTGATGAAAACAATGACTGACGACAGCGTGCTCTGTGTTTACTAGGTCTAGAGTAATCCGTCATTTCCAGTTTTAATTTTTTTTGGGCGACAACACAGATTAGCGCCGCCTGCTGTTATGGGGACGTATTACACCTCGCGCACGCGCAGAACGTACACCCCAGTCGGCGTCGGTTTGGTGTGTTCAGAGGCACCTTTTTGACCGACTCGAGAGACAGGAGCCGACTGATCAGTCCAACTGCTTTTCTGCCGACGGTCGGCCGTCGGGTTGGTGTGTCCTGGTCTTAGATCAGCAGCTCTACCTCCTGGTCCCAACTCTGGACTGTCAGGTTTTAGAAATAAACTTGGTCAAATTGGTCTAGATAAGAGAGCTGCTCCGTCCAAAGTGGGATGGATGCCATCTCTCCTCGACGATTTCTCCTAAAGATATCTCTGTGGTGCGGTGCCATGCCTCTTGTTCGCTGAGCCTCTTCTCTAGTGCAGTAAGTAATCTACACTTAATCCAGGTTCCATTATCACTAAAGGAGGCAGAGGAATACCTAAACATCTGACACACTGAATAGGACAGAGCAGCAGAGAAGGAGGGAGAAGCCATCACTAACTGCTAATGCTAATGAAGCAGAGAAAACTTTTTTTAGCAAAAACTTGCTAAAAGAGGGAAGTGGCTCTGAGGGCTTAGGTAGAACTAATCTACATTTAAATATTAAGCTGATAAAAAAAAAGCTGTAACGAGTAAAACACTGTACACAGGAGCAGGAAGTAAACCAGAAATGACACAGTACACTTACCGTTGCACGTCAAAAACGTCCTAAATATCAGCAAACATCTCCCTCTGTAACAGGTCAGGTTAGGACCCAAATGCAGCTCACTTAGGCAAGTAGTCAATTGATAATGACCTTTATTTTCAGCTCGTGGAACAAACAGAGCAGGCAGAGTCTTTACAACAGCCCGGGAGAGAGGCAGACGGAAACCAGGTATGGAGAAACCAACCTCGTGATCGGGGACAGAAGGCTGAGGTGATATCCGGGGAAGAGACAAGATGGGATGGTCAGAAATAGGCGGGGTCAAAACCGGGAAATCCATCCGAACAATGGTCTTGCATGACAACCTGGCAACAAGAGACTGGTGAAGAGCAGTATATGAACCGGTTTGATTGGTGGTCAGGAGCAGTTTATGTGCACAGGTGAGCAGAGTGGCTGATGAGGAGGTGTGGCTGGCTGGCGGAGTGGAGCAGGGACAGGTTAGTGGAAAAGAATTGAGATGGCAGTTGGGAAGTGAACAGGTGATGAGGAAGTCAAACTGTGACACCCTCACCAGCGTTGTGCTTCTTCATGACGGAGACAAGTTGAATTTAACCTTTTTAAACAAACTGCAGTCAATGACAGACATATTCTATGTCTTTCTAAACCAGATTTTCTATTCTTCCTACTTTTTGAATTGTTTTGCCTGTTCATCTTGATCCTTTTCTTTCTTAGGGCGTTTTCACACCTGCCTTGTTTAGTTCGGTTGAATCGAACCCTGGAGCGTTTACCCCCTTGGTGCAGTTTGTTTGGGAAGGTGTGAACACATCAGTTGCACTCAGGTGCGGACCAAAACAACCGGACCGAGACCGTGTTGAGGAGGTGGTCTCAGTCCGGTTCCAAATCAACTCCGGTTCCAAATCAACTCTGGTACGGTTCGTTTGTGGTGCAAACATGATCCAACCTCGATCCGACCCAACTGCAGGAAGTAACGTTACCTGATGGAAACATTTTCGGCTGATGAGCATGTCACAGTTCAGGAGGATTAATGCATGCCACCGCCTGAACTGTCTTAATATGCGTCGTCGGCGACTCCAGTGCATCATGACATTATTTTCCAGCCTTAGCCTTGCCTCATTTACTAACTGTACTGTTTGCCTACAGTGATAAGTGCAAACTATGTAATACACGATGACCAGGGCCAAGAGCAAGTCTGCTCTTCTTTGTTTACTTCTGGGAGTTTTCCTGCATGGAAATTCTGACCAATTAGAGAGCAGTTTCCTCGCGCATCACACATTTTGGTCCGCTTATAAATGCTGCCGTGTGAACACAAACCAAACTCGAAGCCATATGCAACATAATAACAAGTTGGTCCCTGATTCGGACCAGAGCAAACAAACTATAGGTGTGAAAACGCCCTTATTTTCCTCCCTCTTTTGAAACTGGCCTTGATATCCTGTCGTCCCAGACAACGAGATCAGAGATTTCAACGTTTCTGGTGAGGACCAGATCCAGAGTGTGACCTGCCTCGTGTCTCTGCCCCCGTACGTGCTGCTCGAGTTTGTGGATCCACTCAGGATCATACTCATCGCTGAAGGACTTTGTTGTCAATACAGACTAACTGTATTATTTATTGAAGATTCATCGTTAACATGTACAAACTGAGAACAATCTGATAAATATGACTTAAACCAGCTTAGTGGAGTTCCTTTAATGTCAATTAGATGCTCAAATCTGTAAAAGAATATTATGGTCAACGGTGTCAAATGCAGCACTAAGATCTAATAATACAAGTACAGAGACAAGTCCATTGTCAGAAGCAATCAGAAGGTCATTATTAACTTTAACCAGAGCTGTCTCTGTGCTATGATGAACTCTAAATCCTGACTGAAAATCCTCAAATAAACTATTGTTATGTAGAAATTCACACAACTCTTTGGTGACTACTTTCTCCAGAATCTTAGAGAGGAAGGGGAGGTTAGAAATCGGTCTATAGTTGGCTAAAACCCCTGGGTCAAGAGTGGACTTTTTAAGAAGATAGCTGGACATACTGATTACATCTCAAGTACAGTAATATTAATTTATTTATTTAAAGCTGTAGCCTGTAGATTTAATTTAAATTGTATAAATAAGCAAACTTTTTATGTAAGTTCTTGTTTATTTGAAACATCACTTTCATTCATTTAAAACGATTGCTTGAGTATCTGTTGCAGGACATTCAATAAATATATTTTAATTTGTGTATTTATTCTGAGAAACTTGTGAAACAATGAGGTCTCAATAAGATCAGATAAAGCTGATCATAAAATTATACTGTGGATTAAATGTAAAATAAAAGGAAAATAAAGAAAGCGATCCAAACAGCCTCAGACTCATAATTAAAAGGTCCAAATATGATGAAACAGCTTCTACAAAAGTGAATAAATATTCCTGAATAAAAGTTTCTTTTATCTTTCTGTTTTCTTTCTGTTGAATGTTGGAACCAGTGAATAAAAACAATTAAATTAAACTTTGAGCTGAAAGTGCTGAAGTTTCTGGATTTTGCTCCATTTGTCTAGAAAGTTCTCACACTCCTTTTATTACGTAATCACACCGGAAACTAAAGCTGCACTCTGATTGGTCAGCGTTGCTAAGATACAATCAATGTTCCGGAACTAGAATGAGCTTGCATTCAAAATAAGACAAAAATGTGTAAGTGACCCTCTTATTTAATCAGTGTTATGAAGCAAGATGCTTTTATTTTGAAATGTGCAACAGGAAGCTGTCTCTGCCACAGACTCCTACTTGATGGTGTGTGTGTGTGTGTGTGTGTGTGTGTGTGTGTGTGTGTGTGTGTGTGTGTAAACGTCTAGAAGCAGCCAGACAGCTTCCACAGATATAAAGCTGCTGGTCGGAGAGCGGAGACAGCAACAGAAACAGATCAGACCGCAGCAGAAGATCCAGAGAGGAAGGAGAAGATCAATCCTCTTCACAACACAGACCACTCAGCACTCAACTGTAAGTCCAACACTCATTTCTCAAAGCTTCATGCTTTCATATCTGCTCCATTCATATCTGCGTTTTATTTTGAAGGGATGTAAGTGGAGCAAACTGTTTAGTTTTTAAATGTTTTCTTGAACACGAGAAGCTCAGAAAACATTTTCTGCTGCATTTTTACACAATTTGACCCAAAGTGAACAATATTGAACTAAACTAATGATGATAAATATGACTGTAGACTGTGACATCACCATCAGAAATACTTTATTGATCCCTTTATTGGGGACAAGACATCACAAGAAATAGAAATAATAATAAAGAACTTTAAAATATGTGCATTGTAGTACAAAATATAACAACAAAGTATAAAGAAATAGAAAATCAGACATGTAAAATATGTGTTGTAACTGTTATATAACAGAAGTGTAATGAATCGTAATAATTAGTGTTGATAATGTTGAGCAGTGGATGAATAAGTGTGCTAATGAAGAGCAGAACAGTATAATGGCAGTATTAATGATGTGCTGTGAGTCAGTGCACATGTGCAGTAATGTGCTGATGTTTACTTCCTCCAACTTGTTTCTAAAATGTTGTTTAACTGTTTGACAGACGAGCGTCTCCAGTGAAAATGTCTGCAGCTAAAGGCGTAGCGATCGGCATCGACCTGGGCACCACCTACTCCTGTGTGGGGGTTTTCCAGCACGGAAAAGTAGAAATCATCGCCAACGACCAGGGCAACAGGACCACCCCCAGCTATGTGGCGTTCACCGACACCGAGAGGCTGATCGGGGACGCGGCCAAGAACCAGGTGGCTCTGAACCCCAGCAACACTGTGTTTGATGCCAAGAGACTGATTGGAAGAAAGTTGGATGATCCAGTGGTGCAGGCTGACATGAAGCACTGGCCCTTCAAGGTGGTTGGAGATGGAGGGAAGCCCAAAATCCAGGTGGAATACAAAGGGGAGGACAAAACCTTCTACCCCGAGGAGATCTCCTCCATGGTCCTCCTGAAGATGAAGGAGATCGCCGAAGCCTACCTCGGCCACCAGGTGTCCAACGCGGTCGTCACGGTCCCGGCGTACTTCAACGACTCCCAGCGACAGGCCACGAAAGACGCGGGCGTCATCGCGGGACTGAACGTCCTGAGGATCATCAACGAGCCGACGGCGGCCGCCATCGCGTACGGTCTGGACAAAGGCAAGAGGGGAGAACGCAACGTCCTGATCTTTGACCTGGGCGGAGGCACCTTCGACGTGTCCATCTTGACCATCGAAGACGGTATCTTTGAGGTCAAAGCCACGGCCGGAGACACTCACCTGGGCGGGGAAGACTTTGACAACCGCATGGTCAACCACTTTGTGGAGGAATTCAAGAGGAAACACAAGAAGGACATCAGCCAGAACAAGAGAGCCTTGAGGAGGCTGCGCACAGCTTGTGAGAGGGCCAAGAGAACCCTGTCCTCCAGCTCCCAGGCCAGCATCGAGATTGATTCTCTGTTTGAGGGCATCGACTTCTACACCTCCATCACCAGGGCTCGCTTTGAGGAGCTGTGCTCCGACCTGTTCAGGGGAACGTTGGAGCCGGTGGAGAAAGCCCTGAGGGACGCCAAAATGGACAAGGCGCAGATCCACGACATCGTCCTGGTGGGAGGCTCCACCCGCATCCCCAAAATCCAGAAACTGCTGCAGGATTTCTTCAACGGCAGGGAGCTGAACAAGAGCATCAACCCAGATGAGGCGGTGGCTTACGGTGCCGCCGTCCAGGCCGCCATTCTCACGGGCGACACCTCTGGCAACGTTCAGGACCTGCTGCTGCTGGATGTGGCACCTCTGTCCCTGGGTATCGAGACCGCCGGAGGAGTCATGACCTCCCTGATCAAACGCAACACCACCATCCCCACCAAACAGACCCAGACCTTCAGCACCTACGCTGACAACCAGCCCGGGGTCCTGATCCAGGTCTACGAAGGGGAAAGAGCCATGACCAAGGACAACAACCTGCTGGGCAAATTTGAGCTGACGGGAATCCCGCCCGCTCCACGAGGGGTCCCGCAGATCGAGGTCACCTTCGACGTGGACGCCAACGGCATTTTGAACGTGTCTGCGGTGGACAAAAGCACCGGCAAAGAGAACAAGATCACCATCACCAACGATAAGGGCCGTCTGAGCAAAGAAGAGATCGAGAGGATGGTGCAGGACGCCGACAGATACAAAGCCGAGGACGACCTTCAGAGGGAGAAGATCGCTGCCAAGAACTCCCTGGAGTCCTACGCCTTCAACATGAAGAGCAGCGTGCAGGACGAGAACCTGAAGGGCAAAATTAGTGAGGAGGACCAGAAGAAGGTGATTGAGAAGTGTGACGAGATCATCGGCTGGCTGGAGAACAACCAGCTGGCTGATAAAGAGGAGTACCAACACCAGCAGAAAGAGCTGGAGAAAGTGTGTAACCCTGTCATCAGCAAGTTGTATCAGGGAGGAATGCCCACTGGTAGCTGTAGAGAGCAGGCACGAGCCGGCTCCCAGGGGCCCACCATTGAGGAGGTGGACTAAAGTGGTCCTTCATATGGACTCTATGACCACTGGGACTGTTTACCCTCCACCTGTAACGTCCTGCCCTGTGTTCATATGTTTGCTCCCTTTTTTAATATAATGAATAAGTTGTAAAGATGTAAATGTTTTAGAGACGTTCCCTGTAAATATTGTGATTACTACTGCGACTGTAACTTTATATCTCACCTCATTCTGTGTTTCTCATCTTATTTATAAAGAAACTTTATTAAACTTTTGGATAATAAGTTACATTTGGATTTTTCATCTCTGCCTTGTTGGACTTTGCAATAAAGATGAAAAATAAATTGAATTTTTCTGGTTTCTATGTTTTTATAATGATTTATTAATTATTAAATGGTCCAGACATTAAATGACAAAATGTTTCTGATGTTAACATACATTTTTAAAGTTGATTAAAAAAGGATAATTAATGTTAATATAAATCAGCTTTTCCAGATTTCTGACCTGGAAAATTAAAATAATTGCTTTAGAAAATGTGCAGATAAAGTGTTAATTAATGTAGATCAACTCTTCTGTGAGTAAAATCTGAAATCCTATAAATCAGACACTGCAGCAGATTTGTAAACTACCATCAGATTTAAAAAGGGTTTTCATGTTAACTGTAGAGCAATAAATAATAACAGTCTGTCTACAACCTGTAAAACCTGACAACACATCTTAATAAAAAGAAGTAAGATAACATAAATTAAAAACATTGAAGTCGACTTTATATCTTTATAAAAATATAAGAATTATGATGCTGACGGATTTGATGTTTGTCACATAAAACAATATAGAAAACTAATCGGCTACAATTTTGATAATCAATTAATCATACATTGTTTTTATCGTACGTCAGCTGTTTTGACAGGTAATGTAATACCGAAAAAATTCGACCTAACATTTGTATAAAGATTCTTTTAAGTGACTTTATTCAGATAAATTCTGTTCACACATTTTAAATAAGTTTGGAGAAATGCTGCATATGAGTTTAACTTCAATTAACTGAATGGAATTAGTTCAATTAACTTCATTTACCCGAGTTACCAAAGTTAAATAACCTCCATGATTAAATTGTGTGAGTTAATAAACTTAAAAAGTTTAAGACGATCAGTTTCCTCAGTGTGAGGTAAACTAACTCATCAGGTTTTACAGCGTATACAGATGAGTTAGACGTAATGTAGGAAATACTCAGGAATCCAAACTGAAATGGGAATTAAAGATTTATATTATAATGACTGATAAAATGTGCCTAGAAGACAGAGTTAAACCAGAATGAGAGTATTTAAACTCTTCTTTGTGTTGGAGGGCATTCTGTAAGTTTGGTGATCATATTCACATTTTCTGGGATTGTTTCAAACTATATAAACACCGGAGAGACATTCAGACAGAGATCATGTAAACCTTGTGGGTCGACCTTCCTCTGGAATCAGCCTTCTTTATACTGAGAGATCTCAGAGGATGTAGACACCAAAAAACAGCCGTATTTACTTGCTTTGGTGCTGCTGATCACCAAGTCGATGATTATGGATTGATGTAAAGCTACTGTCCAACACTGGAGGGAGACGTTAATATTACAGTTACTGCGACTCATTAAAGACACAACTTCATACACATGAAGAAATATTTTTAAGTCAAACGTAACTGAAATAAATGTAATCAAGATTGTACTTATTCAAAAAAATAAACATAACGTAAATATTTTCTTCAGATGAACTGAATGCAAACCCATAAGGAGGCTGTGCACTCCTTTACATTGTACTTGTGTAATAAAATTACATGTAATTAAAATACTTAAAGTCAGTGTTTTATGGGATAAATATTGTTTGATTGTTCTGTTTAATCTCAACAGAGGGGAGAAGTTAAATGTGTGTGTGATTGGAGACATGTACATAGCTGGAGCAGCAGTGCTGATTGAAGCTGTGTGAGTATTCAGCTTTTAGTTAATAACAGACATTAAATGTGTTGGATAAGCAACTGTCAACCACTTTGATTTCTAAACAAGACGCTTTATAATGAATGGACAGTGTAAGTCATTTTTGTGTACGCATTAGATGCCTTTACACAAATAAAGTTCTTAACAGATCATAAAGTTATTTTCATTTGATTTGATTAAACCAGAATTTAAAATGTTGAGACTGAACAATAAAGACTAAAATATATATTAGAACAGATGATGATCAGAATCAGAATTAAACAGTCTAAACTTGTTATACAACTAAGTTTTTATGTGTTTTCAACCCTGATTGATTATTTCTGCCCTCAGACGCTCGATGTGGTGTTAACTGTAGTTTAATCCATTAAAACTAATCAACATTTAATCATCATAAATTAATATGTAAAATCTCAATCTGAGCAGTAAAGTTTAAAGTACATTTTTTGTGCTTGTATTGAAACAATTGTTTAACTGGGAAAGACCATTTGGATGTAAACAACTACAGGCCTTTAAGTTTTCTTCATAATGACGACAAAGTGCATAAAATAGAAGTGAAACATTGAGAGAAAGTTGTATCCAGTTTAATTCACTTGGATCAGGAGGGCTTTATACCCGCACGCCTCTTATCCAACAATATGAGGAGGCTTCTCCAAATGATGCTCATGGTCACTCTCTCCGACATCCACTGGTAGCGACGTCACTGGATGTTGGAGGGAGCATTTGACACAATAGAGTGGCCGTACCTGTTTTATGCTCTTTCTGGATATGGTTTTGGTCCAAGGTGCTTAGAATGGATTGAAGCATTGTATCATGGACCTGTCTGAACCACTATAGAACGTACAGCTGTTCTAATGAGTGGTCATGAGTTCAAATTAAATATGTATGCAGATGATATTTGGTTGACACGTACATGACGGATCTTGGACGAAGCAGAGGTGATGAAATATTTGGGGGTATTGATTATAACACCAATAATAAGATATTTGATTTGACTGCACAACCTTTATTATACTCTATAGAGACCGTAGAAGGTGCTCAACCCTGCCTCTGTCCTTATGGAGCAGAGCTGAAGTGCTGAAGATCAACATTGTCCCAAGATTATCTTTTTTATTTTCTTCAGTTCCTCTGTATATTCCAAAATCTTGGTTCGATGATATAAACAGAATGTTTTTATTCTGTTTTGTGGTGGAGATAAAAAGCGTAGGATTAATTGGTAAAAAAGATGATTACAGAGAGAAAGCGGGGGTCTTGGACTCTTATAATCCCTTTAATGGGGGGCTATAAAGAGGAGAGAAGCACCGGTAGTAACAGTCTCATTATCATCCCCTACAAAGTGAGGTAATAGTACTGTTAAGATTTTCTGTGACATTGTTAAAAGCAAACAGCGATACTGAATATAATTTTGGAATAAACTGGGATAAAGTTTTAAAACATGCTCTGATATTTTGGGTTCCTCTGAGGATCAAGTGCACACTATGATAATGAATTGTGAGGCTCTGCACTGTACCCCCACCTCCTTTTTATTAATCTTTGGTTGTGTTAGTTGCTGTAATTTGTAGTTTTGGTGTTTGTCTTGATGTGAAAAGTGTAAATAAAATAATAAAACTTAGCATTGTTTTTAATCTTTTAGTCTCTTGTGTATTTTAGGGTCCTGTAAATCTTCACAGTAACTAATGATCAAATGAGAGAAAATTCATTTCTGTCTGGATTTTGCTCCGGTTGCCTAGAAAGTTCTGACAGGAGCCAGAAACTTCGGTCCATGATGTCATCACACAGGAAACAAAAGCTGCACTCACATTGGAGCAAAATACAGGCAGTCAAATGATGTACCCTTCAAAATAAGACGAATGAGTCTTGAGTTGAGTCACTTACACAGTATTATTTCTTGAATGCTTTTATTTTGAAATGTGCAACAGGAAGCTGTCTCTGCCACAGACTCCTACTTGATGGTGTGTGTGTGTGTGTGTGTGTGTGTTGTGTGTGTGTGTGTGTGTGTGTGTGAAACGTCTAGAAGCAGCCAGACAGCTTCCACAGATATAAAGCTGCTGGTCGGAGAGCGGAGACAGCAACAGAAACAGATCAGACCGCAGCAGAAGATCCAGAGAGGAAGGAGAAGATCAATCCTCTTCACAACACAGACCACTCAGCACTCAACTGTAAGTCCAACACTCATTTCTCAAAGCTTCATGCTTTCATATCTGCTCCATTCATATCTGCGTTTTATTTTGAAGGGATGTAAGTGGAGCAAACTGTTTAGTTTTTAAATGTTTTCTTGAACACGAGAAGCTCAGAAAACATTTTCTGCTGCATTTTTACACAATTTGACTTAAAGTGAACAATGTTGAACTAAACTAATGATGATAAATATGACTGTAGACTGTGACATCACCATCAGAAATACTTTATTGATCCCTTTACTGGGGGTAAGACATCACAAGAAATAGAAATAATAATAAAGAACTTTAAAATATGTGCATTGTAGTACAAAATATAACAACAAAGTATAAAGAAATAGAAAATCAGACATGTAAAATATGTGTACTAACTGTTATATAACAGAAGTGTAATGAATAGTAATAATTAGTGTTGATAATGTTGAGCAGTGGATGAATAAGTGTGCTAATGAAGAGCAGAACAGTATAATGGCAGTATTAATGATGTGCTGTGAGTCAGTGCACATGTGCAGTAATGTGCTGATGTTTACTTCCTCCAACTTGTTTCTAAAATGTTGTTGAACTGTTTGACAGACGAGCGTCTCCAGTGAAAATGTCTGCAGCTAAAGGCGTAGCGATCGGCATCGACCTGGGCACCACCTACTCCTGTGTGGGGGTTTTCCAGCACGGAAAAGTAGAAATCATCGCCAACGACCAGGGCAACAGGACCACCCCCAGCTATGTGGCGTTCACCGACACCGAGAGGCTGATCGGGGACGCGGCCAAGAACCAGGTGGCTCTGAACCCCAGCAACACTGTGTTTGATGCCAAGAGACTGATTGGAAGAAAGTTGGATGATCCAGTGGTGCAGGCTGACATGAAGCACTGGCCCTTCAAGGTGGTTGGAGATGGAGGGAAGCCCAAAATCCAGGTGGAATACAAAGGGGAGGACAAAACCTTCTACCCCGAGGAGATCTCCTCCATGGTCCTCCTGAAGATGAAGGAGATCGCTGAAGCCTACCTCGGCCACCAGGTGTCCAACGCGGTCGTCACGGTCCCGGCGTACTTCAACGACTCCCAGCGACAGGCCACGAAAGACGCGGGCGTCATCGCCGGACTGAACGTCCTGAGGATCATCAACGAGCCGACGGCGGCCGCCATCGCGTACGGTCTGGACAAAGGCAAGAGGGGAGAACGCAACGTCCTGATCTTTGACCTGGGCGGAGGCACCTTCGACGTGTCCATCCTGACCATCGAAGACGGTATCTTTGAGGTCAAAGCCACGGCCGGAGACACTCACCTGGGCGGGGAAGACTTTGACAACCGCATGGTCAACCACTTTGTGGAGGAATTCAAGAGGAAACACAAGAAGGACATCAGCCAGAACAAGAGAGCCTTGAGGAGGCTGCGCACAGCTTGTGAGAGGGCCAAGAGAACCCTGTCCTCCAGCTCCCAGGCCAGCATCGAGATTGATTCTCTGTTTGAGGGCATCGACTTCTACACCTCCATCACCAGGGCTCGCTTTGAGGAGCTGTGCTCCGACCTGTTCAGGGGAACGTTGGAGCCGGTGGAGAAAGCCCTGAGGGACGCCAAAATGGACAAGGTGCAGATCCACGACATCGTCCTGGTGGGAGGCTCCACCCGCATCCCCAAAATCCAGAAACTGCTGCAGGATTTCTTCAACGGCAGGGAGCTGAACAAGAGCATCAACCCAGATGAGGCGGTGGCTTACGGTGCTGCCGTCCAGGCCGCCATTCTCACGGGCGACACCTCTGGCAACGTTCAGGACCTGCTGCTGCTGGACGTGGCGCCTCTGTCCCTGGGTATCGAGACCGCCGGAGGAGTCATGACCTCCCTGATCAAACGCAACACCACCATCCCCACCAAACAGACCCAGACCTTCAGCACCTACGCCGACAACCAGCCCGGGGTCCTGATCCAGGTCTACGAAGGGGAAAGAGCCATGACCAAGGACAACAACCTGCTGGGCAAGTTTGAGCTGACGGGAATCCCGCCCGCTCCACGAGGGGTCCCGCAGATCGAGGTCACCTTCGACGTGGACACCAACGGCATTTTGAACGTGTCTGCGGTGGACAAAAGCACCGGCAAAGAGAACAAGATCACCATCACCAACGATAAGGGCCGTCTGAGCAAAGAAGAGATCGAGAGGATGGTGCAGGACGCCGACAGATACAAAGCCGAGGACGACCTTCAGAGGGAGAAGATCGCTGCCAAGAACTCCCTGGAGTCCTACGCCTTCAACGTGAAGAGCAGCGTGCAGGACGAGAACCTGAAGGGCAAAATTAGTGAGGAGGACCAGAAGAAGGTGATTGAGAAGTGTGACGAGATCATCGGCTGGCTGGAGAACAACCAGCTGGCTGATAAAGAGGAGTACCAACACCAGCAGAAAGAGCTGGAGAAAGTGTGTAACCCCGTCATCAGCAAGTTGTATCAGGGAGGAATGCCCACTGGTAGCTGTAGAGAGCAGGCACGAGCCGGCTCCCAGGGGCCCACCATTGAGGAGGTGGACTAAAGTGGCCCTTCATATGGACTCATTCTAAATGTGTAATATAAAACTTTATACCTTATATTTTAGATTATGTCTATGTTTATATGATTGAGAACTGGTTCTTTAATATGTTTAAATGTTGCATTGCTGGACTTTGCAATAAAGCTGATGGTGAATAAAGTTTTATGTGTCTCTTAGTTTCATCTTCATCATTAATGAAAGATTTATAACATTCACAGTGAAAAAGTGCAGCCACAATAAGATCAATATCAGAGTAAATGTTAGCTGTTACAGTTTAACATTTTAAAATTATGTGAGGTTTTAAAATGACTATAGGTGACATTATGAAATAAGATAAATGTATGGTCAAGTAAATTATGAATATCTTGACTCGTTAATGTGATCAGATGTCACAATGAAGCAGTGTAGTTCACAGAAACAACCACTAGATGTCAGAATTTGACTTAAATTTTGGCAGATTACCTCACTGCTTTCAGAGATAAAGACTTTTATTGACCATATTTATTGTTTTATTTGAGAAACTGTGCTCTTACAAACTGTTATCTACTTAATGTGTGTCTTAAAATGTAATCACTGAATTAACTGCGACATAAAATCCCCACCAGATGTCCAGGAACAAGTGAACACAGGTACAGACTAAGAGGAAGCTGGTGATGATTATATTAGTTAAATAATAATAATAATAAGTAATATCTCACACTCCAGACTTATATTTTCAATCGTACTGTCTCTTTATATAAAGCAGTGTTGTCATACAGACATGCACACACAAAAATACAGAGAAAGAAAAACAACAAAAATGCAGCAGCACAAAATAAAAGAAGGAAAAGAGGTCATAACATACAAAGTGAATCAGAAAGTTAATATTCTGAGAACCTTTATTGTTATTTTGATATACTAACAGATTATTATTTGGAGAATATTTGTCGTTATAATAATAAAAACATTATAATTATAATCACACGGTGTATTAAATGTCTCCAACACGAACTGAGTGCTGTAATAATAATCATTAAACGAATGAAATGAAGCCTCGGAGCCTTTGTACCAGATTATTAATATTATCTAGGTCGATTTATTTATACTCTTTTATTTGTGAAGCGGAAACCTCACCGGAAACAGAACCAATCTGTTTCCGGTCCCCCCCCTCTCTGAGTCCCCGCCCCACCAGCCTGAGCCATCTTGTATTTAGCAAGAACAAAAAAACGGTGTCAGAAAGAAGTCCGCCGTGAGGATGCGGCGCAGCCTGTAGGACGAACCACCGACAGGATATCTCACACAGGGGTCGGAGGACCGGGACAATATGCTCGGTGGCGGGAAACCGCGCAGCAACATCAGCCACACCCCGGAGGAAAGCTAATGCTAGCGTTAGCTCGCAGGCTATCGAAGCTAAGCTAGCCAATTAGCTGAGGCTAGCGAGAGAGAGAGGCGACTGGCGGAGCTTTAAAGTTTCTGATCCGAGCCGATATTCAACCTCTCTGCTCCTCTGACCCGGAGGAGGAGGACATGGGCCGGACGTCGTGCTGATCATCCGCCGAGAGGAGACCCGGGCTAGCTCGCTAGCTCGGCCGCTAACGGTTGTTTTTCGTTCCCGAGCGGAACCACAATAATCCGCGGTAAGTGAAGCTACATCCAGCTAGCTCCCGGTGCTAACGCTCTCCGCTCTCCGGTCGGCGGGATCCAACCCCGGTACCAGAACTCAGACCAGCGGGGGGTTCGGGACTAAAAGAAGCGACTTCCTGGAAGTTTAATGGGCAGAAAGGGTTCAGTAGGGTCCGGTAGGGTTCAGTAGGGGTTCAGTAGGGTCCGGTAGGGGTTCAGTGGAGTCCGGTAGGGTTCAGTAGGGGTTCAGTAGGGTCCGGTAGGGGTTCAGTGGAGTCCGGTAGGGTTCAGTAGGGTTCAGTAGGGTCCGGTAGGGTTCAGTGGAGTCCGGTAGGGTTCAGTAGGGGTTCAGTAGGGTCCGGTAGGGTTCAGTAGGGTCCGGGGTAGGGTCAGTAGGGGTTCAGTGGGGTCCGGTAGGGTTCGGTAGGGTTCAGTAGGGTCCAGTGGGGTCCGGTAGGGTTCAGTAGGGCGGTGTTCAGTGGGGTCCGGTAGGGTCCGGTAGGGGTTCAGTAGGGTCCAGTGGGGTCCGGTAGGGTCCGGTAGGGTTCAGTAGGGTCCGGTGGGGTCCGGTAGGGGTTCGGTAGGGTCCAGTAGGGTCCGGTAGGGTTCAGTAGGGTCCGGTAGGGTCCAGTAGTGTCTGTGTCTGGAGGTCTGTTGGTCTTCTGGCTGCACTATGAACTTATTAAACCTGTTATTAGAACCGATGCAGTGAGATCATTCAGTCGGATCGATCATCATCGTTTCATTTCTAAAGTGAAATATTCTGCTGTTTCTGTCATTATCTGTATTTTACACCCTGTCTCTGCCTCCAGCTGTGCAACGCTCCCAATCACTCACATCTGGATTTAAACAGCTGCATATTCATATAACTAAATGTTAAAGTTCATTAATGCTGTTTGCAGCTTCTCTCATTCATATTTATATATATATATAATCATATTTGTGTCGTAGGAATCAGGTTTATTGGACTTCCCTCTGTATGTTGGAGTTTTAAACACAGAAACAGAAATAGAGACAGAATATAGAAATATAGAAATGTTGTTCAGGGTTATCTGCAGGTAATTAATGTAATACAATGTGATGGGACGATATAATAGAAATCACATTTATTGTGGATTTAGAATATCATGAATGTCGTCACATGGTTTGACCTGTAAAAGCTGTCTCCGGTTTACAGTCCTGTATTGATTACCTGATCTATGTTCAATAAGGAGATCTTTCCAATCATCCTGACCCTCTCACTGTGGCTGGATTATTCCCACAACAGGATAAAGTTAAACAGGGTAAAGAGCCCAAAATAAAGAGATGCAATAAATGTGTTTGATAACAAAAAGAAAAGTGATTCTAGAGCCGATAACGTTAGCCAAGAGTTAGTTTACTGCCCTCATCAGCGTCTGTTAACGTTAATCAATAAAACTCAAACTGCTTTACAGGATAAAAACATCCAAACAATAGGAATCAAACACTAAGAGCTGCTACAGTACATAGAATAAACCATAAATAAGTTTAAGTAATAATAAAGATTAAACAATAAGAGTGAATAAAAGGTTCAATCACTCAAAGTAAAAACTATAAAAGAGACTGATTCATTTTCTTTACACCTTTTTATATTTCGGTTCATTTTTCATCCCACTGATTTTATTCTTCACACTTTTATATCGCGATTAAACCGTCTTACAATCCCAGTTGCATCTAACAGTTTGATCCTCGTTTATGTCTCATTAGTTTAGTTTAACAGGCTAACGTCCGCCTGTTGATAAGGTATTTATCAGTGTGCTGCTGCAACGTACAAACAAAACCAACAGATCTGAGGTTTCCTGGTTCGGGGCAGAGGTTGATGTAATGCTTACGTAAACCTTAAATCAAAGCCACACATCTCCTGAGTAACCCGTTCAGTCTCTTAAATAACAAAGAGATTCAGTTATATATAAAAACGACGCCTGCCTTCAGCGATCTGGCATCCAATCACAGAAATGTGTTTCCCTTTGTGAGCTCCCATACTGGCGTTATGTGTTTATTGTGCTGCAGTTTGTGGATAAATGTCGATGTTGGGACCACGCCCGCTGCAAACTGATGCCACTTATTTACTTTAAAGTGAGGAATCACAGCAGTTTAGTGTCTGGAGGTGTCGGTTACCGGTGCTAATAAACGCCTGTATGCCCTCTTTGTGTGAATGCTAACGCACATTCACAAGCTTCTGTTATGCAAAAACTGTTTCCAAGTCAGGTCGGCCATGTGATCTCGGGTCATTCGGCACCACTGACACACCAAATTTCATGTCACTCGTTCTGTTTTAAAAAGAGCTGGGAGCTTTGTTTCCCTCTGTTTTTATTTAACTTTACAGATTTAACTGTAAATGAACTCGTGTGAGTTTGTTTTTTTACCACGTAGGAAGTTGAGGAACTTGCTTCCCCAGAGTTGTGTGCCCAAACTTGCAAGAACAACCCTGTTCCTTGGAAAAATGATATAAATAGATACCACAAGACGGCGTCTCGTTTCAAAAGTGGTGAATGAGTGTTTTTTTTGTTGCATGAAGCAGAGGAATCAGAAAATGGTGGCCAACAATGTCCCTTTAAGTTTCCACTCAGTCATAAATACCACTGTATTAGGACTCTTAATTAACATTTAATCCTGCTTTTATTGTGTTGAGGGACAGAAAACATGAAAGGAGAGACGATGCCGGTCAGATATAACCAGTAACATCACTGTGGTGTTGTATAAGCTCTAGGCAATTAGGACACCCTGTTTCTCCCTCTAATCTGGAAGACAAATACATTTCTTTCTTCCACATTTTCTTCTGTTTGGTTGTTGTTCTCCCGCCTGTCGCTGCAGGCGTCTGCTTCCATGTCTCAGATTGAACGAGTGCAACATAATATATGATTGGAAATGGGTTCACTGCGTTCTGGAGAGAGAGAGAGAGGGAATCTGTCTCCTCATCTAGCACAGATTTACTAGCACGTTTACACAGCAGTGCTTTTAAAGGAACGAGGCTCGCAGTGCTGCGTTACACAGGGAGCCCAGAGGCCGTGTTTTCATGCGTTCACCGGCTCACAGAGGCCTGCTTGTGTTGCCGGCTCTCCTCGGGGCTCCGGCTGACACTCGAGGACGAGCAGCTACATTAACCCCATTATAAAGCCATGTTTGTCGATAACCCGAGCTTCAGCGTTACAGGCTCGGATCACATCCACGGCGCCGGTTTAGTCAGATGATTTGATTTGAAGCTCTGCTTGGCTCATCTGCATGGATTTATTTAAATATCAATCTTTCTGCTGCTCTCTGATCTTAAGGCGACACAACTGTGGACCTCAGAGCCAGCGGAGGTCACGTAAAGTGAGTGGAGCTGCTCTCATTGGCTGCTCGCCTGCTCACACAGGTTCTCTCTCTCTGGTTCTCCAGATAAACAGTAAAATGTGTTTGTGAACAGATCTGAGGAGAGAAATAGTCAACAACAGAATCTGAATCCATATCTGATCAGCACTGTTTGACAGTTTGATCTGAGTTTGGTACGTTGAGCTGGACGGACTCACTGAGAATGAGCTGTCAATCACAAGGTAGCCCCGCCCTAAAGCATACCCTGCTTTATGGTCTGTTTTACTCTAAATGGGACCATCAGTTACTAAATGAACATCATGCTGTATGGAAGAAGACTGAAACTAGAGACTGAGACCAGAAACTCATCAGGAAACTGTTTACTGAGCTCATAAATCAGCTGAGAAGTCGACTCATTTCTCCATAAGACTGAATGGTATCAGGTTATATTGCAACCAGTGGAGTCGCCCCCTGCTGGCTGTTACAGAGAATGCTGGTTTAAGACAGTTCAGACCCAGAAGCTCTGTCCGTTATATAAAGTGTGTATGGTCGGGGGTGTAATTGAATGTATGGAAAGATTGCAGCCGGACTGATGAGGGATTTTTGAGACAGATTTTATATCTATCTCTACGATCGGCCAATACTGGTCTCTTGTAGAGATATATCTCTTATTATTTTCACACCATGTTGACTGTTTGATGGCAGTTAGTTGATTAGATAGTTGAACCTCGGGATCTGGGACTTTATAATCACAGCTTTTCACTATTTTCTGGCTTTTCAGACAATACGGTTACTTATGAAAGAATAATGGAAACAGGTTAGTCGAGGTTCCTGATTTAAACCAGATTCAAACATTATGTAATCTACATCCTCAACAGCTTTACAGAAGACGTGTTATCATACTTTGTTTAACACATAATACTGCGAGTTGGATGGAAACCAAAACATAATAGCAGATATTCATCTTCACACTGTCACTCTGAAGTCAGTGTCTTTATATTATACATATTCTCTACAGTCTAAAGCTCGAGACGGTAAAGGGGACAGATCCTCTCACAGTTCCTCGACTGCACTCAGTAAAGATTCAGTTTAACTGTTTAAATGTCGCCTCTTTATCAGTTTTCTGTCTGTTTTTAATCTGAAAATGTTCAGTTTGTATCCTGACACTTCTTAATCATGTAGTTTGAATACTTTAATACAGTTATATAACACCCTGAAGGGATGGGGTGATACACAAGTTTATCTCATATCCAGAGAGAACACACTCAGATGAGTTGATCGTGGTGAATTTCCAATATCGGAATAATCTTGAATATCCTCACAAGAGACCTGTAAAAAGCCGTCTGACTCACTAACTAACGTACAGTCTGATATTAACACACATCTTTCCAGTCATTCCTACAATCCAGTGGCTGTACCAGCGTCCTGGAAACACCTGGGAATGGATTAAAATGACCCAATATCCTGGAAATAATCTGTTATGTCTGATTCCAGTATGTTTTATTGCCACTGCCACTATTTTTCCCACCATAATTTCCATATCGCTCCAAACCTGACGCCATGAAGTCAGTATGAGATCAGAAACAATTAATGTTTGAATAATAATCATTGCAGCTCTGTATGGATTTGTTATGAGTCCTTTTCTTCTAGTATTTTGTAAAATAAATCCTCCTTTTATCTAAATATACATTAAGTCCAGATATTTTAAGTTCTAGGGTGAAGGATCGGCTCTTTCATTAATATTTGCATCTTCATCTTTGTTAGACTCCTCTAATGAACCGGACACCGACTGCTGCCATGTGTTCTTATTTTGGAAGTTGGGTCCTTCAGCGTTTATGCTCCTGACGTCAGACGTTGGAGCCCAAACTGAACAGTTAATAATTGAAATCCATTCATGTTAAAGTGCACTTTGTAAAAAAAAACAGCTGCCATTTTGTCTCCCCCACATCAGCACTGGCTCTCTCCCGTCCTCTCTCAGTCGAACATCCCGGCGTCTCCTTTTAGATTTGTTGAATGTCTTCATGTCACAACTTGTCAGCCGGTTACTGTCCCAGATAGATCAGCTGTGGGAGATAACGGCTGTTTTCTATCGCCACCGAGGTGCCGAGCTCGAGATAAAATCCAAACTTTGACGCCAAAAATCAGCCGCTCATGACATTCCTCAAAATATTGCACAATTTCTGAGACATGCACCGTAGATTTTGAATATCTAGTGTCGCTGATAAAGATCCTGATTTTGGTGCACATGAGGGAATTGTGCAAAATGGGTCACTTTTACAAGAGTACAGGAATGCATTTTCCAGCATGTTTAACACATTAATTAGATGGTTTTCTGCCCAGCTGAAGTGGAAAACAAACGCTTCACATCCTTCAAACACAAAATGGGCACACAGTCTGCGATCCAAATTTAAACCAAAGGGTTGTTTCCTTCAGCAAAAACTCACAACACACGACTGAAACCTGCTATGACTCACAAAGTAACTGCCAGGGCTTTCAGTATAACCATTACAATTATTAACATTTGCTGTTTGAAGGTTTTTTTTTAAATCAGAAATGATGATTGATTGCAACTTACAATTATTTTCCACCATTTTCTTGACTAATAGATTATTTGTTTGGTCCATAAAATGTTGATCAGTGTCCCAGAGGCCAAGCTGACGTCCTCGAATGTCTCGGTTTTGGCTCCAGTTTACTGTCAGAGGACTAAAATACAGAAAATATTCACATTTCAGAAGCTAAAATCAGAGAATTTGAACACTTTTTCTTAAAAAGACTCAAAACGAGGAGAAAATGAAGTTACATTAGTATTTAGGTTGTATAATAGACCATTAATAGTGAGTAATAATAACAGTGATTAACAAACATGTCTTCCATCCTCGCTGCGTCCTCCCTGTACTAACCTGTGCTCTCTCCCGTCCTCCAGGCCCTGGCCATGCCCTCGAGTGCACGGGCGGGCAATCTCAAGGACCCCGAGGTGGCAGATCTCTTCTGTAAAGATGATCCGGAGAAGCTGTTCGCTGACCTCCGTGAGATCGGTCACGGCAGCTTCGGAGCTGTTTACTTTGTGAGTCAAATCCGTCTACTTGTTGGTGACAGATGTTTGTGTGGTTGAGTTTCAGGGATAATCTGTGAACAAGCTGCGGCCTGATAATCGTACATCAGGCGCTCATCAGCACCGCTCCGTCCTCCTATTGGTGTAACAACGACAGCTTCAGTAACAAAGCCTGGACAAGTAGTGATATAAGGCACTGATTCATTTACTGTTTATCAGACCACAAATGAAGAATTAGAGTGTTTCTGGGGACCAGGTCTCACCGTACCAAAGCACAGAGCTTTATAACTGGATTCAGTGATTTTGGTGAAACTGGATCAGATTTTATGGAGTAAATTTGTTCAGGTTTTCCCTCTGACGTCCTCGACTGCTTCCTGATGAACAGCAGCTAACGTATCCGTCCTATTAGGGGACTGGAAGCTCAGCTGGTAGTAAAAACACACAACAAAAGACCATGGTCACATAAACTCAGGGATGTGAGCTGTTAAACTATTATTAACATTTAATTAATGTTGACCTTCATTGGACAACACCAGTCAGCTGTTACATCTGAGATTTTACACAGATACAGTCTAAGTTACTTTGACAAAACAGGTTAATAACAACGCAGTCGCAGCACAGCAGCTCCGTCTGCCTGCGCCTGGACGTCAACCAGCAGAGGGGGAAGGTGGGAAAAGATGTTTTAAAGTAGCAGAAGATGAGAATAAGGTTGCATCAGAATAAACTGACGGTTAATTCAACCAGTGAACGTTTTCAAATGGCTGTTAAAATACAGACAATTTATGAATAAATTGAGCCCATTTTGGACTATTTTCTGAGTTCTTTTAAACTAGTGGACTGTTTAGTTGGCAGGAAGTTTATATCCCTATAAACTATTTGTTGGTAGTTTCCTGTTTTGTGTCCCAGTATGAAGCAGTGAGAGACTCTGTGTCGTGTTCCTGCTGCTGAAGAAAATCAAATTGTTCAGATCTCTATCAGATTGAAGACATTCCCTCAGAAGTGCACAGTGAGCCCAGGAGGCCCCAAGCAGTGTTACTCTGTGTGGGTTTCTGAAAGACAGCAGCTCTGTCTCATCTGCATTTTATCATTAATGAGGAAACTGTGAATCTGAAAATGCCCCCTCCTAATTAAAACAGTGGGAACACAACATGTGTGTATGCACTAAGCTGTGCATCTCATTTTAACCTTTTTATTCTTCAGGCAGCGTGGTAGACTAACACCTCCACAGTGTTCTCACCGCCACGCTGAATGTCTGAGTTCCAGAGGATCCTTAAAAGGCCGTTAAAGATGTGCTGCAGAAATAGACGACGTGCATCAATTTGCATCAACTTAACAAGAGTGCTGCTGCTTCATACTGTAGTTTCTCTTGTGTCAAAGAGAAACGGACCCCTAAATCAGCGTTCAGTTGGTATCAGCAGTGTTTGTAGAGCTCCACCGGCGGCTTTCACCCCATTTATTCTGTGTTTTAAAGTTTATTTTGGGACGTATTCTCAGTAGGAACAGTAATGATGCATCATTTAGTTGTTTACAGTCTGGAGTCGGACCGACTTCATGTTGTCATCACAGTGCAATATGACTTTGTTGTCTGAGAGCGGCATCCTCACTTGGGGTTTAGGATTAAACCCTTCGGAGGATTATGCTCTTCCAGTAGATTTGAGAAAATATTTAGTATTTGATCCAAAAAACAAAATGACGAACGGATCATTTCTGTTTCTCGGCTCTCTGAACACATCAGAATGATCTTTTGGCTCCACCGAGTGGTGAAGAAAAGATTTATTTATTTATCTAGAGCAGAAACAACAACGAGGATAGTTACAGTTATAAAACACTACGACTAACGGACAGAGAAACAAACAGCATTAAAAGAGGTAAAGTCTTATTTTAGATGCTCAGGTCCTAAAATGTCTTTGAAACAGAATTGAAAGAAAGTTCTGTAATAAAGGTAATTCTATCTATTTTAATTTGGATTAAGTTTTTACTTCTTTATTGTAGTTTTTTACATTATTTGTCTACATTTTATTGTTTCTATTGTATTTATTGTTTATTTTTCTTATGTGTTGTTTCAGTTTTTACTTTGTGCCACGGTCACAGTGACGATGGTGCTTTTGTTAATAATCTCGGTCCTTTACATGTAATTTCGGTTGGAATAACAAAGCTTATAACAGTGTAATCTGATTACCAGTGTAGCCTGTTTTTTCATCTGGTCTTTTAAGTGTTTAATTTAATGATTTATTGTGTTTCTGTCGTCCAACAGGCCCGAGATGTGCGCAACAATGAGGTGGTGGCCATTAAGAAAATGTCCTACAGCGGCAAGCAGACAAACGAGGTAACAAACTAGAAATAAAGAAGTAATTTACTATCTGATTTACTTACTGTATCGTGTCTTACTGCTGTTTGTGTCTAAGATGTTTGAACAATAAGTGAATTAAGATATTTCTGTATAACTTAGAGAGTGTTTTGTGTCGTGTGCAGAAATGGCAGGACATCATTAAAGAGGTGAAGTTCCTGCAGAAGCTTCGCCACCCGAACACTATCGAGTATCGAGGATGTTACCTGAAGGAGCACACAGCATGGGTACGTACGGCGTCAGTCAGCGGGGGCGTCTTTATACGTCGTTATACGTCGTAATACGTCGTAATACGTCGTAATACGTCCCTGCAACCGACTGACAAATCCTCACTCTCTGAGCTGGAGACAGCGAATATACAGCACATTTACTGAATAAGAAACTTAAACAATCAATTCATTATCAAAACTATTTATTTACTCAAGAACCCGGAAAATCTGGACATTTAGCGACTTTGTGGAAATACCTGAAAATTTATTAAAATGACCAAATATCCTGGAAATAATCTGTGTTCTCCTGGAAGTGTTATTATAATTGTATTTTAGTTCCTCTCACAGTTAAACCTAAAGGTTCATATTTAGTTTGAAACTCGACAGTAGCTGTCAGAGTGCCAGACGTATTTAAATGCTCCTTTTTGAATTCGGCCACGTCAGTCAGTGCTCACAGCCGAACGGATTTAAAGCCATCTTTTTGGTTTTGAACCTGAAACTAATAAACACTTATTATTATTAAAAAAGGAGGCATAAGGAGAACAGAGTGCTGTCCTGAACTGTCAAAGAAAAACTCCTGTAAAAGGCCCCGAAACTGATTCAAGAGTAATTGTTGTGATTCTGTATATAAATGATCTTGATGTTGTTTCTCTCTCAGCTGGTGATGGAGTACTGCCTCGGCTCGGCCTCCGACCTCCTCGAAGGTCCGTCTCACACTTTGTCATTCTCAGTTACTTCAGTTCAGACTTTGATTGTTTATCAGTCGTTAACTTCCGTCTTTCTCTCGTCCTCGCAGTTCACAAAAAGCCACTCCAGGAAATCGAAATAGCTGCTATTACCCATGGTGCACTGCAGGGATTAGCATATCTTCACTCTCACAATATGATTCACAGGTAAAACCTTGTTCACTCTGTCGGATCTTCACATGATAACTCTTGTTTCAAGTCTGGGAAGTTTTAAAAAGCTGAATTTTATGACTGTACTTGAATTTGATTGTACTCCTTGTAAAATGTTAAACATGATCTGTTGTTTTTATCAACAAAATCACTCAACTCAACCGTTTACTGCAACAAATCCTAAAATGTCCTAAATGTTTGTGGCTTTACAAGTTGCCAAAATCTAGTTTTTATTAAAGTGTGTATTTTTAAAAAGACTTTTGAACGCTCATTTCCAGTTCAACCATCCATGCAAACCTCAAGAAATAAATATATTGCATAGAGAAGTTTAGCAGCAGCCAATCAAACATAAATAAATAAATAAATAAATATACAAAACAAAAACAGGAAATTATCCATCTGAGGGCTGTTTCGTAAAACCTAGACATCAGATTGAGCCAGGAGTTTCCAGTTATCCTTGCTGAGTTTAGCTGTTAGTAACAAACTGATGAAGAAACCTGTGAATCCAGATTACTTAAACCTGGCTGCACCTCCCCAGGTAAACCTTTTAATCAAGGATCCTCCGACAGACGAGGTCCAGCCTCACTTTATCCGTTAAAAACTACATTTAAAAACAATAGGATGTACATATATGGGCAGTGAGTTTAAACGTTGAGCTTAATACAAGGTGAGACTAATGATCCAGGAATGTCCTGACATCCTGAGACTCTAAATATAACTTTATTGTTTATAACTTTCTGTCCTGAGCTCAAATGATTCCTGTTATCTCACAATGATCCTTTATCCTGTTGGTCTTACTATAAATATAAATATCATCAGGTATTCCCAGGTTACTTTGGAACTGAGACTATTACCAGCCTCTTCAGTCCACTGTGACGTATTGGGTTTATATTGTTAGTCTCCCAGAGCTAAAAGGCTAATAGGAACATCAGTATATTAATGTTAATATATTAACAGTTGGTGCTAACATCGTCTGGTTGTCTGCAGGGACGTGAAAGCGGGAAACATCCTGCTGACGGAGCCCGGTCAGGTCAAACTGGGGGACTTTGGTTCTGCTTCCATCGTGGCTCCGGCCAACTCCTTCGTGGGGACTCCCTACTGGTGAGTGAACCTGCCGTCTCCTCCCTCACATACTGCCTCCCTCACATACTGCAGTTAATTAACAGGAACGTTTTAAAATCGGCCGATACAGGTTGCTTTAGGACAATTAGGTCTGAGAAAGTTCCTCTTATTATGCCCTGAATTCTAAGAGTGAAACATCTGGCTGTATCTAGTCTTTTCACAATGATGTGATCTGTTTTATTTCAAACTTTTAACATTAAATTCTTGTAAACACGAGATAGTAAGTTAGTTTTTTAATCTTTTACCACACGTCCTTGAGTGTGTTTATCTTCTGCAGGACAACATTGTTGAAAAGAAAGCACAACAAGATTTTGGTTCTTTTTGTTAAAGGTATTCAAATCTAGCTGTTAGCTATGTGCTGACAACTACAGTGGTCCTATAGTGTCAAAATACACATGAAGTAATGTGTAAGTGGCTTCTTGGTAGAATTCAGGATTCGTCTTTTATAATATCTGGCATTGTGCAGGTCTCTAACACAAAATATATTAACATTTGACCCAGTAAATATAACCATAAACGTCTGCTGTGCTTCCTGTGTTAGGATGGCTCCAGAGGTGATCTTGGCGATGGATGAAGGCCAGTACGACGGCAAGGTGGACGTCTGGTCGCTGGGCATCACCTCCATAGAGCTGGGTAAGAGCTGCAGACTCTCTGTGAATAAACCCAGACATTAATTTATGTGAAACGATAGGGTCCTGACATTGTGTTCTTTCCACAGCGGAGAGGAAGCCCCCACTGTTCAACATGAACGCTATGAGTGCCTTATATCACATCGCTCAGAATGAAAGCCCCATCCTTCAGTCCAATCACTGGTGAGAAACACGTCTCCTCTTCATTTGATCCGTACAGAAGCCAAGAGCCGCTTTTATCTCAACACTGAGAGATTCATTAGTTTCTTCTGATCATAAGTTCTTCAGATAATACGTCGTTTGTTTGGAAATAATTTGATTATCTTGTTATGTATCTGTGTCGATTGATCAAATCTTCTTATTGCATTATTTAATGTAGCTGAGTGACTCCATTAATAAACTCTGATCCATGAAGTGTGATAGAGACATTTAAGTTGTGACGGAGACGAAACAATATTTGGTGTCTTCGTGATGTTAAAAGCACTCGAACAGATTTGCAGCGATCTCATTTTTCCGTAGCCGTGAGCAGAAATCTGAGGGAAGCTCAGTGGAAATGCTGCAGACTGTTATTATATCTACACATACATCCTATTAATGCTGATGTGGTGAATAAATACATGCACGGCGATGGTAATCGTATGTGCAACAAACACTTTCACTCTCCAGAAGATTCATTTTCTTTCAAATAAAGTAAATTCTACTTGATTTTAAACTGGAGGAATTGGAGCTAAACTGTAGTCAATTAATTGAAGACAACAGAAAAATCCAACAAACGCTGAGCACCTACGAGTGTTACCGGTAGATTATAAGACAGTTTGTGGGTAAATGCTGTCCTGTAATAATAATTTCTTAAAAAGAGTGCGAACCCTGTAAACTAATCAATTGTGGGGAAAAACCGGGTCGATAATTTCCTGTTAAAGGAGCTATTTTATTTTCTGTGAGTCTCTTTATCACACAAACTAACACAATCCCGTATTTCTCTGCAGGTCTGATTCCTTCCGCAACTTTGTTGACTCTTGCCTACAGAAGATTCCCCAGGACCGGCCTACCTCGGACGTGCTGCTCAACGTGAGAACTCACACAGCTCCAACCACAATATCTCACTAAAACACACACACACACACACACACACACACACACTTCTGTCGTGCTCATGTGTTGTTTCCGTCCTGTAGCATCGGTTCTTGTGCCGCGAGCGTCCGCTGACGGTGATCATGGACCTGATTGCACGAACCAAGGACGCAGTGCGAGAGCTGGACAACCTGCAGTACCGCAAGATGAAGAAGATCCTCTTCCAGGAGACACAGCAGAACGGCCCCGTGTCCGAGGGAGGGGAGGAAGAGGAGGTGAGGAACAGAGGGGGAGGAGGGGGGAGATAAAGTCTGTATGAGCAGAGGGAGTGGGGATAAATGACTGTGGGAGGAAAGACGTAGCGGGTGAACAGGGTTGGGTATCGAATTATAAACAATGATGGTCTACTACAAAGTGAACAATATATTAACTGTAGTCTGGAAGTTAGCGGTCCAGGTTTTGGTACCCGAGAAGAGAGGAGAGGAAGTGAGTGAAGGATGAGAATGTATGAACTCTAAATACACCACACAAGAAGCATAAAGATTGAAGACTTGATGGCCTGTTAGCTAAAAGAAACAATCCCTATGAGGCTAAACCCGGTTTATTTTCTGTGCGTCAGGAGGTGGAGCAGTACCTGTTGCGGACGGGTACGGTGAACAGCATGGAGAGCTCCCAGTCGGTTCCCAGTATGTCCATCTCCGCCAGTTCTCAGAGCAGCTCCGTCAACAGTCTGGCCGACGCCTCCGATGACAGCAGCAGCGAGATGGCCATGATGCAGGAGGGCGAGCATACGGTCACCTCCAACAGCTCCATCATCCACCGACCCACGGTAAAGACCGGGACCGGGACCGGGAGGGTTTCTCTGGATCCAACTTCAGTTCCTTTGGTTTCTAGCTTCCTGTTATGTTAGAAGTTTGGTTGACCTTTGATAGCAATTTTCAATTTAGATTTAAAGTGTCTGACCTTTCTCTCCTCCTCTTCTTCCTCCTCCTCCTCCTCCTCCTCCTCCTCCTCCTCAGGGTCAGGATAACATCTATGATGACCCTTACCAGCCAGAGATGGACCAACCTCAGGCTCCCTCAGCTGGACGCCGTCGAGCTTACTATCGCAACCGCGACCACTTCGCCACCATCCGAACCGCCTCCTTGGTAGGTTCCCTCTTCAGGCCTACTCCTCCTGCTCCTCCTCCTCGGAGAGAGACAGAGATTTGGGGATTTTTGTTTTGTTTTGTTTTGTTGTTTATTTAATATATTATTAGATATCTGAAACTCTAAATAAAGTCCAACACTGCACACTGGAGTATCTGCCAGCTGTGAACTGAATTCAACCAGCTCCATCTTCCCAGTCTGAGGCTCGGAGGAGCAAAGAAGAGCTGCTTATGGGCTGTTAATTACTGCAGTGGTTTACATGGACAGTTAATACTTTATATTCAGTAGTTTGCATATATACATTAACTGATTATTGACGTTATGTCCTAATGAATCTTTGGGTAATTTTTTGCAGATTTGTTAGGAGTTATGATTTTATTCTTCTCCAGGGTAAATGGAGGGTTGTAAACAATAAACGGGCTTTTGGGGATCTGACTGAGTCTGTGTAACATGAAACATGGCTACTGGTGCGAAGAAAGAAACGTAAATAAACATAAACGTAAATATAATATAATAACTTCACCAAAATGTCAAATCTGGTGGATTATGTTAGTTTATGTAGATGCAAAGGGATATGTAATTGGATGACGAGCAATAACGAGCACGAATGAAGCTCCAGTTGATAAAGAAACTTCTTAAAGTTTGTCTCTATGGTCTCATAATGTATGCAGATAAAGCTGTGTGAAAATAAACTGCTGGTATTTCAGCTGCAGATACATTCCTTCCTTTCACAGACCTCTACTGGCCACCTGAACTCATCTGTTTCTTCCCTCCTCTCCAGGTAACCCGTCAGATCCAGGAACACGAGCAGGGCTCGGCGCTGCGGGAGCAGATGTCCGGGTACAAGCGTATGAGGCGGCAGCACCAGAAGCAGCTGATGGGGCTGGAGAACAAGCTGAAGGCGGAGATGGACGAGCACCAGCTGAAACTGGACAAAGAGCTGGAAAACCAGAGGAACAGTTTCTCCACTGAAGCCGACAAGCTGGTCAAGAAGCACCAGGCCATCCTGGAGAAAGAGGTGAGACTTTAGAGCTTCCTGTATCAACAGAGTGATGGAGAATGTGTGGTTATGATTTATAATAGCTGCTGTATCAGTATCAGACCCCTTACCCAGCCTCGGTTTGTGTCCTGCAGACGAAAGCAGCTCTGACAGAAGAGAAGAAGTTCCAACAGCACATACTGGGCCAGCAGAAGAAGGAACTGACCAGTTTATTGGACTCACAGAAACGCCAGTATCGCCAGCGCAAGGATCAGCTGAAAGAGGTAACTGCCAGCACTTTGATGATGGATTATATTCCTCGAACCAGAGCACACTCACTCATGATGCGGTTGTGTAGTTGCTGCACGGCTCTGTCGTCTCCCTGCAGGGTTCAAATGTCTGCTGGAAGCATCTTTAAAACACATTTCAGCTTTTTTTGTCCTTAACTAGTACAGGGCAGGAATTATCCTACAACAGTACAGTGCTTCTAGTATCAACTGCCCACACAGGCAGTTTGGCATTGCCCTGTTTTGAACTGGCCCTTAAAAGATTGGATTTCCTTTCCTTACATGCGCTGCAGCAAATAAATGAATTCACGGTTCCAACAGTAGCTCAAGAGTTTTCCTACAAATATATTCGTAACCAGAGACGTTCGGAAACGTTGTTAGCATCTTTGGTGTTAACAGATGGTTAGTTTGGTTCCTTCAGTCAGACATACAGAGTGTAGATGAGTTCAGGTTGCAGTAGAACACTTGCTGTGTGTCTGTTACGTTGATATTTTTGCAGATTTGATGTCCAGTTTTTTCATTTGTCGTCTCTTTTGTGTGTTTTTTTTTAAACTTATTTTTGTGTCCGGCACCGTTCAGGAGCTGAGTGAGAACCAGTCGACTCCGAAGCGGGAGAAGCAGGAGTGGTTGATCCGTCAGAAGGAGTGTCTGCAGCAGATGCAGGCGGAGGAGGAGGCCAGCCTGCTCCGGAGGCAGAGGCAGTACTACGAGCTGCAGTGTCGCCAGTACAAGAGGAAGATGCTGCTGGCTCGCCACAACCTGGAGCAGGACCTGCTCAGAGAGGTACGGCAGATAAAGTCACCTTGTATTTTCCTTCTTACACCTCTTCCTCTCCTTCCTCCTGGATTTCTGATCACCTCTGTCTCGTCCTCCACCAGGACCTGAACAAGAAGCAGACCCAGAAGGATCTGGAGTGCGCCATGCTGCTGCGGCACCATGAGTCCACGCAGGAGCTGGAGTTCAGGCAGCTGAGCTCCGTGCAGCGAACCCGGGCTGATCTGATCCGAACGCAACACCAGACCGAACTGACCAACCAGATGGAGTACAACAAGCGCCGCGAACAAGAGCTCCGACAGAAACACACCATGGAGGTCCGGCAGCAGCCCAAGAGCCTGAAGGTATGGAGGAGGAGAGACTTATTGGTGATCAAAGAATTAGCTTCAGCTTTTAGTTTGCTGACTTTACAATAAATAAACCTCGTAAGTCCAAAATGTATTTTAGTATATAATATTCAGCATATTTCAGTGTTACTTTGATCTTCTCTGATTGTTTCTAAAACCTGTTTTCAGTCCAAAGAGCTGCAGATCAAACGTCAGTTCCAGGAGACCTGTAAGATCCAGACCCGCCAGTACAAAGCCCTGAGGAACCACCTGCTGGAGAGCACTCCCAAATCCGACCACAAGGCCGTCCTCAAACGCCTCAAAGAGGAGCAAACACGTAAGCTGGCCATCCTGGCCGAGCAGTACGACCACTCCATCAACGACATGCTGTCCACACAGGCTGTGAGTAAGGCAAGGAAACCTCCGCGCACCTTCCACACTTCTACACCACAACACATCCACTGCACCTTCATCACCAGCAGCACCTTCATCACCAGGACTCAGTTTAAGCTCAGAGAAGCTCGTTGGAGATTCTGTAAATGATCACATCTACATGCAAACAGCCTTTTAATTATCAGATTTGTTGTTGTGGTTGTCAAACAGATGCACAGCGATGTTAATTGTAACAAACACTTGGGCTGCGGTGAGAACAGCCAAGCTAACGTGGAGTGTACAGTATTCGTTGTGAGTCAATACGAGGCTTCGTACCGCCTTTATAAAGGCTTTTGCCCTGAACAGGGGCTGATCTGAGAACCATGGCACGAGTTAATAGTTGCACTGGGAGTGAGAGATGCTATCCTGAAGCAACGGCACAAAACTCAACGTCCTAAATATTTCCATTGTGAAACTGTGGTGGAACAAATGAGACCGTGGTGGGCCGCCACCAAACACAGTTACAGGCGTAACCCATATGATCAGTAGTGGTGATCCTCAGTGAAACATTATGTTTCTGTTTATTTAAAATAGGAAGAAAAACTACCGTCGCACATTTACATCAAATAAAGATAATTATCTGGGGTCACGCAGCAGATTGTTGCTCTACTGATACAACACTCTTCCCCGTTTGTTCCCACAGCTGCGGCTGGATGAGACCCAGGAGGCCGAGTACCAGGTGCTGCGGATGCAGCTGCAACAGGAGCTGGAGCTCCTGAACGCCTACCAGAGCAAGATCAAGATCCACACCGACACTCAGCACGAGCGAGAGGTGAAGGACCTGGAGCAGAGGGTGTCCATCCGCCGGGCGCTGCTGGAGCAACGGGTACGTTTCTGTAATGCTCTACTGCTGGTTGACCGTTGTCTGACACAGTGTAAGTTAATGTAAGTTAATGTGAGGCCATCTCAACACTAAAGCTCTGTTTCCATTGCAAAAGCTTAATGACCCAAACCCTGAACTTTGAAGAACCTTGTGAGGTTCAGTTCTGCCTCGTGTTTCTACCGTAGGATTTCAGACTTCATACAAAGCAACTTCTGATTTATCCCACCAACAGTAACAAGCATCACATCCTCACATTGACAGCTGGAACCAGAGAATGAATAAAGGAGTCATTGATTGTGGAAAATAAGGGTCAATAACTTCCTGTGAATTGATCCATTAATGTTTCCAGCTATAGAAGAAGTTGTTGTGTTGTGTTCACTGACAGTGGGATTGTCTGTTGTCAGATCGAGGAGGAGATGCTCTCTCTGCAGAACGAACGCTCAGAGCGGATCCGGACTCTGCTCGAGCGCCAGGCTCACGAGATCGAGGCCTTCGACTCGGAGAGCATGCGTCTGGGCTTCAGCAACATGGCGCTGACCGGCATCCCGGCCGAGGCCTTCAACCAGGGCTACCCGACCCCCAGCCCCTCCTCGGGCTCCAGCGGCTGGCCCTCCCGGCCCGTCCCGCGCTCGGGCAGCCACTGGAGCCACAGCGTCCAGAACTCGGTGGCGACTCCGTCCTGGCGCAGTCAGAACCACGGAGGAGGGGGAGCAGGAGGCTTCAGCCGCGCAGAGTCCATCACCTCCTCCCACGGCCTCGGCAGGGACAGCGAGCTGCACAAGAGCAGCAGGGGCCACTCCTCCTCCTCCTCCTCCCACCATCATCACCAGCAGCAGCACTACCTCCCCCAGCACTACCAACACCACCAGAGTACGCCGCAGCTGTACCGCGACAACCTTGAGCGCGACAGCAGGGAGCGCGAGCGGCCCAGGGAGTGGGTGGGAGGCGGAGGAGTGGGCCACTACCCCCATCACTCCCAGGGCCACCACCACCATCACCACCACCACCACCTCTCCACCCACGCCTCCTCCCAGTCCCTGGCTCTCCTGCCTCCCCCACCGCCGCCTCCACCCATCTCCCTCTCCTCCTCCTCCCCTCCTTCCTCCGCCTCTTCTTCCTCATCGTCACAGGGGGGCTACGGAGGCGGGGGCCACGGAAGTGGGGGCCACGGAAGTGGGGGCCACGGAGGCGGGGGCCACGGAAGCGGGGGCCACGGAGGCGGGGGCCACGGGAGCGGGGGCCACGGAGGCGGGGGCCACGGAGGCGGGGGCCTGAGTGTCCGGGGCCCCAGTCTCATGGCGCTCAGGAACAGCCCCCAGCCCCTGAGGAGGACGGCGTCCGGGGGGCCGGGCGGCGGGAGCGACGGGGGGCTCAGCCGGAGCACGTCGGTCACTTCTCACATTTCTAACGGCTCTCACCTCTCGTACTCGTGAGTCCTCCTCTCTGCGAGCGACAGTCTGCTTCTGTACAGAAAACAACAAACCAACAAACAAACAAACAAACAGGGCTACAGAGAACACAATAGAACCATTAGAGAGAGAGAGAGAGAGGGAGGAGGGTTTTTATTTTTCGAGGCTTTAAAGAGCCAGAAGAAAGTAAATAGATCGTTTAAAAAAAGAACCCGGTTTTAAAAGTGTAAATTTAAAGATCTCCTTTCTTTCTGTGTTCGGGGACTCGAATCGGTTCCTGGCGCACGAGGAAAGAAAGAGAGGAAACGTTTTTAATGGAGCAGAAACACACGAGTATTAAAGATCACTGTTAACCTCTTCCACACTTTAAAGAGTTGCACAGGAACGGCGACGAAACAAAAACAATCACAAAAAAAAGAAGAAAAAACGTCGGAGAGCGAAATGAAAACGAGCCGCGAGTTACGAAGTCGAAACTTCTTGTTCATTTTGTAACGCGCTGAATCCATTGCACAGTATTGACTTTGTGGCGAGACGGTTTAACCTGCAGGAGTTTCCTGTTGGACCAGTTTGAGATTCAGGTTTGAGCCGAGACCTTCAGGTTGTTCAGGTTGAAAGTTGAGCCGACGAGTTTTTAGTTTTCTTATTTTTCTTTTTGCTTTTAGTTTTTTCAGTTTGTATCGAACTGAGCGACAGTTGTGGAGCTTCCACTTGGCGGTGCTTTAAAAACCACTGTAACTATGTAAATAACGGTAAATTGTAAACCCAGTTTTTTTGATTTGTAAGTGTTTCATACGTTCAGCGGGGGGGCGGCGCCAGCGGCGGCCGGCCGGGCGGGCGGGGGGGGGGGGGCGACCAAGGGAAGATTTCTTGAAAACACTTTTTCTTTTTATTTGTAGTGCTAAAATTCTGTAAATGACAATTAAACAAACACTGCCATTTGTTTGTTGGGCTGATCCGAGACAACTCTACCACTGCCCTTTAAGTCTTCTGGAAGGAACAGTCGGACATTTTGATCAGGAGATTATTGATTGTTTGATTATATGATTGATCTACCGGGTGTTCACAACAGTTCATGGAGCTTCAGCAGGAGGAAAACGACCTCTAGTGAATTAAAAACAGTTTACACGCTGCGTCTGTGCAGGAATAAAGAGAAGTTAACGCCTCACTGGAAGTTTTTACTTTGTGGAAACTTATAAATAATCTGCAGTTTTGATTAGTTGTAATTAATTTATGACAGAAACATTAAAATCTTTCCCTGGAAAACCTGGATACTTAGAGACTTGTTTTCCAGTCATGAAAACACCTGAAAACTGAGTTAAACTTACTGAAATGTTCTGGAAATAATTGATGTTGTCCTGGAAAATTTCAGTTGTATTTTAGCCGCTCGCTCAGATCGCCGACGTGAATCTGGGTTGAACTGAACCGCAGTGAAATCACCGGAGACGCAGCAGAAAAATGGTCAGAAAGCGAACGTCAGCGTCCCATTAATGCCGACTACCTACCTGCTACAAACCCGGGTCACTTCATCGTGAACCTCTGAGGTTAAGTGTGTCTATAAAAGCAACCAGTAAATTACAGGACAGAATCGTTAAAAAGTGGGAACCCTGAACGTGTATGTCGGCCAAATTTATCAAAGTATTTCCCTCCTGCTTCCTGTTCTGAACCCTTAAATCAGTCACCGATGTATGGAAGCTCATTGCTGCCAATGTGACGGGAGAAAACGAGATTCTGTAAGTCGGCAATGAGCTTCCGTACGTCTGTGGATCGTCTGCAGTTAAAACAACGAACCGAAATGTCGGAGTGTTCCTTTAAAGGGACGCTGCCAGAGAGTATTTTTGAGTGAGCCGAGCACTAAAAACCTGCGTGCGATGTTTGCTGAAAGTGTGTGTGTGCAGCTTACCTACACCTCCACCTGCCCCCCCCCACCCACAAACACACACACACACACACACACACACACACACACACACACACACACACACACACACACACACACACACACACACAGTTAGGTCTGCATCTGTAGATAAAAGATGTACATGTTACATTACAAATTAGTACAATTCAGTGCATGGAACTTGTGTACAGACGGCATTTGTATGGATCCCCATGCACACTACCTATTTATATAAATGCATATAAATGTTACCTGTAAATGTAGCAGGTATACTGAAGATTGTTCACTGTCCAAACACTTTTGACTTGCATTGTACTTCCCAGTGTACATAAAAGCACTAACTTTGAGACTGTGTTAGAGTGATAATAATAATGATTATTTTGTCACGTGAGTTATACCAATTTGTACTAGATGCAGACAGATAGATGCTATCATTATTATTACCTCTACTGCAGTTGGAATATTTATGTTGTATGCTAATTTTTAAAACATGTAATTGCCAATTTTGACCACTAGGTGGGGAATAAGCGCAATGTTACTGTGATAGAGCTATAAAAACAGAAAACACAGAAAAAAAAATTATGTTTTTAAGGAGGACATAAAAGGACTACCTTTCCCAGCATTCCTGTCGAGGTCTCAGGGAAGGAGTCTACAGTTCTGGGCAGGGCTGCGTTCTACTTTTTATTTTTTTTTTTAATTTTTATTTTGAGCCAGTATTAAAAAGTGGAGCGTCCGCTGACAGTCGACGTATTTTCAGATTCTTTCACTACGTTTTGGTGCCATTTTTTTTGTTTTTTATGTTTCGAACTTCCCCCAAAAAATCTCTGTAACCTGCAGAAATACGGAGCCCCAAAGTGGTCAATATTAAATCATTTTAAAAAAAGACTTTAAGGAATAAATACTCAAATGAATAAATGGTGTAAAATCTATAAATGATCAAACAATCGGTGAAATATTCCAAGAAAATTGTTAAATTTCAACATTATGAAACGTTACTGGATTTCATGTTTTTTTTTTTATTCATGTTTATCTCATTTACAGTGAAATAAACATCTTTTTATATGAAATTTTAAAATTAGAAAACATTTTAGAACAGCGAGTTCATTTCTCAACTTATTTCACGGATGTTTTTCGTTATTTTAACGTATTCGTGCGACTTCCTGTTCTTACTGGATGTTGAACACTTTGGGGCTCTTACAGCAGAACTCCACTCTCTCTCTTTTATTCCCAATTAAACACCTCATCATTTTATTTTGCACAGTCCGAATGGGTAGAAATAAATCACGCAGTCGGCGGCGGCGGCGCCTCGCAGTCCCCTCCAACCCTCCGTCTGCCGGGCGCCGACCTCCGTGTGATCTGATGCTGTCTGTCATGTCTACCTCATTTGCACTGATAGTAAAAGAATGTTTTGGTGGGAGGAAACAAACAAACAGCATATTTTCCTGTATGCAGACTTTGGCTATAGTTATTTTTTCCCGTATTTGTGCAAATGTTGAGAAGCTGAACGAGCGCCGGAGGTCAGAAACGTCGGAGCGGAAGCTGGAAACTCTTCTTTTGTGTGTTTTTTTTTTTTTTTTTTTTAAATTTCCCCTCCGCTGACTCATCTTTACAGGACAATGCTGGACTTGAATCCCTCGTGGAGACACTAAAGACGTTCTGCTGGGTGTTGGGTGGGAATCTGCTGGCCGCGGGTGGATGAACTCTCCTCCATCCTCCTCAAGAAAAAAAAAAACGTTTGAACCGTGAGATTTCATTTTGCCAACTTTTAGTTTTTGTTTTTAAATGCGTTGTTTTGTTATTCGTCGTCGGTGCCGAAACCATTCCTGTGTTTATTTCTGCCAATGGAAGCTGCACTGGGGACGATACAGTCGAAATACCTCCAGCAGAGAGACGAGTAGAGTTTAGTTTCATCCTGTTTCTGACGTTGGATTCACCAACTGCAGATTAACATGAGCGTACTGTGAGTAGTTCACTGACATCAGGATTTCTGTGTTTTCATGTCGTCAAAATTCATCAAGAACATTTTGGGGGGAAATTTTCCTGTTTGCTGTTTTTTCTCCAGAGTTGGACAGGAAGTCGTATTTCAGTTTAAAAGCATCAACTAATAGTTGTTTTTATTATTAATTAATCTGCTGGTTGTTGTTTAGGTTGATAAAAGTATGGAGTTACTTTAGTGTCAACATTAAAGGAAACTGTTTAAACATTTCAAATTCAAAACTATTAAAGTCGAGTCTTTTATGTAAAATGTAAAATTGAATTTTATAATTATTATTTGATTTTCGGTGGATTTAAAAATTCCCCCGATAAGTTTCTGATTTAAAACCTGAATTTTAAGTAAATTTAAAAACTAAATTCTTACAAACTAAATATGGAAAATTTGAATTAAACGATAAAGTAAAATATAATTTCACATTTTTTTTTACATAAAAGACTTAATTTCAACATTTCAGTCTTTTTTTCCGCTCTGGTTACGACTCAACGGCAAACAAGCAAATTTCCCACAATGCAGTGCTGTTTTTTGTTTTTTATTATTATTATTATTCCATGTTTTCTTTCACGTGGGTCCAGATGTTTCCTGGTGCCATTTTTAAATGTTTCTGTGCCATTTTTAAATGTCCCCCCGTCCTGCTGTTTGTGGCCAGCGGGTTCATAAACTGACAGGAAGTGTGATGAAGATGATGAAGATGGTGATGAAGATGATGTTGTGGATGGATGTTGTGAGGAGACGTGGATGGGTTTACAAACAGCAGGAGTGTAAATGTTTCAGGTTCAATGCAAAATGTTTGGAGGAGTTGAAAAGCCGAGTTGTACAGAAACGTAACAAAATAATTTTGGAGAAATAAATGAACAAAAAGTGAAACGTCGCTTTGTTTTTATTGTTCGGTTCAGAAATTAACTGATCTGTTAAATAAGGTACAATATAATTATTTCTTTCTTTTGTTTTACATTTGGCAGTAAGAAAACATCATCTGACCTCCGCAATCTAAAGCAGCCGTCACATCGTCCATCACAAAGAGTTTCAACAGGTTAAATTATAATATTATTAAAGATCTTTTTAAGACCATTATAAAGGAAATCTATTGATTCCATGTTGGTTTAATGTTTAAATGTGCGTACACTGGATAATAGGATCGTATCCACAGATGTTCACATTAATGTAAAAGAGAAGAAACATAAAATCAGTTGTTTTTGGTCAA
>NW_026136722.1:19802557-19840057 GCF_905237075.1 Dicentrarchus labrax
TTTAACTCCCTGATCTCTGCACACACACAGCTGATGGATTCCTCACTTTAATACATCAAACTTACACAAACGCCATATTTCCGTCCTGTGTTCTGCTTGTTTCTTCGGGTTCAGCCGAAGCTCTTTTAATCTGCCCCCCCCCAGGAAGTTGCAACAGTTAATGTGAATTCAACCAGTTGCATGAATTCTGCATTATTTTGCAATTTCAGTTGCAGTTGAGTTTCACTTTATGTATTTGACAGGGACATTTATAGTAAACATAGACAGACTGAAAACAGCAATATGATGAAAGTATCAAGTTGCCTTACATTTTTCGTGAATTGTACGAATAATCTAAACTATTTTTGCACATTTAATTGCAAAGAAAAACCTAAAAACATAACAAAAAAAGTCTGCGAAATCCTGGAGGGCGTCATCTTGTTCTGGTTCCTCTTCCTCTGGTTTTCCGACTGGAGAATTGGCGCCACCTACTGCTCATCTTGTGAGCCATCTATCCATTATAATCACATAGCAATCGTGGATGGAAACGAGCATTAATGCACGTTTTCTTTTGCTGATTTTACTTGAAATTGGTTTAAAATGTGCTAAACATTTGGATGGAAACACGGCTATTCACAGACTTTCATAATGAATCCTTGAAAGTTTTTTAAGCAGAAATGTCAAATGTGAATATTTGATGGTTCTCTTTGTCTTCTGGGATGTTAATTTCACATTTTGGAAACTGCGATTGTTATCATTTTACTGACGTTTTACGGACCAACCGATTTAATAATAAATAATCAACGAATGGATTATTAATGGAGCATCGAGATTCCCTGCAGGGTCTACCTGACGTAACCTGACAATTAATTCTTATTGATGAAGCTCCTAACTGATTTATCGATCGGTATTAAGGCTGTTAGTTTATTGATATTAGAATGTGGTTCCTAAACTGCTGCCAAAGTTTTTTTGGAAAAAATGGCTTCCGTCTGAGTGTCTCCTGTCGGGTGGATGAACAAAAGCATAAAAACTTTGACTCTCAAGAAAAATATGCATTTATTCCTAATTTGTTTTGTTTTTATATGTTATATTTTTTATTTATAAAGATGAAATTGTGTCCCTGAAATCTACGATAGACCAAAAAAAAGTCAGTTTATACGCGGACGACATCCTTTTGTTCTTCTTAAAGAAAACATTACTTTTAAAACGTTTTTTTTGATGGCTTAATATTCCTTTTGTGTCCTCCGAGCCACTATCTTTGCTGTTCTTACTGTTAATTTCTCGATATTCCTGCTAATATTTTGGTGTTGATTAGGTGGTGACTGCCGCATTAGAGGGACGTTGATCGGTTTGTGCTTATTTGACATTTATGATGCTGTTTTTTTTGTGGTAGAAGAGACGTGTTTCCTTTCTGTTTTAGTCTACTTAGGAACAAATAGAAAGTTATGCAGGTCATAAGTTATACCTCACGTGAAGAGCACCAAGTATTACTGTTTAAGGTTCTGCGTTTTAAAGTCACTGACCACACGTATGTGCTGCTTACGGACTACTGTAAAGCCAAGTTTCACTGCAGAATGCGTGAAAAGTGTTCATATGTTATCTTGTTTTTGATGGAACTCATTTCCTAGAATGTATTATTATAAATACAAAATGTATATCAACAGACAACCGTAAAGCAAAGTCTAATGTTGTATTTAAAAGACATCAATTGTTGTAATTATTAATATATTTGATGGTTATCTTTGTTTGGAGTGCAGGTGGTTTGAACTAACTGTAAAAGCAGCTATTAAATAAAGAAAATAAAACCAGATTTCTTGTTTTTCTCACTTTATCTGCAGATCCTGGAGAAATATTCCGGGTTTATAATTGTATTTTCACAACCTTAAAAATGTTTTATGTTCCTGCTGCTCTGCTTTCATGAATAGTTTCCTTCATCAGTGTTAAAATGCTGTATAGCTCAGCTTTATTTCAATTTATAAATCATCATACACTAAGTTTGCATCCAAATAATTCTTCAAAGTGTAAAGATTTGATGTAAGTCACATAAAATTAAAAACTTCAAGCAGTAACAATTCATTTAAATTGGTGCTTACATAAGAAAGCGTCACATTTTGTTTTACAGGAAGACAAAATAATTTCGTTTTTGTTCATTTTTTTGGCATTCATTGTTAAATAGAGGTAGAATATAACTGAGGATACAGTCTTAAAGGGTTAACATGACATTTCTCATCTCACCTGGAATTTAAAGATCATGAAACAAGAGAAAGAAAGGACACAGGAGCACATACAGACTGTATATACATATATGTGTGTGTGTGTGTGTGTGTGTGTGTGTGTGTGTGTGTGTGTGTGTGTGTGTGTGTGTTGTTTCCACCGTGGAGGGTTCTGGAAGAACAAAGTGACACGACACAGATTTCAGTTCAAGGATGTGTCAACATTTTTAATGAACAAACACTTATTTGCTCTTACAGAAATAAATAAATAAATGGAAACAAGGAGGTCATCAGATGTTGATGCTGGTTGAGCTGGGGACAGACAAGACTCAGGGGTCAGGGGTCAGGGGTCAGGGTGGGATGAGAAGGAGAAATAATACACAGTACAGAGGTTATTATAATTCACTAAAACTGCCTTTAAAAAAACATTTGAGTCACATAAAAATAGAAACTAGACTGCAAAAAAAGAAAAAAACTAGATCGAACTGAGAGGATGTGGTTTACTTACAAAACCAAATAAAAGACAAATATACAGGAAATGTCTTTAGTAACAAGCATCAGGACGACCTGCTGTTGTAATTCTTAACTTCCTAAATCTCACACCTGACACATACTCACATATCAACCTTTTCAAAACTAAACTAAACGAGCAAACCCACTCCGGAAACTAACTGAAATAAAAACTAAATAAAACCTATAATAACTCTGTTACAGACAAACTCTCATTAAATGTCCCTTCAGTATAATCCAGGTTAATCTGATAGTTACTGATCTGTAAGCAGTCTGTAACCTGATCCAAGTATCACAAAATTAAAGTAATGTCACTTCATTACTTTACATTACTTTTAGATTACCTGAAGACAAACATACACAAATAATATACAGCCTGTAGATCATTTTCACAGCTGGAAGACAGAACTCGCACTGTGATGTTTTTTTAAACTATTAGAATACTGTTTGGTGTATTGTATGAATGCCAAATTTATGAGTGGCTCTTACTGAACGAAAAACTTAACTCACACTGCTTATTATCACAAACTTAATGTAAGTGTGCATTAAATTTTAGATTTTTTTAATAGAGTTTGGTGTACCACTATGTCTGCCCCCCCAACTCAAGAATGGATTACAGTTACCTTTCTTTGTATCCTGATTACATAACTCAGTTACATGTAATCTGTTACTCCCCAAGCCTGAATATAATATCTACAAAGTCCTTCAGTCAGTTTATAGCATCAAAGGACCACTATCTTCAGTCACATAATGGAAACAAAATTTAAAAAACATATTAATATAATAGTGTTTAGTTTAATATATCAATGCCGAATTTATGAGCGACTCTTATTGAACGTTGAACATCATTAACACTCTTATCAAAATACACTTAAAGGAAGCAGACATTAAAATTAAGATTTTTGTGAATGGAGTCTGGTGCGCCTCTCCGTCTGGCTCCACTCAAGAATGGACGTCATGTGAGTTGAGGTTAGATCCAGCTGTTGCACTTGCGCGCATCGTTACCTTTAAGATGCTCGAGGATAAAGCCTTGATTTAGCTAAACCCGACACCATTTTAGTTTAAGAGTTTGGCGAGCGACGTCCGGATGACCGCTCGTGTGTTTCTACGGGAGCTGCGGGCGGACTTTCTCTCGACGGCGACGCGCGGGGGATCAACGGCCGAGCTGGTTGTATAAATGTCGGATTTCATTATTTGTCGGCCTACCGAGAGAGTGGCGGCGGCGGCGGGGGCGAGAGGGACGGCACGAGACGAGACGGGGTCCGCGAGGAGGGTGCATACACAAAATACTTTCCCTTTAAAGCAGAGAGGGACAGAGGGGGTGAAAGAGGGGAAAAAAAAGAAAAGGAAGAAAGACAGAGAGGGAGGGAGGGCGAGAGGGAGCGAGGGAGAGAGAGATTTGAAAAAAAGAGAAAGATGTCATCCTGTCGATTGAAACACCGAGGCGGAGCCACGGACCGCGGCCGACCGGGAGCGCTCTAGTTAGGGGACGAGCTCTACGCAACGCCGAGGCTTGGAGCGCCGACGCTGCGGCCTTTTTTCGGAGCTATCGCAAAATAAATGAACTCCTGCTGACTATGATTAGCACGTCTCGGCTACATCGTCTTCTGCATAACAATAGCTCTAATTTGCATGCATATTTTATTACAGTAGACATAAGCAAATGATATTAAAAATGCACCATTAAAAAAAGCAAAGCATGATACCAACCATTTTGTCGCATTTACAAAAACCATCTTGTCCGTGCCTGTAAAAGCTCCAACAGATATTAATTCATAACTCACAGCAGCCTAATCCCTTATAAGTGGTTTTATTTAAAGCTAAATAACATTACATATCTGCATTAATTAACCCGGGCAGGTAGAGGAGCGGTACGGGCCTCAGGTTGTGTTTTCATAGCAGCAGTTGGAGCTTTTCTTCCTGGGCTCCGGTGCCCTCCCTCCTCCCCTCGGCTGCTCCCCTCGGCTGCTCCCCGGCTGGTGAGCTCCGAGTCCCCGCAGTGTTCACGATGGACACCTCCTGGAGTAATTTCCTCTTTCAGGTAAGTCTTAATTGATGCTGGAGGAGCTGCTGTATGGGGGTGTTATTTGGGTGGGGGGAGAGGAGGGTGGAGGGTGGGAGGTTGGGGGGGGGGTGTTGACATCTGCATGGGGGGTTAAAGAGGAGGGAGGAGGTGGAGGGGGTCACAGAGGGGTCAAGGTAAAAGTTAGCTTTGGTGCACATGTGCTGATTCAGGAGGTGAATTTCTCCCTAAACTTTCTGTTTCTATCTGTGTTATTAAATGTTATTAATTTTATTTAATTTTATTTAATGTTATTAATGTGTAAAATCTTCATCGGTGGGGCAGAACTGGGCTTATGCCCCAAATGACTCTTTAAAGTGGCCCGTCCTGCACAGGAGAAAGTCCCTGTGTTATAAACTAGTAGTACCTAACTTTCTATCATTTAATAAACTTATATTCATATTATATTTAAACAGTGAACACAGACAGTGAACTCAGTAACTGTTTGTTAAAGTTTGTGTAAAACCAGATTATTTCCTGTTTTTATACAATTCTGTCTGTATTATGTATTTTTGATCATTTCCACCAATGTGACGAGAGTAAAAAGTATTCTGTGGGTCATTATAATGACTAATCTCTAAATAATGAGGAAGTCAATAACATGAGATACTTGAGTTTATGTTCTCACTCTGTGTATTCCTGTTATATTTCTGTTAGTTCACTTGAAGGTGACAGGATGGGACAGAGTACTGATGCAGACTCCATTCACAAAACCTGTAATTTTACAAATAATCAGAACAGAAACAAATAAAACTCACCAAAACCGTCTTTGTTAAGAATCAGGAACTCCATTACAGAAAGGATCCCTACAGAGATAGACCTTTAGTTTAACCACAAACAGTAATATCACTATCACTCTCCACCAGACTCCAGAGACAGAAACACTCATTTTACCTTCAGATCATCGTAACTTCATTAAAGTGGACAGAAACAGAATAAAACTCATTAAAAGCGTCTCTGTTAGTGTTTCCAACAATCACCAACTCTGGTTTGGTGGAAATAAATCCTTAATTCACCGACGTAGATGATAAAAACAGCAGATTCAGTCGGAGCAGACCGGCTATGGAAACAACCCACAGAGAGGCTGCGATACAACACAGGCAGAGGGAGAGAGACACCATGTGACTGTATATAGAGAATATAATGTTAATGTTTATATCTGATTTATATAAAACCTTTTAAGTGTTTGGTCAATAAGTCAGGTGAGGAACGTCCTCAGTCTCAGTGAAATCTTCAGATCTTCTGACCAACAAACCCAAAAATATTTAGTCTATAATTATATAAAACTGAGTTAAACAGCAGATCCTCTCTCCTGTGCAGCTTTTTACCTAAAAATGAACTTAATTGATGATCAGAACAGTGAAATAATCAATGATTGGACACAGACGTCCCTCAACAGTAGACCAGCTGGTAATATTACACCTGATCCCGACCTCCCATCGGTGGGATCAGTCGGTTGTTTCAACAATAAAAGGATTAAAGACACTTCCTGTCTGATTGTGGCAGACGCCGTCGACTCAGAGTCAACCTGAGACGCCTCTTCAGTCCGAGCTGCTGCCGGAGCTGACCGGCTCCGCTCAGAGTCCTCCAGCGGAGCACATCGTGACGCCGCCGTCCACCGTCGACACCGCCGCCCTCAGCGAGGAGCCGCTACCGGGTGAGGAGGGCGGGTTGTAAACTGTTGGCTCAGTGTGCTTTTACATTGAATATACACTGTGTTATAATGTAGTGCAGCAGTTCCCAACCTTTCTCTTTAAAGGACCTTTTACTATCATTCATAAACTGACTCAGATATATAGATATTTATTTATTAACAGTGAAGCAGATTATTTCCTGTTTAGGGAACTTTTTACACAATTCTCTGTCTCTATTATTTATTTGTATTATTTCTAACAATCAAACAGATTCAATAAGATTCTGTTTTGATAAATTCAGGGTTTTTGTCTCCCTGATGTTCGGCCATTGTTCTATCAGTTACTAATCTTATAAGTGAACCAAACACTGAGATATCGGCCTACAGTGGGTATTTTATAGGTTTCTTGCACATCTTAAAATCTCGAAGACCTTGTAACCCCCCCTCAAGCTTCAGTGACCCCTAGTGGGGGTCCCGACCCCCAGGTTGGAACCACAGATATAATAGAGGGACTTCACTCCAGACTGTAAACTGCTCTCCCTTAAATACCAGGCACATTGTGAAATCTATAACATGTTACTCACCAAGATAACCGAGTATATTAGATTATAATGTGCACAGAATAATGGAAATATGTCGATAACTCGTCTATATTTTATGTTAAAGGAAGTCGATGAAGACACGTGTTTACGAGCCTGTTTGAAAAAAACATTTGGTTGGTTGAATGGTTGAATTCTGTAAAATGTTGGGTGAGATGTGTGAACCCGAACTATAGAGGCAGCGTTGGGCCCGAACCCGAATGTTTGCTTAAAGTTAATGAATAAATAATGAATTAAAATAGTTTATTATAAGTAAACTACATTGTGCACATAATATATTGCAAATCATTATCAACACTAATACATAATAAATTCACTCACTCATTTCATTTCATTATTTATAAAATATTTTTATTTTTTTAAGTCCAAAAAATAGAGTTCTGGCTCGGAAAGGGAATTAAAGCTCTAGCTAATAATTGTTGATACTGATAATTGTTTAATTTCTCTTCTTTTGACGCCTTATTTCTTCCGTTGTTCTGCAACAAAACAGACGTATATAAAAGTATATAATAAATTCTGCTGGTTGATTAAAATGTGGTGTTTTCAGTCAAACCGCTCACCAAACCGAGCCGGCCGGCCCACATCTGCGCCACCTGCAACAAGGAGTTCAAGAACAGCTACAACCTGCGGCGGCACCAGTCGGTGCACACGGGCATCAAGATGAAGGACCGCGCCGCCCGCGAGAAGGAGGAGGCGGGGAAGGTGGGACGGCTGGATAAACAGACGGTCCCTCTCTCCCTCCTCCACCTCACCCTGCCCCCCAGCCTCCCCCCGGCCCCTCCCCCCACCACCGCCCCGGAGACCCTCCCCCCACCGCAGCCCGGTCAGCACGCCAACCAGGAGAGCCAGCCGGTCTCTGTGTCCATCGCCCCGGCAACTGTAACCATGGCTGCGCAGCCTCAACCCATCCAGGCAGCTGTTGTTGTCGTGGGCTCCATGGAGCAGGTGGGTCCACTTGGGGGGGGGCAGAAAATACCTCCACTCAGCTTCTGGCCTCAACAACACAGCGTCTTATTCTTATTATTTCATCATATTTTAACATAAACCTGGTTATTTATCTCTGTGTGACTCTGACAGCAGCTGAGGTGTTAGCAGACTACATTTTATGATTTCTGTTTATTTTAATATTTATTTTAACTACGGCCAACCAGACTCCAGTAACAAAACCAGTGATTTTACCAAGCAGATGATCATAAAACACTTCAAAGTGGACAGAAAGAAAATAAAACTCACCAGAACCGTCTTATTTCTTTAGTCTTTCCAGCAATCAACAACTCTGGTTTGAGCGATATGAACCTTAATGCCACTGACAGTAGTTGTTGTTTGTTCCACTAACAGTAGTTGTTGTTTGTTCCACTGACAGACTCAGGTTGTTATTGTCAGTGTCTGACAGCATTATAGAAAGGATCCCTACAGAGATAGACCTTTAGTTTAACCACAAACAGCCGTAATATCACTATCACTCTCCACCAGACTCCAGAGACAGAAACACTCATTTTACCTTTGGATCATCGTAACTTCATTAAAGTGGACAGAAACAGAATAAAACTGATTAAAGCGTCTCTGTTAGTGTTTCCAACAATCACCAACTCTGGTTTGGTGGAAATAAATCCTTAATTCACCGACCTTGATGATAAAAACAGCAGTTTCAGTCGGAGCAGACCGGCTATGGAAACAAACCACAGAGAGGCTGCGATACAACACAGGCAGAGGGAGAGAGACACCATGTGACTCTGTATCTGTATATAGAGAATAGCTGTTAGCTGATATATGTTTATATCTGATACATAAACCTCCAGCTCTTTCCTGACTGCACTGAACTCCTCTGCTGCTCCACAGAATCCGAACCCCATCCCCAACCCCAACACCAACCAGGTGAGGAAGAACCACGCCTGCGAGGCCTGTGGGAAGGCCTTCAGAGACGTCTACCACCTCAACCGCCACCGCCTGTCCCACTCGGACGAGAAGCCCTACTCCTGCCCCATCTGCCAGCAGCGCTTCAAGAGGAAAGACCGGATGAGCTACCACGTGCGCTCGCACCAAGGCGGCGTGGAGAAACCTTACATCTGTCCGCACTGCGCCAAGGCCTTCTCTCGGTACTAACTTTGATCCATGTCCTTTAGAGTTGCTTGGTGAGGAGACCTGTCAGAAAGTCTAAAGTTAAAATCATAAAATCCTACCTCTCTTTGGCTCAGTGTGTCCCAGGCTATCCATACCAACTGTCAGTGGACACGTACAATCTAGTGTGGAGACATTTGGTGGTTTATAGTGACGGGTTTTGTTCTCTGTGTTTATTGTTGCAGACCAGATCACCTCAACAGCCACGTTCGACAGGTGCACTCTACAGAGAGACCGTTCAAGTGCACGGTAACGTCTTCATCTGTCTGTTTACTGGAGTTCAACCAATATGGGTTTGTGAATCATATAGAGCATGAAACACTGGATGATGATGATGATGATGATGATTATGATGATGATTATTAAAACAAGCTAAAAGAAGCTTATGAAGTGCGTATGATTGTTATAAAACAGAATACTGACAGAGAATTGTATTAAAATATCAGTTAAACTCATCTCTGATTAATAATCCGAGGACATAATCTGATAATTCATCCAAATCTCTGCTTTTACTCAAACTTCCTGCAGTTATTGTGTCACTGTTTGGGTTTATTGTGTAGTTTATCAGCTGTTGGGAACCTCTGGTCTAACCCGTATATACGAGCTGTGACACACACAAATGCAAAGTTAATTACAAACAAACAAACAAAATGTTTATTTTTATATAAAAGTAAAAGACTTTAACCTCTTCCACCCACCACAGACCCAGTTTCTCTGTATTTAAGGCCTCATATGAGGGCCTGGAGCATTATGTGTGTACTGTTGTCAGGCTGATGTTCAACAGAATTGATGCAAAATTTAATCACCACCCTCCAAAATGTGACTGGACGTTGCCGCTCTGCTCCACGGAGAATACACAGCTGCTCTATTTTCAACCCGCGTCAAACAGCACAGAGCAGATCGCACTGGCAGGAAGTCAGACGCAGAGAAGCTGGTCGGTTTTCAGAATAAAATACAGGTGCAGAACCGGAGCATCAACATTGTGAGTCAGTGAACTTCGCAGTGAACAGATTTTTCTTTTGAAATGAGAAAAACAAACTACCATTTATAAATGTGGGGAATGAAACAGTTGTCTTCTTAATCATTTTCTGTTTTTATTTTCAAAACAAAAGTAGTAATTTCCTGATTTTGGTTCAAAACAATAATCTGTGAGTACACCGACCCTGTGGCACCGAGCCGGACGTCAACCAGTCAGTTGAATTGGAGATAAACACAAAAGGTCAAAAGTCAGTTAGGCAACGCTCTCAGTGGGATTTCACCACAGACACCAAGACCCTGAGAAACCCATTAAAACCTCCATGCTGTGATTGGGTAGAGATGCACCGATACCGGTATCAGTATCAGGTCCAGCACTGTACTGACTGTAATCATAAAACCACTCCGACACCACTTTGACATCCTCACGTGTTCTGACTCCGTTCTGTGCGTGACCATAAATGTCTCGTTGTTTTCCACAGACGTGCACGTCAGCGTTTGCCACGCGGGATCGTCTGCGTGCCCACCTGATCCGCCACGAGGAGAAAGTGCCGTGTCACATCTGCGGGAAGCTGCTGTCGGCCGCTTACATCACCGACCACATGAGGGTCCACAACCAGTCGCAGCACCACGCCTGTCACCTCTGCAACCGCAGTGAGTCGCACTCTGATGGAGTTCACTAATACACCTTTTCACACTTTATTCATCATTTAATCTCATGTAGAAAATCTTTAAGTAACTTAATGTCTCTGTCTCCAGGTTTCACCACGCTCACCTACCTGCGAGTCCACGCTCAGAAGCACCACGGCCAGGAGTGGAAGGAGAGCGGCGGGGCGCGGGGGGGCTTCGGTGGGACGGGTGCCGGCGGGGTGCTGCTCTGCCAGCTGTGCGGGGTGCAGTGCAAGACGGCCACGCAGCTCCAGGGTCACATGGGCACCCACGCCAACCAGAGCGACCCCAGCCCCGACCCGACGAGCGCGGGCCCCGTGGGCACCACCAGCGTGGCTGTCACTGTGTCCAGCGCCAGCACAGTGGGACTGCTGGTAACTGACTGCTCCAGTATCGCCCCCCAGCCCCACAGCTAGCACGCTGGGAGGGCGAGGGCGGGGTGGGGCGGGGTGGGACGGGTGGGGCTGGGGATGAAGGGGCGGGCGGGGGGGTGGTTTAATGGAGGCAAAGGCCAACAAGGAGTCACTGAGGAGAGGACTGGGAAGACGGCGTCCAATCCAGGTGTGTCAATGATGAGTCTGTATAAGTCTTTTCATTTAAACTGATTCTGTGTTGGGGAGTTCTCCTGCACATATTGGGGGGGCTACAAGGTTGGAGACTTAAAGAAATCTGTTGTTGTGGGGTTAGAAAGAATTGAGGCCAACAGGTAGCTGCTCCTCATCTCTGCTGAAAGGCTCCAGGCAACTAGCATAACACACCACGACCTTGAGCTGTCTGCATTGACGTTGCATTGTGGGTAACGTAGGCGGCAGGTTTTACGTTTTGACACGAATGAGCCTGGCTGTTAAAGTCTCCACAGTTCTGCTCCTCTGTTACTCATCCTTATAATAAACCTCATGGATTACGTGGTTGTGGACAAGCAAGGCTGAAGTTAAACTGGAAACTCAGAGTCTGTTGGAGCTTTTGGAGTCACTAGAAGCACATTCACGCTGTTTGTAAAAGTGTCTTTGTGCTAGCTGTTTGTGGCTAAGCTGTGTTGTGATGTTAGCTGAGCAAGCAGAGAGGCTAACGGCTACGTAGCAGCCGCAGTGTGCAGAGTGGAGACGTTGGTTTTATAGCAGCAGGGGTTGTTTGGAAAAGCTTCCTCCAGATCAGCTAATAACAAAATTCAACTGTAATAGCCAGTTTCTACCAGTAGAGGGCGTCCACTGTGCATTTCTAGAGCAAAATGTGTAGAATAGTTTGTAAAATGTCAATAACACCAGTAAATACCCAGATACAGAGGCTTACTTTCAAATGGTGACAACTTCTACAGCTTTATCAACTGATTACAAACCTTTCCGTCAGTATGCTGAAATATAACACATTTAAAACAAACATTATTGTAATAAAAGATACATTTGAGAACAGAAAAGCCTCAAACACGTTTTAACTGCTTTCGTTTTCACTCTCCAGATGTTTTCTTAACAGACTGCCAAACGTGGACACAGACCGGGAGAAGCCGCCCTGGAAGTCGTCTTTCCGGCCTTTTTTTCGGACCTTCGTCTCCGCTCCGCTCACCTGCCACGAACGCCGAGAGACACTTTTACCGCACACGTTACTTCCTGTACAGTGTCCTGCAGAATTGAGTCAAAGCCAGGGAAGAGACAATGAGGAACACCTCTGCTCATTCATTAAGGAGGAAAATGAACGTGTATTTTTATTATATGGCTTAGCATTTAGCTGTTTGTATTCGCCATCATGTTATTGTTTTTATTTTCCACTGACTTGCACAGCCTGTCATGATTTTGTAAAAGCCGTTGCCGTTTTTAGATCATTTATATTCCATGAAATCAGTGTTTGTTTATAACGAGGACCTAAAGACCTCAAGTAGGCTCACGTAGGAAAACACCTGAGTTCTTCCCCTAATTTATTACAAAACAGTCTCCAGTTTGCCTTTGTCAGAGTCTTCAGAGCAGGGAAACCTAACGGGACACAGGAGCAGCTGTTTCAGACGGGCCATGGTGTACATACACTTTTATATCGCTGATAAAGGCAAACTCATAGTTGTTTGTGTATAACCCCCCCCCCCCATGAACATTGAATGTGCATAACTTCTCTGCTTCATATGATCTTTGCTCTTAACGCTGGATGCTGATTTGTAATTCTTGAGAACTTGCCTCCATGTAATTTGTAGCTACCTTGGTGACACATTTCTGTGGCTGTGCATATTGATTGTACTTGATGCATAGTGCATAGCGCCTCGTTACTACTGTATTAAAAGGCAGTAAAATGCATGTGTGGATTCAAGTTGAAATGATCTTCGTGAGTGTCTGGGTGGCTGCTGCTCTTTATTCAGGAGGTGGTGGTCTGAAGCATAAATATAGAGGTGTAGATACCTCTCTGGTCACCATATTGCGGAGGTCAGATCCGCTGATTAACAACACTGAGGGATTCAGATTCACTACAAAATCGACTAACTCGCTTAATTCTGAACAGATTTTTTTTTTTAGCAACAGGAGAAATTGAACCTGAGATATATATATGTATACATACTGGTTGACATTAATTCACCACGTGGAACAGCGCTGCAGGAATGTGCAGCGGTTGGATGTAAAAACAGAAACATGTTAATCAGAGCAGCATTTTGGCCAAAATACAGAATGAATACATGAATACTAGTGTGAGTGTGAGCTGGTGCATAAAGTATCAACACATGGTTGGACAGGACAACAGGAAATATATTTTTTTATTCATTTTTACAAGAATAACCAACGGTTTTTATTCCTTACTCAAAACCTAACTTATTAACTTCATCATGTTTTCCACCGCTGTACGACACACATAGCTTGTTGAAATCGCCCCAGGAAACTGTTTGGGGTGTGCCTTCACATGTACGAGAGCAGACAGTAACGTCTGTGGGCAAATACCGTCACCATGTGCAACTGAGCGAGGAATGAGGAACCCTCCGGGACCAGGGCCCCGAACAGCTGTGGGTTATATCACAGCAGCCACAGGATGTCTGCACTGCACATGTGCACGATTACAAAGCTGGATCCAGGGATGTGATTGGATTTCAAATCAGCAACAAAAGTAAGGTTGTAACTATTAATATACAATAATAAATGAATAAGTAATTAGTTACACTACCAGTTACTGGGCAGAGATAGTTCCCCTTATACACTGAGGATGGACTGTACAGTGAAACATCTTGTGTCCAGCAGGAAAACTTCCGATATTTATTTATTAGGGCCCGAGCAGTAACATGCGTAGCAAGGTATTCTCTTGGTCCCGCCCCCCAGAATCAGCCCCTAAGACACGTACGACCGACATGTATGAAAATTGGTTCACGTGTCATGATCAGACAAGCAAAAAAGCCTGTTAGACCCATACCCCAAACCCAACAGGAAGTCGGCCTTTTTGAATTTTGTGGTCATTTTTGGCGATGTTTCGTATTTGAGGGAATTTATCGGATCGACTTCAGATTCGGTCTAAAAACATTAACAATTAACAGTTGTGCTAATTGTGACTGTACATCGACATGTGTGCCTGTGGCGTGTCATCGGATTTTGACGATTTGCCATAAAATGGGAAGTTTATTATCTGAAAATAATAAGAAACTTTCAGAATATTTTGACTTAGTATCTCAAAATAATTACATCAATGTTAGCACTGTTTAAGGGACCTTTAATGTTAGCATTAAGGGACCTAATGTTAGCATTAGGGACCTAATGTTAGCATTAAGGACCTAATGTTATCTCTGTTTAAGGGACCTTTAATGTTAGCTCTGTTTAAGGGACCTTTAATGTTAGCACTGTTTAGGGACCTTTAATGTTAGCATTAAGGGACCTAATGTTAGCTCTGTTTAAGGGACCTTTAATGTTAGCTCTGTTTAAGGGACCTTTAATGTTAGCATTAAGGGACCTAATGTTAGCACTGTTTAAGGGACCTTTAATGTTAGCATTAAGGGACCTAATGTTAGCACTGTTTAAGGGACCTTTAATGTTAGCACTCTTTAAGGGACCTTTAATGTTAGCATTAAGGACTAATGCATTAAGGGGACCTTTAATGTTAGCACTGTTTAAGGGACCTTTAATGTTAGCATTAAGGGACCTTATGTTAGCATTTAAGGGACCTTTAATGTTAGCTCTGTTTAGGGAACCTTTAATGTTAGCATTAATGGAACATGAATGAGTGCAGAAAGAGAGAGGAAGAGAGGAGCTAATGTTCACAATGGGAAATCCCCGATAGTCTAGGCCTATAGCAGCATAACTAAGGGATGGTTCAGGACTCACCTGATCCAGCCTAACTATAAGCTTTTAAAAAGGAATTTTCCTCTCTTAATGTGGTGAGGGTGTCTGCCTCCCAACCCTACTACTAAAGTTAGCATTAAGGGACCTAGATTAGAAATGTAGCACTTTAAGATATGAAGGGACCTGACCATGATGAGCTTTATAGGTGAGGAGGAGGACCTTTAAATTCAAATGTACATTTTATAGGGACCTAATGTTGAGAAGCATTACAGGGACCTAATGTTAGCTCTGTTTAAGGGACCTAATGTTGAGCATTAAGGGAACTAATGTTAGCACTGTTTAAGGGACCTTTGGGAACCTGTTAGCATTAAGGGACCATAATGTTAGCATTAAGGGACCTAATGTTAGCTTTAAGGGGCCTTTAATGTTAGCATTAAGGGACCTTATGTTAGCATTAAGGGACCTAATGTTAGCATTAAGGGACCTAATGTTAGCTTTAAGGGGCCTTTAATGTTAGCATTAAGGGACCTTATGTTAGCATTAAGGGACCTTTAATGTTAGCTCTGTTTAGGGAACCTTTAATGTTAGCATTAAGGGACCTAATGTTAGCATTAAGGGACCTAATGTTAGCACTATTTAAGGGACCTTTAATGTTAGCATTAAGGGACCTTTAATGTTAGCATTAAGGGACCTAATGTTAGCTCTGTTTAAGGGACCTAATGTTAGCTCTGTTTAAGGGACCTAATGTTAGCATTAAAGGAACCTAATGTTAGCTTTAATGTAGCATTAAGGGACCTAATGTTAGCATTTAAGGGACCTAATGTTAGCATTAAGGGACCTAATGTTAGCACTGTTTAAGGGACCTTTAATGTTAGCATTAAGGGACCTAATGTTAGCTTTAAGGGACCTAATGTTAGCATTAAGGGACCTAATGTTAGCATTAAGGGACCTAATGTTAGCACTGTTTAAGGGACCTTTAATGTTAGCATTAAGGGACCTAATGTTAGCTCTGTTTAAGGGACCTTTAATGTTAGCATTAAGGGACCTTTAATGTTAGCATTTTAAGGGACCTTTAATGTTAGCATTAAGGGACCTTTAATGTTAGCACTATTTAAGGGACCTTTAATGTTAGCATTAAGGGACCTTTAATGTTAGCATTAAGGGACCTAATGTTAGCATTAAGGGACCTAATGTTAGCATTAAGGGACCTAATGTTAGCACTGTTTAAGGGACCTTTAATGTTAGCATTAAGGGACCTAATGTTAGCATTAAGGGACCTAATGTTAGCTCTGTTTAAGGGACCTAATGTTAGCATTAAGGGACCTAATGTTAGCATTAAGGGACCTAATGTTAGCATTAAGAGACCTAATGTTAGCATTAAGGGACCTTAATGTTAGCATTAAGGGACCTAATGTTAGCACTGTTTAAGGGACCTTTAATGTTAGCATTAAGGACCTAATACATTAAGGGACCTAATGTTAGCTCTGTTTAAGGGACCTTTAATGTTAGCATTAAGGGACCTAATGTTAGCATTAAGGGACCTAATGTTAGCTCTGTTTAAGGGACCTTTAATGTTAGCATTAAGGGACCTAATGTTAGCATTAAGGGACCTAATGTTAGCTCTGTTTAAGGGACCTTTAATGTTAGCATTAAGGGACCTAATGTTAGCATTAAGGGACCTAATGTTAGCACTGTTTAAGGGACCTTTAATGTTAGCATTAAGGGACCTTATGTTAGCATTAAGGGACCTTATGTTAGCTCTGTTTAAGGGACCTAATGTTAGCACTGTTTAATGGACCTTTAATGTTAGCATTAAGGGACCTAATGTTAGCATTAAGGGACCTAATGTTAGCTCTGTTTAAGGGACCTAATGTTAGCATTAAGGGACCTAATGTTAGCATTAAGGGACCTAATGTTAGCATTAAGGGACCTAATGTTAGCTCTGTTTAATGACCTTTAATGTTAGCATTAAGGGACCTAATGTTAGCATTAAGGGACCTAATGTTAGCATTAAGGGAGCTAATGTTAGCACTGTTTAATGGACCTTTAATGTTAGCATTAAGGGACCTAATGTTAGCATTAAGGGACCTAATGTTAGCACTGTTTAATGGACCTTTAATGTTAGCATTAAGGGACCTAATGTTAACATTAAGGGACCTAATGTTAGCACTGTTTAATGGACCTTTAATGTTAGCATTAAGGGACCTAATGTTAGCACTGTTTAATGGACCTTTAATGTTAGCATTAAGGGACCTAATGTTGCATTAAGGGACCTAATGTTAGCTCTGTTTAAGGGACCTAATGTTTGCATTAAGGGACCTAATGTTAGCATTAAGGGACCTAATGTTAGCTCTGTTTAAGGGACCTAATGTTAGCATTAAGGGACCTAATGTTAGCTCTGTTTAAGGGACCTTTAATGTTAGCATTAAGGGACCTAATGTTAGCATTAAGGGACCTAATGTTAGCTCTGTTTAAGGGACCTAATGTTAGCATTAAGGGACCTAATGTTAGCTCTGTTTAAGGGACCTTTAATGTTAGCATTAAGGGACCTAATGTTAGCATTAAGGGACCTAATGTTAGCTCTGTTTAAGGGACCTAATGTTAGCATTAAGGGACCTAATGTTAGCATTAAGGGACCTAATGTTAGCATTAAGGGACCTAATGTTAGCATTAAGGGACCTAATGTTAGCATTAAGGGACCTAATGTTAGCATTAAGGGACCTAATGTTAGCACTGTTTAAGGGACCTTTAATGTTAGCATTAAGGGACCTAATGTTAGCATTAAGGGACCTAATGTTAGCATTAAGGGACCTAATGTTAGCATTAAGGGACCTAATGTTAGCTCTGTGTACAGCAGGCTGATAGGAGCACCGACCCTCCCCCACTCGGCTTTACCAGCTCCTCCTACTTCGGAAGTTAGCCAGCTAGCAGTAGCTGTCGCTGGTTTAAAGTAACGCAGACTGCTGGATGAGACACATTCATCCAGAAAACACAAGAACCCGCCTTTATGCGCCTTTATGCGCCTTTATGCGCCTTTATGCGGCTTTATGTGGCTTTATGTGGAGCTTGTTTCGGGATATTACGACGTGATGAGCAGCTAGCGAGCGGTCCAGAGCTAGCTGCAGCTAGCTGGTCGGCTACATCACAGAGCTAGCCGGAGGAAGCCGCTCCGCCGACGAACAACTAACTCGGATTTTTTGGCCTTTTTGACGTTTATTTTCGTGTCATACCGCCTTAAATTCAACCGAGCTCGGTTTGTCCGTCTGTTAGGATCAGTTAGGAGTGTGCGGGGCTTTGTGTGCGGGGTATGTGGGTCACTGTAACCGACCGACGGTAGGTATGTGGGTCAGAGGCTTCAGCGGGTTAACGTATTAGCTGGAACAGCTGGTTAGCACCGTAGCTAGCAGGTTGCCCGACGGCAGAAGCTGTTTTCTGTCAGTAATTTAAAGCAGAAAGGCAAAAAGGTGCATGCACATGATTGTGTTAGTGAGGATTACTCTGCAGCTTCCGTGGCTGAGGTTAACATCGCGGGGAATATTTAACTTTTTCATATTCTGGAGACGCTAACCGACGTTAGCCACCTGGAGACCGATAGCTAGCCGAGTTAACGAGCAGCGTCAGTAACCAGGTAAAGTGTTTACTTCATTAATATTCCTCTTTCAGACTAAATACTGAACACTTTAATGTTTTTAACTTTATATCTGAGATTAATTCCTTTTATTAATAACAAATAAATAACAAACTCACTTTGTAGCATTAAAAATAATTCATATTTTTTTCTCAGCATTAACTGTAATATTAGTTTTACACCAGAACATAAGAGAATAAAATGATAATGAATGTAAACAACAATAAATACATTTATTTTAAATGTATATTTTCAGACAAAAGTGCGTAAAGTTTTGATGTAGGATGTTTTAACATTAATTTAATACAGTGAATTGTTTTTAAGTGCCTGGTCAAAGTGGGTTTAATGTTTTGTTATAATTAATTATATAATTTTCGATTTATTTTATTGTCAAGGAAGACAATAAGGTAAATAACAGTAACAGACATGATCTGAACTATTAAACAAACAAAAACAACAAACAGGGAAAATACTTACAAATGTTATTAAAAAAAACTTTTAGTTAGTAATTTACTGTTTATAGAAAAAAGGAGGAAAAAATAAGCAAAATACAAAAATAAGCAAACAAACTCCATCAGCAGTTCAGGATCAGTTCATCATGTTGGGTCATTACATTCAAAGTCCCCAAACTTACCAAATATCTTTTCAAGTGCAAGTTAAAAGTCGTTCCTTCCAACCGCTGTGAAGTTGTTCATTGTTACAGCTGCTCACAGGAAATTAAAGAAATGGAAATAATAATGAGAATATGCATTATATTAAAATATCTAACAACATTTTATATAGAAAATAAACAAATATAGGAAGAGTCTGAAGTATGCACATTATAATACAGTATATAGGGGATATAGATAAGGTTCAAAGTTACTTTATTTGTACCCAGACAATAAGGCTTTCCTCTTGACAAAAATATATAAACAACAAACAACTCAGTAAACAGTAAACAAACATAAGAAAGATAAAAGAGCTCCAGGCTCTAAAAATTAGGACTTACAGAGAGAAATCAATAAATAAAATGCAAATAAAAACAATAAAAAATCTTGGGACTATTATACCTCCGTCCAGAAGGGATAATATAATGGGAATATATGTGTATATAATGGGAATATATGTACTGAACTGTATGACAGACAGAAGTTTAATGGATAAACGGTAATAATGAGAACTGATAATGTTAATAAACCAGTTGAGGTGCTTCCATGTTAATCTTTGCTCTGATTTTTAGGATCATGCTGAGTGAGGAGTCGTGTTTCCTGCGCGTCTAGCCGGGCAGCAGCAGCAGCTTGGTGCCGACAGAGTGGACTGTTTCGGGGTTTGGTGAGAGGAGGATGGCCTTTCACGGCGCCGGCCGGCAGACCGTCTGTGGAGACTTGTTTCCGGGCTCTGAGCTGGGCCACAAGTATTTCTGTGTCAACTCCTCCTGCGGAGCCCCCTCCACGGGCCTCAGCGCCACACCGTGCCTGACTGGACCCACCGCCCCGGCCGGGACCCCTCGCCACCCCACTGCTCTCGGAGGGAGCGCCGGCGGAGGAGCGGCGGTGCCTCAGCCCTACAGCAACCCGGCCAGCGAGGTGCCCAGCCCCGCGGAGATGGAGCCAGACCGCCCCATCGGTTATGGCGCATTCGGTGTCGTCTGGTAAATATTCGTTAATAAAAACCTTACCGGTGTTTAAAACGGCTGCTGAACGGGACCGTAAGTGACACCGTGATGTTTGAATAACTCCTGTTTTTATTTATTGTTTATATAAAGCTTTAGATCTGGTGATGCCCGTCCCTAGATACGGCTTTTAAAATACATAAAACTCAACAAATACACAAGAGACAAACTAACCAGATCACTGATGACTGTAGAATGTAGAATTCCACATTTTAATCCCCGAACAGAAAAAGCTGACTGTCCAAATGAGGGTTTATAGAAAGGAACCATACAGTTCCCTCTGGATGCTCCACAAGGTCACTGAGTTCTCGGGGAGTCGCCTGCTGTCGCCATTTAAGACAAACAAATTGAATACAATTATCAAAACGTAACATATTTAAATTCCTGAGAACACGACGTGATCTTATCGTCTTTCTGTCCAAACTCTGGATTGTGTATCATCATGAGACGATATTGGTAACAAGTTATCCATATAAACAGCATTTCCACTCATAAATAACACAAGTTGAACAGCCACAAAGGTTTGTTATTGATTATCACATTGGAAGTGTGAAACCTCAGATTTTAGCTGATCAGTGTATTGATATGACACGAAGCAGGTGGCCACATGTTTGATTGTGTGAAACACCTGTAAAAAGACACTTTAACCCAGTGGTTGTCAACACTGACTATGAGTTTTGAGCAGATTATTTCCTGTAAATATTGATCAGAGATAAGTTTTAGAAACCTTTTTTACAATCCAGTTTGTATTTTTATCATTTAGACTTAACAGGCTTCTTTTTTTGTCAGATTCACGGTTTCTTTCTTATTGTTCTATCAGCTCTTTGGTTGTTTTCTAAAGCAGGATGAAGCTGTTAATCAGAGACTGAAGGCTCTGAATATAATCTGTGTTCAGGATTTCAGAGTTTAGATATTAAATAATAATCTAAACTTTAATAATAATGTAATTTAGTTTTCTTTACATAATTAAACAGAATGCTGAGATACAGTTCTGCTGTGTACATTTATGTTTTCTTACATTCCTTAAAATGCAGACGGCTTTGCGACCCCCTGGTCAGGAACCACTGCTTTAAACAATGATAACATCTATGAAACTATTGTGCTTTGCTGATGTGTATATAGGAATGAAAAATACTCAGTAATGAGGATGAAAATGTAATAAAGAATATTAAGGAAGCAAGTAAATGATCCTACGATCAGATTTTTTGTCCCCAGGGTCCAATAAATGTATTTTTAAATGCTTTAGTCTCACCAACAGTCCAGAACCCAAATATATTCAGTTTACTTTGATATAAGCCAAAGACAAACCCTCACATTTGTTCTTCTAAAACCAGCAGATGTTTGGTGTCTGTGCATTTAAACTACCTCAAACGATTAATGGATGATCAGATCGTACGGTGTGATGCTTCAGGAGAGCTCTCGGCTCACTGTGACTCTCCACGTCTTGCAGGTCGGTTACCGATCCACGCGACGGCCGCAAGGTGGCTTTGAAGAAGATGCCTAATGTCTTCCAGAACCTGGTCTCCTGCAAGAGGGTCTTCAGAGAGCTGAGGATGCTGTGCTTCTTCAAACATGACAACGTAAGGGCCGGACGAAGGCGACAAGAGCAGTTTGTTGTGGATTTTATTTACAGATAAAATCCGACTAAATGTTGTTTTTGTGTTTCTGTGCAGGTTCTGTCAGCTCTGGACATTTTACAGCCTCCACAAATCGACTGCTTCGAAGAAATGTATCCTTTCTTTTTATGTATTTGGGGTAAAAACAGCAAGAATCAGCCTTCATTTGGTTTAATGTTACCACCATATAGACTGTGTTCGCTGCCAGCACATACATCTGCTTCCTCACACCTTCTGTCCCACTTTCTCTTCCTTTAATTGCCCCTCTCATGTCCTCCTTTTTATTCACTTAATTTAGCCACTCATCTCTAAATGCAGCTCATCACTGCAGATGTGAGACCGGCCACTGATGAATATTTAATGCGACTAGTTGACATATTTAAAGCGAGTAGATGACACGATGCTCTCTCTCTCTGTCGAGCGAGACCTGTGAGATGCAGCGTGTTCGTGTGGGCGGAGGTCATTTGCGTGCCAGCTATTTTGTTTTTGTTGTTTCCTTGACAGTCAACCCCCCGCAGCTACGTGATAACAGAACTGATGCAGAGCGACCTCCACAAAGTGATCGTGTCTCCTCAGCCACTCACCACCGACCACATCAAGGTCTTCCTCTATCAGATCCTCCGAGGTGAGCGGCCCGTGCCAGCAGTATTTGATGTTGTAGGGAGGAACTGTTTATGTTTGTGTAACGGGCTGCAACCGACGTTTGTTTTCATTATCGATGACTCATTAAAATGTCACACAGGACAAAGAAAAACTAAGGATGCAAGATATGGATTTTATTTTTTTTCCAGGCAATACGATAACAGATAGTTAAACATTTTTGTATTTTAAGTTTATGACCTGGTTTATTCCACAACAACAACATATGGTTCTAACTATTTTAAATGTTTGTTTAGTTTTTTCTAGTAAGAATAAAGCCTATCAATCACTTACATGAGAATTCTAAAGAATTTAATGTAATTATCCCAATGACTTAAAAAAAAGTGGATGGCTGATAAAAATAATAATTTATCTGTCCCAATAATTATGTGAATCCTTAAGAAAAAGAGTAAATACTCACATTAAAGGAACCAGAGAATATCAATGGCAGGACTGAAACTATTAACCCATCATCAAAGTATTTGCACATTCATTTTCTGTCAATCAATTCATTTATCAAATAGTTTTGGCTGTAGATGTAAAAGGTTGCACTGCAACTGTTCTGTACTTTTATTTTGGAACAGTAATTTAATTTTCTAGCGTAGCTTCACAAACATTTTTATCTCCATGTTTAAATATTAAGTAATCTAATTTTCTCCATTAATTAGTTGTTTGGTTTCAGAAAATGTTGATTACTGTCAACTAAACTATGACAGTCTGAGGGAGAAGTAGTTGAAACAATGTGTTTGGAGTTTACTGTAACATGAGAACCAAACGTGTCGGTTGTGTTCTTGCTCAGGGTTGAAGTACCTGCACTCTGCTGGGATCCTGCACAGGGACATTAAACCTGGAAACCTGCTGGTCAACAGCAACTGTCTGCTGAAGGTAAACATTGAGTTCGAGAGTTGTGAATGAGGCTTTAAACTATTGTGTGCAGCCCTAATCAATACAGCTCTAATCAATGTGATCAATGTGTGTTCACTTCAGGCTGCACTGACGCCACAAATCTGGTTGTTGATTTAAGTATTTGTCCTTAGAAACCAACAGCAGGTTTGAAACCCTCCGTGGTGTGATTTTGTCTCTGTGTTAGATTTGTGACTTCGGCTTGGCGCGGGTGGAGGAGCCCGACCCGTCGCGTCACATGACCCAGGAGGTGGTGACGCAGTACTACAGAGCGCCGGAGGTGCTGATGGGCTGCCGACACTACGGCTCGGCCATCGACGTCTGGTCGGTGGGCTGCATCTTTGCAGAGCTGCTGGGGCGACGCATCCTCTTCCAGGCTCAGAGTCCCATTCAGCAGGTGAGGCCAGGTGACGGGAACTCCTCCAGAGTCCATTTATCTGTAGCTACTGACGGCTGGGTGGGTCAGAGGTCTTTGTTCCTTTTAGCTTAAAGCAGAGTCCTGCTAGCTCGCTGCCTCTCAACAAATTACGACATCTGAGACAAAGGACAAAGGACGGTGACTATAGGGGAGCAGAAACAGTGAGCTGGTAGTCAGAGCTAAAAGCTAGCCAGCCATGAGCGTGGGGCGGCCTCCTCTGATTAGAGGAAGTGAACTCTCTTTGCGAATGTGTAATGTGAATATTACAGATATTTCAGTTTACAGCTGAAAACAAATGTTTTAAGGTGACACCAGGCTAAAGTTAGATTGATAATCACCGGTTTTACCCAACACTGTTTCACCAAACTCAGTCGAGTTACGTAGCGTCAGAGCAGACGTACCATTCCTCCTGTTAAAAGTCTGTGTAGCATCAAAGTGATATTGTGTATTTTAACGCTTTATATACCAGAAACTTTTGTACAGGACTTATTGTTTAGTATTTTTACACTGATCTTCCACCACTTTCTTTAACTCACTCTCCGTCCTCCTTCCCGTTCTGTTCCAGCTGGATCTGATCACGGACCTGCTGGGAACGCCTCCTCTGTCGGCCCTGGCGTCGGCCTGCGAAGGAGCCAGAGCCCACATCCTGAGGGGGCCGCACAAACCGGTACGTGACTGTGTGGTCTGCCCACCACCAGCACTACCAACAGAAACACTGATTCTGTTCTGAAACACTTAAACCTTTTTGAGCTCAGCATCTTTTATCAAATCTAAAGCTTTAAACGTCAGAAACAGTTGTGAGTGTCAGCTGGAGCGTTCTGACTTTTAAACCTCATTTATCTCAGGTTTATTGCTCCAAGTATTAAGAAGATAGTCGTAGAGTTGTGTGAGCTAACTGACTGACTGTGGCTGAGCACATCGACCAGACAACAACCAAAAGGTTTTGTTGTAGCCGAGAGATAAACGGTTAAATTAGAGATTTTGTTTGTGTCATATTTGAACTGGATCCAAACTTAAACCAGTTATTTTAAAACCTGGTGTTGTTATTTTATTGAATTAGACTCAGAACACATAGAAATGGATTGAAATGACCAAATATCCTGAATATAATCTGTTCTGTTAGAGGAACTGTAGTACCGGATCGGGAGCCCTGCAAGATTTTAATGAACCTTTTCTACCTCCAGTGTGAACGTCTTTCTTTCTCTTTAAAGTCTGCTCTTTGATTGTTTCAGCTTCATGTGCAGCCTGATCAATATTGGATTCTTGAAGCCCAAATCAATATTAAGTAGTTTTATCAGGATGTTTCAGACAAACACTGATTGATTTATGTCCACCAGGGGGCAGTAAGCCATGAGACAAATCTACAGCTTTAGGTCCATTAAGGATCAGAAAGAAATAAGAGATAAATAAATAAATGCACTGGTTGGTGATAATTCTCCTGATCTGAGGTAAGATGAGCTTTTATTGATCATCAGAGACGAAAATCTGACAGAAATAAATAAGATTAATGGAGAAACATAAAGAAAGAAATGTGTAAAAGTAAAATAAGAATACAAGTACAAATGAGAAACTATAGAAGAGCAAGTAAAGTGACAGAGATCACTCTAATCCTTCAGTTTTATTGTTTGTTTTATTTAAATGGAATGAAATCTAATTAATTATAATTGGATTGATTGATTATTGATATAGAGGCTGAATTAAAGACAAATGTTGTATTCAAAAGGCTGCTTTCTTAAATAATTTGAGAATATTAACATGTTTATAATTTAACTTATATGCTACGTTATAAAACAAACATAAATTCTGTGAAAACCAAAAGCAGTTTTCTGTTATATGTCGAGTTAAGTTTAAACTGTAAACTGTAGATTAAATGTCCGATATCTCTACTGAGGTTATTGTCCAATACTGATTATTGAGCTGATATCAGCTCTCTCTCTTTATTAATTTAACATTGATTAACTTTGCTGCTTTGAGTCATTTTTCTGCAGTAACAAGGAATATGTTTCCTGTATAATATAGTTTTATAATATAACTAATGAATAAATGATGTTTTGTCACATCTGCATAAAGTAACAGCTGCAAATAAAAACCAATATTTACTTTACAGTTTATATGAACTGACAGTGAGTCATTGGATAACAGACGGGTTTATATTTAATGTACAGCAGCAGATCTTCACACCGACCGATGAGATAATGCTTTTATTTTGCAGCCGTCGCTGTCGGTGCTCTACATGCTGTCTGACGGAGCCACACACGAGGCGGTGCACCTGCTCTGTCGGATGTTGGTCTTTGATCCTGTGAGTTGAAACTGATTAAATTAACATTTTAACTGTGGACGACTAAAAATCAGCACAGTGTTAGCACTCTCTCTCTCTCTCTCTCTCTCTCTCTCTCTCTCTCTCTCTCTCTCTCTCTCCCCCTCCGTTTACCTCCAGGCTAAACGGATATCCGGCAGCGACGCCCTCTCCCACCCGTACCTGGACGAGGGCCGTCTGCGCTACCACACCTGCATGTGTCAGTGCTGCTACTCCGTGCCCAGCGGCAGAGTTTACACCCGAGACTTCGAGCCGGTCGCCGAGCGGCCGTTCAGCCACAGCTACGAGAACAGCCTGCTGTCTGTGTGGCAGGGAAAAGGTAGGACGCCACGGAGACGTTTCCTGGTGGAACCGCTGACGTGTTATCTGTCTGTGACCTTTCCACCTCTGACTCTGTTACTGATCTGCTTCTCTGTCCCAACATCAGAGTTAATCCATCGCTTCATCACAGAGCACCAGCAGGGCAAACGAGTGCCGCTGTGCATCAACCCTCAGAGTGCTGCCTTCAAGACCTTCATCAGGTGAGGGAGAGGAGGAAGAGCTCGTAATGAAGTATTTATACTGCAGCACGCTGGTTGATTGTCAGCCTTTAAATGTGCAAACAGTTTCTACGCTATTGTCTTCACCTAAGTGAACGTGGACAAACAGAGCAGGTCTCACAGGTTGGACGTTAACCTAAACAATAAAATACCTGGTCATGTCCGTCGGCTTTGATTTAGTAAACCGTGTCAGTCAGATACCTACCTTTTTGTGTGTAAATTATTTATTGTTCCAAACAGAGCAATGCCACACTCTCTGTGTGGGTAGTTAATTCTAGAAGAGGTATTACGGCACTGGCTGTTTGGGACGTGGTATAATTCCTGCCCTGATAATTGACACCTAATATATTCAGGTTGAGTTTATTAACTCTAAAGATAGATGTTTCTCACAGGTGAGCTCAAAATCTTAGAGAAGCAATTATAAAAGAAATTCCTTTTCTTTTATGGTCCAAAATTGTTTTTAGTTTAAACAAAAACTGGCAAAAAAATAATTTAACCTCTGCAAAATGTAGTTAAAACTACGAGTTTAATTACATGTAAGATAAGATATACCTTTATTAATCCCCTATATGAGATTAGTTCACTAATCCCCAACTCGCCTCCTGGCAACAGGACATAAAGTCTGAGTACAGAGTGACATGAAGAGAAAATATTAAAGTGAAAGTACTTAAATGCAGCACTAAAGTAAATATACTCAGTTACATTCTGACTGTGTTAGACTGGCTGTGTGTTTAATGGATGTTTGTTGTTGTCTGCAGGTCCACTGCATGGCACTCCTCCAAGGTGTCCAGGAAGGAGGAGAGATGAACGGTCCTCCTCTTCCTCTCGAGGAGCGGCAGCAGTGTGAGAAAGGATTTCATTGGCTGTGGCATCTGAAAAAAAACAAAGAGTTTGGGTCTTTTTTTTTTTTATTTTTTAAATTTCTTTAAACCTTCTTTTCGTCTGCGGGGATGCGGAGGAGAAACGACTCATCCAACCACGAGAGGAGAAAACATCCGACCCACCAGAAAACCCTCCTTGTGTTTTTTTTTTTTCTCCCAACGAATCTGCAGAGTTTCCAGAATACGACCTTTTAAACGACCCAAACAGCTGATGCTCGAGGCGTTTTCGGTGCTGAATTTAAAAAAAGAAGAAAAAAAAAAGAAATGCTGCTGAAGTGCTCGAGGAGGAATAAGAAAGAGGAAAAGAACTCGGTACTAGATTGGATTTTCCATCTGCGTTAGTAGACATTGAGAAATAATGGTTTTAATTGTTTGGTAGAATTAGTTGATTTTGAAGTCATTCCAGCCCCTGTGCAATATGGTTTAATTAACTCACCTGTACACACTGAGCACGCTCGCTTGCCAACCGGACAGATCATCAGTGTGTCACACGCTCCCGAACGTAACCCACCAAAACAACACGGCGCATTAACCGCCAAACACCTCCAAGGTTTTCCTTTTGTTTTCTGTTTTTTTTTTTTCAAACTGCATTTGAACACATCACTCACTGTGTTTCTGCTGCTCGGCGTCTTTCTGCGTCGACAGACGTCGGCAATAATGCAATTTAACAGATGTAGCAGGTTTCAACCACAGTCCCCCCCCGTGGTCCTCCTCATACTGTTGTTGTTGCCGTCTGGTTCTGGATCGATGTCGTTCCACCACCTCATTCACATTCAGCAGGAAGGAGTTTAATCAGGATACAAAGCAAACAGGAAGTCATTCCCCACAGTTGTTTTGTCAGACTGTGTTTTTTTTTTTTTTTTTAATTATGACAGGAAATTGTGATTTTTAAGTGTTAACGTCGGACAGAAAGATGCCAAAACTACAAATATTTGGCTTTTTTTTTTTTTCTTTTTCTTGTTTTTATCTCCAAATGGTCAACGGCTTCTTCTACCCGTCTCAACTCGTATTATCTTCACACCGTGTGGACATTTTTGTTTTCCTGCTGACGTCCTCGACTTTTTGTCCCGCCAGCGGAGCGAGAAACAGGAAGCGACGACGGCACTGATGGAGTTATTTTTCTTATCTCTTAATTTATTGAGTGTTTGTTGAAGAGTGTTTGTCTCCACCCCTTCTTTTTTAGTTAGCAGCGACTCCTCCGCGGGTCCGCGGCGACCTCGGTTACCTCAAACCCTGGAAAGACAAAAAAAAAAGAACACTATATATAAATAAATGTGCATATCTGTAAACTGAAACCCTCCCGTCACAACCTTTAACGTCATTCCTCCAGATTCTTTTACCTCGTGCTCGCTCCTCGTCTCTCACCCCGTCGCTCAGAATCAGTGTGAGGTTTGGAGAGAAGGATGTTGTCGGTGAAATGCTGCTGTTTTATTTTTTTTTTGTTTCTGTTCTTTGGGTTGTTTTAGTTCCTGTGTTTAGTTTAAGGCTCAGGTGTCCCGTTTTAATACACTAAAAACTGTACAAAGCCACATGAGGACGCTCCAGTATTGATCCCTGGTTTGGATGATCAGGCCTGAAAGCGGTGGCAGATTCTAACACTATAAGGAGTGTTTTAGTAGAAGAGTGTCGGCTCTCTCATGGCGTGATGTGAATTATATCTGAAGAGGTTTCTGTCCTGTGACGACAAACTGATGGATTATGTTTTAAACGTCAGACGCAGTGAGTCTGATCTTTGGTCGTACTGATGGTTTTTGGCACGTTTTGGCTCTTCAACTACACATTGAGTCGACTTTACGTCCCTCAGTTCAGTTTTAGTTCGGTGAAAATGAACTTGCAGAGAGCTGAAACTTGTTGCAGATTGATAATCCAACGCACTGTAAGGAGTTTAAGACTAATGAATCTATATAATCCACATAAATAAGACATCAGAGAGAATCCACAGGGGGTGCCAGTATCAACACAACATGAAAGTTCCCTGTTTTAATTATTAGCTCCATATAAGTGTCAGTATTTTTCCATCATGAAAATTTTTTTTCCAGGACTTTTGACTTGAACTCATTATTATTAATTAATCGATTTATTTTCTGTCCATCAATTAATCGACTAATTGTTTCAGCTCTAGAGTTAATGTTAAAACCTTTTTCTCTTCATGAATTAATTTGAACCACGAACTCATGGCAAACATGGCACTGTGGTGCGTTCAAAGACGCTCAAACTGATTTGTCTAATGTGGAAATTGTAGTCCAGATTGTAATTTCCCTGAAAGGTTCTGTAAGTGATATTTTTCTGTTAGAATAAGAGTTAAATTTCTCTTCACTGCCTTTCCACTGAGGCAGTTTGAGGGCTGGTTCTGACCCAGTGCCTCATCTCAAACCAGTTCTTTGTCTTTAAACAGCTAAAAAAAGAGGCAGTAACGAACAGATGGGAAGTTGGCTTAAATGCTAACTCACTAGCATCACCTTTTTAAAACAAACATAGACTTCATATTAAAAGATGTTTGATTGAAACCAATGATTTTACTTCCTCTGAGTGAATTGAACCATTTGGTGGTGAAACATCTGCAGAAAGTTTCCGCTCTGTGCTCGTTCACGGACTTTAAGAACAGACGTGTTACAGAAACCCGTCAGTACGCCGCTCTGGTTTCTGGTCACTTTGAGATGTTCGGCCCATTTTTGACTGCAGGAATTTTTCCAGGAATCTCTTTTTAGGATCTCAGGAACTTTTAACCGATGAGGGTCCGCTCGTGCCAACGGCGCCGGAGTGACGGCCGGCCACCTCAACACTCAAACATCGCCACAGTTTGTCTCGTCACGCGTTCAGATTCTGTCTCGAACCGGGCTGTTTAACCCACTTTTGGTTCATTTTCCGTAAATCTCACGACTGAAGGAACCTTTTAGCTCCGGGTTTAGTTCCTCCTCAGTTCCTGGATCGTGTGTTTTTGGAAAGGTTGAGGTTATTTTTGTTTCCTTTCTTCTTGTACATGCCCTGAACCTCCAGCAGACGGGGGCCCCTGAGCCGCCGGGGGCCCCCTGAGCGGTTCCCTGAAACCTCAGCTCCTCTTCTACAGGAACACACAGCGAGTCTCTGTGAGCGGTTTATCACTGAGGCTGCCAGATTACCTGACTTGTATATCTGCATGTGTATATTTATTATCCCATGGAGAGCATTTGGGTTTGAATGCTGTGCAATGGTTGAGTTTGTCAACGATGACGAAAACGTACATTTTTGTGGTAATTTTTTTTATTTAATTCATCTTAGGAAGTGATTTTATTAGAAGTTTTGTTTTTGTTTGTTGTGATCTTATTAGATTTTTACAGAAACAAAAGAGTCGGGAGAACGTTTTCGATGATTGTTCCCTAAAAAATATTAAAAAAGCGAGTGAACCTCTGCAGCTGTCGCACTAATATTTTTAATTCATGGTTTTAAAATAGTAAAGTTTCATTTGGATCATATAACTAAAACATTACAGCCTGAAATAAAACACATTAGTGAAGAGTTATTGGTATAATGTGTCCTCTGATCAATTAGTTCCCTTGATTTAACATTAATTTCACACTGTGGATCTACGGTTGGAGTTTGTGTAAACTTTGACGTTAAACAATGAATTCTGTGATATAAACTATAAAATTAGAGGCTGCAGCTGTTTATAATAAACCCTAAGCCCCGCCCCCCTGTACTTCCATATGCTACGTGCTAGCCTCGTTGATGTTGAACATTTTGAAGATGGTTAAAAGATAAAATGCGACTATATTCCTGTTTTTAAGTTAGCTACTGTTGGCAAGAGTCTAAATAATCAGATCTTAAGTTGGGAAATGATTAAACTATTGATTAGCTTGCTGAGATTTCAGATGTAACCAGCTAGCTAATGATTGATGTAGATTAGATTAATATGTGAATACGTATTCCTCTTTAAACCATCTTTAAAATGTGGTGGTCTTTCCAGCATAGGTTAGCCTAGCATGTAGCATACGTACGTACAGGAAAGGAGGAAGTGTGATTGGAGCACAGGGCAAAAAGGGGCGGGGCTTAGGAAGGGTCATCTGATTACTTCTATTGATCATTTAGTCCATAAAAACCTGGACATTGTCTCCTAGAAATGATGTTTATATTCTGATTAATCTCAAACTAAACGGAGATATTTGTGCTTTTAGGGAACAGTTGTCAGTAATTTAGGGAACAATGAATCCAAACTTTTTCCCTTCGGGCCTTTTTCTTTTTCTTTTTCTTTATTTTCTGTTGTTGTGTTAGTAGAGATCCTTCCAGGTGAGGAACAGTTTTTAAACCAGGTGACCGACCTGCGTGTGGTCTTTTCCCTCCCTGCACACTGTTCAGAGATCAGCTGACGAGTGCGTTCCCTCCGTTCGGGCCGACGGGCGCCGACGGTGAACTGACGCAGAGCGGGACGGACGGACGGACGGACGGTCATCTTTAGACATTAGACTCGTTTTTCTTCTATGAAAAGAAACTTGATGTTTTTATTATTCTAAATATGAAACTGATGTTTTAAAACTGATGTTTTGTCTTCGTTTTAGCAAAAAAGTTTTTCTTTGTTTGTTTTTTGACTTGTGTTCCCAACAAATACTTGAATTTCTTAAAAAAAAAATGTTTAGAAATAAAGTAGTGAATGATAAATAAATAAATGGACACTGGATAATATTCCTCTGCCATGTTCAGAAGTTCTTTTCTCTCCTGAATAAGAAGATTCTCAGTTTGTGAAATGATGTTTGCTGACGGATGTGGTTGTAAATAATTCTTATTAAATCTGTGATTAATAAAAACACTTAGAGCTGGAAAAGCAAAGATAACATTTGAGATTGTAACTTAATGAAGCTGTTACACTGATTCATATACAGCACATATAGGACACTCAAACATCAGCAAAGGTCCAAATATGGAGGAAAATAACAGAAAACTATTTATAGCATCAGTTTAAGTTGCTCCGACATCCTGTAAGGTCACAAAGTTTAATAGGACAGTTAGCATAGCTTCAGAGTTCTTTAAATATTATATGGCCTCCACGATGAGTTCATTCTTAGAATAGGATAATGAGGATAGTAAAGATTGATCATAAAGTATTTTCCTTCATTGTTTCATCTTAAAGTCAAACACAGTAAAGAAAACAAAGTCTGGATGAACTAACATCTCGAAGGTTTCCATCTGAAGGTTCACTGAAGGATTAGTCCTGTTTGTGTCTGTGAATCAATTTAAACAAAACTTCTCTCACTTTATTAGTAAAACTTTAAAAGGCAACAGGATGTCCACGATGTCCTAACCCTTACACCCTCCTCTGGCATTTTTGTACATCTTTTTTTTTTTGATTTAGTGATTTTTTCTTTTGTAGTAACTTTTTTGAAATCCAATGTCTTTTAAACTCTATTGTCCTTCTGGATGAAGTCCAAAACACACACAGACAAAAACAACTCTTGGGGCCGCCTGGTAGTCACATGGCTCCATAATATAAAATACAGGAATGTCATGCATCGGCCTACAATGTGAGAATGGTTGAATCTGGTGGAATACAGTAAAAATGTCAAATATCACTACTTTTCTTCAAAATGAAATGCTGACATTACAGAATGCATTGTTTTATACTGTAATGGCAGCGAGATTGAAAAATGTGGTTTTAATGGGAGTCAATGGGGCATTTTTAGCCACGAAGGTGTCGAGAGGGCAGTGAATTTGAGGAGGGCACGTTAAACTGTCTAACATCCAATAATCTGAATTTTAGGCTCAAAGTCGTCACAGAGAACATTTTTGAGATCGTTGATAATCATCTAGTTTCTTGAGCACTTCTCAGTATAAAGTTGTACTCGGGATGTTTGTGTTTTACCCAATCAGCAACCTGATATAACCTGATACAAAAAATAAATATGTTTACAGCCTTTTAGTCAGTGTAGATAATTTCTCTGTCCATGACAACTTTACAACTCACTTTAAATTCATTATTAAGGATTAAAGTTATGTATAATTAAGGGCGTGGCTGCTTTGAGTGACAGGTGGGTGTCGTCACCGGCTGTTTTCAGTAACCACACTTTATTCGGCTCCACGTCTTTGACCATTGTTTGTTTAGTATGTACGAAGTCAGACCGCCACCTATGATTTACTTGTTAACAACACTTTGCAGTCGGTTCTTGTCCTTCTGACAAAGATCACTTTATATTAATGAACTAATGAGTAAAATGCAGTCTAGTGTCAGCTGTTCAACATCCACGATGTCTTCAGAAACCGCTGCCTTTACCTCTGAGGTTTGGACAGAACAAGCATTATAAAGGTGTCACTTTGAACTTAACTGTGACGGGATTTTACAGAATTTAGGTATTAAATAAAGTTTTAAACAGAAGGTGTGAAATTAAAGCAGTTCAGTTGAGCTCTCGGACGTCATTCAGACTCTTTCTGCTGCTTGTTCGTATGAATTAAAAGCCAGAAATTCAGTTAAGTTTAACATCCAGTTTGGAGGTTTGGACAGAACAAGTATTATAAAGGTGTCACTTTGAACTCTGGGTAATTGTGACGGGATTTCTCTTTATATTCAGAACTTTAACGAAGCAATAGATTAGATAGATCAATAAATGGAGACAATAATAATAATCCAACAGTAAAATGTGTCAGAATAATCCAATATATGATATATAATAGTACAACAGTCACACATAGTATCAGTACTTTTACTGCAGTGAAGATCTGAATACTTCCTCCTCCTCCTCCTCCTCCTCCTCCTCTGACAGGTGACAGCAGGAAGCTCCTCCCTCCTGATCCTCCTCTCTGAGCTCCTAGAAACCTGTCCTCATTTAACACTCGCAGCACATCCAGAGAGAGTGTGTGAGAGCACACACACACACACACACACACACACACACACATACACACACACACTCAGGTGACACCAGGAGCCATGTTGGCCCTCATGGCTGCCGGCTCCGTCTTCTTCCCCGGACTCTTCCTGCTGTCCAAACAGACCCTGAGACACATGATGGGATGGAGCGAGGGGGACGCCGCCATCGTATCTACACGGTAAGAACACACACACACACACACACACACACACACACACTGACTTACATTCATTCCTTTAAAGTCTTACCATGTGAGGACCTCATTTTTGTCCCCATATGTCCTCCATAATAACAATGACACAAAATAAAATGGAAACTTATTGATCATTAACTGTAAGAAGACTATTTGAAGTTAATTATCAAAAAGAATTGTTCTCAGTGACACTAAAATGTCTACTTTTTTTAAATTATGTTTAATTTAATTGTCCTGTGTCAAAATATGCAACTATTGTCTGGGGTCATTAAACTACGGTGGCCCTGAGAGCTCAACACACTGCAGTTTTAATGGGGTCCAAACAAAAATAATAATAAACAAACAATTTAAAATCCTACATAATCAATAAAACAGGAAAATACAAAGCAAGCTAAATATAAACTTGTTCTAAATGTAAAGAAATATATTTTATATTACATACAGACATCCACCGATCAGCACTGACAGTATATAGACTGATATATTGATCAGCACTGACAGTATATAGAATGATATATTGATCAGCACTGACAGTATATAGACTGATATATTGATCAGCACTGACAGTATATAGACTGATATATTGATCAGCACTGACAGTATACAGACTGATATATTGATCAGCACTAACAGTATACAGACTGATATATTGATCAGCACTAACAGTATACAGACTGATATATTGATCAGTACTAACAGTATATAGACTGATATATTGATCAGCAGTAACACTGTGAGCACTGAACTCCCTGACTGGTCCCAGACCAGCAGACTGCTCTGCACTGTGTGTTCTGACCCCTTTCTATCAGAACCAGCATTAACTGTTTCAGCAGTTTGAGCTACAGTAGCTCGTCTGTTGGATCGGACCACACGGGCCAGCCTTCACTCCCCACCTGCATCAATGAGCCTCGGCCCCCCATGACCCTGTCTCCGGTTCTGTTCCTTCCTTGGACCACTTTTAATAGATACTGACCTCTGCAGACTGGGAACCCCCCACTAGAGCTCCGGGTTTGGAGATGTTCTGACCCAGTCGTCCATCACAATGTGGTTCTTGTCAAAGTGGATCAGATCTTCACGCTGCACATTTTTCCTGTTTCTAATCTAAGATAATGAAATTAAAACACACCCTTGAACCCGACAATAGATCCTCCTCAGTGTTCAGTGGACCTTCAGTCTGCAGTATGTTGAGCTCTCAGGGCCACCGTATCAGGTAGAACTGTAGAACGTACAGTATGCTAACAGGTTTGATTGTGTTTCTCAGTCTGGTGTCGTCCATTCAGGCCATCATAGCCTCGTCGGTCGGATGCATCATCGCCTCGTCCTGCAGGGACGTCGTAGAGGACAGGTGAGGACGTCTCTCTTTTACCTTCCTCCTCCTTTTAGTTCAACTTGTGGGTTGAACTCATTCGTTGTCTGTTGCTCAGTTGCTTTGGTGCACGTGTCCGACCCCTTCATCCCAGTGGGGAGGTTACACATAGCTAGCGTAACGCTAACGAAACAGAGCTGAAAATGCTAAAAAATGACTAGCTATATCAATATATATCAATCAGCTAGTGATTGATAATAACTGATTGATATAGATTAGCTACATACCTGCCTACATTTAGGTTTAAAATATGGGAGGTTTTGTTGGCTGGGGGCAGTTTTTCCCACAAAATCAACCCGTCGAAATCAAAGTATCATCAGCATAGAATGTGAGTTTTTGGATAAAATAATGATTTCAGTATTGACTATTATGATAAAATATCAACAATGGAAGCTTGTCAGAGCTGGAGCTGCTGTCGGTCCGTCATACTAATGCTAATTGTATAAAATTCATGGGTTTTGCATTAATTTAAGAGCTTTAAACAACATTTTACAACATTTTTACACAACTTTTACAACCTTTTAGTTCATTAAACAGATAAAAAATGAAGTAAAACCTCTTTCTCTGCTCAAATACCAGTGTGTACATGTCCCAGTAATAAGGAGAAAGTCAGTGTAAGTTTAAACATTTTTATGAACTAATAGTTTTCATTATGGCAGACTTGCCCCCCCCGCTGCCACAATGTGTATAATCCGAACCTCTCCGTCTGTAATCTAATTAACAATCTGAGTCTAATTCCTCTCCTGAGCCGAGCAGCAGCAGCGGAGCTATTTCTGTCTCCAAGACGTTCCCAAAGATCCCTAATCCTCAACGCTGAGCATGATGGGAAATGAAATGATGAAGAGGAGACAGATGACGGGGGGGGGGGGTGTTGTTTCTGTAAATCCCAGGTTTCCTCTGTCAGCTCCTTCATTTCCCAGTCAAAGCGGCGGGGGGGCAGGTTTGTCCGAGCTGCATTTGTTTATCAAATCACACCACAGACTGACATGCAGCAAGGAACTCTGGGAGCAGCTGCTGTTAATGGTGCCGCATCAAAACTCAACGTTAACGAGGAAATGTAAAGAAATGTTTGATCTGCAATTTAAAAGTACAAAATTTAAATAATGAAAGTCTTAAACTCAGATTTTGACCCACTTTAAGTTCAATGTTTCTACTTTTACTGAAGTAAAACAGCTGAACATCACTTCCTGTTTCCTCCGCAGACACTGGCTGACCGACGCCTACATCCTGTTCGCCACGCCTTACTTTGCCTACGACATCTACGCCATGTTCCTGTGTTACCGGCACAAGCAGCAGGTCAAAGGTCACGAGGAGGAGGGGGGCGGCGGCGCCAGGTCGACGCGGGCGGCTGTGGCGGGCTACCTGCGGCGGGAGCTGCTCATGGTGCTGCATCACGTCTTCATGGTGGCCTTCTGCTGCCCCGCATCGCTGGTAACCACGGCAACAGTCGGATAAATCATCAGTATATTGTTTGTTACTGTCGACTCTTCTGTCGCTATAAACACCGAAAGTCAACATAACTT
>NW_026136722.1:19842557-19935057 GCF_905237075.1 Dicentrarchus labrax
TGTCGTCAGTACAACCAGCAGCACACTCTGCTGCACAAAGTCAACGGAGGCCTCGTGCTGCTCTCCTTCTTCAGCTGCCGGGTCTTACTCTTCCCCTACCTGTACTACGCCTACAGCAGGTACCTGCTCTCAAATACTCAAGTATCATTCCTGAGCTCTTTTTCTGCGACTTCACAACATCTCAGAGGCAAATATTGGACTTGTTTTACTTCCATACATTTATTGTAAAGCTTTAGTTTCAGTTTCTCATGAAATGTTCCTTTATTGGTCTTCACACACACAAGATAACAGATTAAAACCTGAATGTAGTTTTATTAGCAGCTGGTTCAAAGATATCCAGTTATTCCCAGTTTGTACCTTTTATAAACTCTTTTATCCGTTTTAAAATGACCCTGCCACATTATTTCGCCCCCCCCCCGCACTCTGATTTCTGTTCCACCTGGACTTTAATCATCGATAATAATGAATAATGTTGACCTGATGGTGGCGCTGGATGAAGTCAGAGGATCACCAAAGTTACTGCCGTCTATCTTGAGGGGACCATGAATGTCTGAACCAGATTTCACCACAATCTGCTAACGTACTGCTAGCAGGGAGATGGTTTTAAATGGTATTAAAGGATGAAGAGTAAAAGTACTCAGTGCAGTAAAATGGTCGCTGTCAGTGTGTTTGATTAATAATACGTGATGTCACGCTACAGACACACTTCAGACTGAAGCAATGGACGCTACAACCCACCAGACTCCATTAAGAAAACCATTAATTTTACCTTCAGATCATCGTAACTTCATTAAAGTGAACAGAAACAGAATAAAACTGATTAAAAGCGTCTCTGTTAGTGTTTCCAACAATCACCAACTCTGGTTTGGTGGAAATAAATCCTTAATTCACCGACGTAGATGATAAAAACAGCAGTTTCAGTCGGAGCAGACCGGCTATGGAAACAAACCACAGAGAGGCTGCGATACAACACAGGCAGAGTTTCCGATTTGCCGATGACTCATTTTAAAGGAACCATTAACCATAAATCTGTCCGTGTGTTCTAGGTATGCGTCCATCCCGGTGTACGCGGTGCCCCTGGTGGCCCCGTGGCAGTGCAACCTGGGGGCCGCCCTGCTGTGGCCCCTGCAGCTCTACTGGTTCACACTGATCTGCAGAGGAGCTCTCCGCCAGTTCGCAGCAGGACGTTCAAACTCGCCGCCGCCTTCCAAACCCGACCGGGACGGCTGCCTGACCACGAGCAACGGCCGCACGCAGACTTCCACATGAGCTGAAGCAGAGAGGACGGAGGCTGCGTTCACAGACCCAACCAGTGGGAGGAGGTTTCTCCTCGCTGTGTGTGAGAGGAGGCGCCGGTTTCCAGCCAGAGGAAGTCTGACTGATGATCAGCTGAGGAACGGACAGAAATCAGCTTCTTATTTATTAGCTTTCATTTCGACATGAAGACACAGAGAGCAGGTCTCTCTCATCTGAACTCGGCTCGTTGGACTCAAATTACACAAATAATCAGCCTGGACGAGTTCAGTGAGAACGTTTACGTGCTGCTGTTGTATTTAACTGATTACAATTAAACCTTTTTAAATACAACTGTTGTCTCTGTGGGCTGTAGGGCAGTGGTTCCCAACCTGGGGGTCGGGGCCCCACTGGGGGTCGCCAAAGCTTCAAACCTTTAAAAATATTTAAAGCTCAGCATTTAGTTCATTTCTGTGAAGAGAAAACTAACTTTGAAATGTGTTTAGATAGTATTTATGATTGTTGTTGCATTTATTTCACACATACAAATAGAAACAATAAACATAATAATAAAAACTCACATTACATAAGAGAATTAAAACAAACAACATAGAAACTTTTTCATTTGTTTCCATTTTATCTTTTCTCCAAGATAAAGCCAAATATAATAATAATAATAATAATAATAATAATAATAATAATAATAATAATAATAATAACAACAACAATAATAATAATAATAATAATAACAATAATAATAATAATAATAATAATAATAACAACAACAATAATAATAACAATAATAATAACAATAACAACAACAATAATAATAATAATAATAATAATAATAATAATATATTAAGATTGTTAAAATAAATTGAAAATACAGACGGAGAATTATAAAAAGAGTTCCTACAACGATCAATAAAACTCATCTCTGATCAATATCCTGCAGTTATTAAGTTCACTGTTTGTGTTCATTGATCAGTTTACCAGCTGTTATCGATATTATTGATTATGAAACCAGTTCACTCGATCATAAATTAATAAAATGGTTCCTTTGAGGAGAAAACTCGGTGATCATTTAAAGAAAGTCACAGAACACTTTTTTTATCGATCACATTGGCAGAAATGGGCTTCCGTACTTTGTCCGGTAACGGCAGCTGTCAACACACAGACCGCCGACCCGTGGAAGTATCGCGAGAGTTGGAGCAGCGCGAGAACAACGGGTCCAGGCGAATAGCAAATATTCCCGTTTAGCATCAACAACAACCGATAATCGGTGATCGATGGTTCCGGTATGTGGACCCACAGAGACATGAGCCGTGCGCCGGTTCCGCCCAGAGACACGGATGAAGACAGCGGACTGGGACACACAGGTAGCGGCCCCCCAGCGCAGTGTGGGGGGGGCAGCGGAGCTAGCTGGCTGGGTTATTAATAGCTAACTGGCTAACAGCTAGGGTTAGCTGCTAGCTGCTGTCGGTTGGGGGTTCAGTGTTTGCTCAACGGCAGCGGCAGCGGGCAGCAGCAGCGGGCAGCGGCCGTCACTGAACCCCGCGTACCGGACTAACCCCCCCCTCCCTCCCGGGAGGAGGCTCGGTAACGGCAGGTCCAAAGCTAGCGTTAGCTTAGCTTGTTAGCTTAGCTAGCGAACGTTACACGTCTTTAAAGAAGGAATGAGCAACACAGCTAGCTGCATGCTAACAGTGGGTGAGGGGGTCTGGGTCTGGTCCTGGGTCTGGTCCTGGTCCTGGGTCTGGTCCTGGTCCTGGGTCTGGTCCTGGGTCTGGTCCTGGTCCTGGGTCTGGGTCTGGGTCTGGTCTGGTCCGGGTTGGGTCTGGGTCTGGGTCTAGCCTGGTCTTGGTCCTGGTCCTGGTCCTGGGTCCTCCTGGTCCTGGTCCTGGGCCTGGTCCTGGTCCTGGTCCTGGTCCTGGTCCTGGTCCTGGGTCTGGGTCTGGTCCTGGGTCTTGGTCCTGGTCCTGGGTCTGGTCCCGGTCCTGGTCCTGGTCCTGGGTCCTGGTCCTGGTCCAGGTCCTGGGTCTGGTCCCGGGTCCTGGTCCAGGTCCCGGTCCCGGTCCTGGTCCCCTGGTCCTGGTCCCAGCTGCTGGTCCAGAGACCTTTCCCCTCTGGTCTCATATTAAATGAACTGCAGTGTTTTTGTGTTATGATTCTTTCTGTTCCTCCAGAGGTGAAGCAGATGTTGAGATATGAGTCTGCTGTATAGAAACTGTGGAGCTTCAGCGAGCCGGGTCGGGTCCCGACCCTCATGTTAGGAAACCATCACACGGAGATATAATCGTCAATAATCAGAAATATAACAGGAAGAATAAAGTTAGAGGAGAACGTGAGGCGATCCGCAGATTGTTTCCTGATGTTTCTGTTTTTTAACAATCATACAGATTTAATATTCTTCCTGTCGTCGTTCTATCAGCTCTGTGAGTTCAGATATTCAATAATCAGTTAATGCAGCGTTTGCTGTTGGGAGACGTTCTGTACAGGATTCAGAGACACATTCCTGAGACACAATCAGCGACGTCGAACTGGTGTCTGAGCTCCTGGAGAGGAAGCGACTGTCGGAAGCGTGGCTTCATTTCAGAAACTCCAACTTTCCTCCACAGCGTTCATCAGGAATCAATAAGGGAATCAGTAAAGAGTGTAGTGGTTGTATAATAAAGTCCAGTAACTTGAGTTGATTCAGGTCTGAAACGGTATCAGTAATCGCTGTCAGAGCCACGCACTGAAGAACTGTTTGGTCCCTGTCCTTCCTTTTAAGCCACGTATGGAGAACGAGAACAAATCTGCCCTTTTCATTTATTTAACATAGTGAAATTTGATCCCGTTGTATCGTTGCGCCACCGTTCGGGGGTCACAAGGGGTCTTCATTGGGTCCAGCTGCTACAGTCCTTAATAAAGGAGCTGATTGCAAAATCCTCTGAGCTCCTTTTGCTCTTCCTACATTTAATACAAAGTGTTTCTGTGGTGAAAGCTTCACTCACTGAGCTCCTTTTGGAATAAAATCCCCAAATTCAGGAAACCCAGATTTCTTTCTATGTGCTTTGTTGTTGTTGTAACTTTCTAAAGACGTGACTCTGTGTGTGTACAGATCATGTGAGTGCTAACAGTTTGTCTCTGTGTGTCTGCAGGATGTGGCCGCACTCCTCTGGATGTCTGACAGACGGTGAAGACGGGGCCGACCTTGTGAATCATCCAACCTCCTCCTCTCTGAATCCCATATTTTCTTGTTGAAGAAGTCTTTTCATTTCACTAAATAATGTAGCATAAAGCGAATCCTCTGAGATATCTGACCTCTGCTGACGGTGCGTCGTCTGTTCGATGGGGCTGAGCACAGCACTTCAGTTCACACTCATTTGTAAATTATTAGACCGATGTGCCGCGTTTGCCCCCCGTCAGTTACCCCAGCTGTGCCCTTCAGCTCTGTGTTGTATGTGTGAAGTGATCGGATAGACCATCAGTCATCATGAACGGCTCTCTTTTAACCCCGCCCAGCCCGCGGGCGGCCAACTCCTCTCCTCTACCGCCCTCCCCCTCCCCGTCTCCGTCCCCTCCGTCTCCCTCTTTGCTGCCCCTGTCCCCCCGGCCTCCTCCTCTGCCGCCCCTGGTGAGCCCTCCACCCCAGGCTCACCCGTCCTCCCTGTCCGACACCCCCACGCCGTCCCCCTCGCCTTGCCTGAGCTGGACCGAATTCTGTGAGCTCCACGCACGCGTCGCCGCCGGCGACTTTGCGCGCCACTTCCGGGCTTTTCTCCTGGAAAACCCCCACTACTCCCCGGATTCGGCGGCCGCCTTCTGCCGGCGCTTCACCGACCGTTTTGTCCGGCACTTCCAGAGCGAGCTGGAGGGGGCGCTCCCGCCGAGCTGTGCTTCTGGGAGGGACGATATGGTGAGCTGGGCTCCCCAGTCCGATGCTACTTCCCTGGAAGAGGAAGCGGTCTCGCCCCTGTCGGCGTCTGGGGGAGCCGTCCTACCGTGCCCCCCGACCAACGCGATGCGGGCCTCGTCAAAGCCTGCGCCGCCGCGGCTGGTGTTGGAGAACCGCAGCGGGGACAGGTTTCAAGATTCTTACGCTCACAGCCAAGTCCTGCCTCCATCTTCATCATCGTCGTGTTGCTCATCAGTGGGAGGGAACAACGGGAGGCGAGAGGAGAGGGGGGCCATAATCGCCCCTGGCAACGGAGAAGCACCGGTTGAGGAAGAGGAGGACAGCTGGTTAGGGGTAGCGTCTGTGGGGGAGGACGTTGAGCCGGAAGAGCGGGAAGGAGAATCCACAGAGGTGGACAGTGCAGACCCCTCCCACACTCCTCAGATTCCACCTTCCTCGTCCTCGGTCACTCCTCCGCCCGGCTCCAAAGGTAACAGTACGCCCAACTCCAAAAACAAACTGAAGAAGCGCTTTTCTCTGCGGAGTGTGGGTCGTAGTGTGCGGGGGAGTGTCCGGGGCATCCTCCACTGGCGAAGCTCCTCCAGTGACTCGGCCCAGAGCCAGCTGCCCTCCAGCTACAGCTACACGATGGGCGTGCAGGACGCCGCCTTGGTTTCAACCTCAAAGAGGAACTCTGGTACGCAGCCTCCCACGCCCACCTCCTCCATGCCTGTCTCTCTGTCCATGCCCCTCTCCCTTCCCCACTCCTCCTCCTCCTCGCTGCCGCCCTCCTCCTCGAGCAGCGCCACCTCTCTGTCTCTCTCGGAGGCCGCTCGGGACCGGCGGCGGAGCAACGGCGAAGGAGGCGAGAAGGAGAAGTGGAGCCATCGTCTGGAGAAGCTCAGACTGTCGCGATCCCCTCCTCCTGTCCTCACCCCGACCGGCGGCTCTCACTCCGCCTCCTCCACGCTGCCCCCGAGCAGCGCCGCCGCCGCCATGGGTCCTCCGAGGAAAGTGGGCCGGCTGGTGCGGGAGGGCGGGGTGACCGTCAGCTCGTCCAACGACGAGTTGAGCGCGGGCCACGGCTTCTCTGGCTTCTCGTTCGGTCTGCTGCATCACAGTACAGACAACAACAGCGCCGCCTCCGCTGCGGCTCAGACCGGTCCGGTTCAGCCTCTGGCCAGCGGCGGGAACGTGCCCTGGAGGGGAGGACGCTGGCATAAATGTCGCCTGGTCCTCAGAGAGAGGGACAGAGAGGGTGGGGAGCGGGGAGAGGAGTACTACTTGGAATTCTTCATTCCCCCTAAAGTAAGTGTTGGTGAAGCTTTAAAACATCGTACATACAGACCGAAGATAAACTGTTGATCCGGTACAGCAGCAGAACAACAAGAACATTTCTTTAGATAAAACATTATAGAAACAGCTACTGTAAACAGGTTTAACACCAAACATGAATGAGGCTAAAGTGTGTTGTGGCAAAAATAGTCAAAATAATTTGAGGAGACGAGGATGAATAATGATAATGGAATATTTAATACAAGAGTTGCAGTTGAAGAAGTGGAATCAGGTGTTTACGTCCTGTGTCTGCAGGTAGCAGCATCAGTTTATAGTTTATAGTTTATAGTCTGATAATCAACTGTTTTCATTATTTTTACAACCCAAAAATAAATGTCTCTTATTCTAGTTTCTGAAGTTTTACAGATTTGATTTCCCCGTCATATTTATGTGATATTAAACTAAATATCTTTCTTGGAAGACGTCACAAATAATCCCTAGTTGCAGCTCTAGTTTATGGTCTGTTTAAAGGAGCAGTTTGATTGGTGGTTGATGGTAAACATGAAGCTACAGACAGCAGCCGGTTAACATAGCTTCACATATTCAAACTAAATAAATGTTTTATGTAGTTTTTGTATTGATGGCTACATGGCAACATCAGTCTCTGATTCTTCTTGGTTTGTCTCCACAGTCCTCAAAGCCCCGGCTGACTGTCCCTTGCTGCTCTATCGTGGATGTGAGGAGCACCACGGCGCTGGAGGTCCCCGACAAGGAGAACACCTTCCTGTTGCAGGTAATCTCTCGCTCTTACGCTCCACAGGTATTCTTCCATCTGATCAAACACCTCTCCTCCTGGTGCTCTTATTGAAGTGTACACAGCTGTTCTCCTGCTATCACTATGTTGTGTTATCTGTAATGAAATAAATGAATCCCTGAATAGTTTTCTTCCTGTACACTCCCCATGGAGTCGGCTGGAAAACTATTTTTGTCCAGTAACTTTCCCCCGCTGTCCTCTGAACAATAACAAGGAACTGTGTTTAAAAGAAGATTGATTCAACCGCTCTTAGTTTAACCCTCCGTGTTTTATTCTGTCTCAGCTGGAAGGGTCGGCGCAGTACGTGATCGAGACCCGTGACGCTGTGCAGATGAGAGCCTGGCTGAGCGACATCAGGAACGGCATCTGTCTCAGGTAGTGAACGGATGGGGGGGGGCACCTACGGCTTCATTAGCACAGCTCGCCGTGGATACAGGCAGTGGCTTACACCTTAAACTCAGATAAAGACATGAGTTTAGAGTTCCAGTCTGAGATGGAACATGAGTCTAGTTCTGATCTCTGAAACTGAATGTAGGACAGGACAAGCAGGTCGGACGTCTCCCTGTAATGAGTCCCCTTTAAAGTGTCTCTCTCCCACAGTGAACAGGAAGACGCTGAAGGTGTGTGCGGGGGGCCGTTGGACATCAGTGGGACGCCTGAGATTGTTGACCGTCTTTCACAAGGTACGTGTGACCAGGTTTGTGAAGGATCTGAACCCTGGTTCAGGGATTCTTGTGTCCGCTTTATAGCTCAGTTCCCTTTGTGTTGTCTCAGTGTGTTATGGAGGTATCGGCGGCTCCTCCCCCTGATGGATCCTCTCCCCCCGGGAGCTGCCACCTCGAGCCCCTCTGGACGAACCAGACAGCCGGATTCTCGGGGGAGGCGGGGCTAGTCTGGGCACACCTTTTGCTGAGACACCAGACGCCACAGGTGAATATGATCCAACGTTTTTATTTAACACAGTGAAACTCTTTAAAGTGCTGCGAGCATTAAAGTACCATATTCACGTAGGGTCCTTCCTGTTCTCTGAGACGACAACCGCGGAGGCGGTGGAGCACCCGCTCAGTGAGTGTCAGTGGTTCCACGGCACCCTGTCCCGTCTCAAAGCGGCCCAGCTGGTGTTGGCTGGAGGCCCGGCGAGCCACGGCGTCTTCCTGGTTCGCCAGAGCGAGACACGGCGCGGAGAATACGTCCTCACCTTTAACTTCCAGGGCAAGGCCAAGGTGAGTCTGGGAGCTGAGCTCTGTGTGTGTCACTGTGTTCACTGTGTAAAGGGACAGTCCATTTATTTTACTGTACTCGTCCCCTCAGCACCTCCGTCTGTCCCTGAACGAAGACGGTCAGTGCCGAGTGCAGCACCTTTGGTTCCAGTCCATCTTCGACATGCTGGAGCACTTCCGGGTGCACCCGATCCCCCTGGAGTCCGGCGGCGCCTCCGACGTCACACTCATCAGCTTCGTGGGTGCCACCGCTGTTCGCCAGCCAGGTACGAGTGAACCCTCCAAAGAAAGGAATAAAAACCAAAACCAGAAACAGAGATTATAAAGGAAAGAAATGTGTTATTAAGCCCCTTTTTAAAGGAACACCCGACCATTATGGGATGTTTCAGAGGAGTGTTTCCTGTTAGCTAGCGACTGTCAGCTGAATGTGAACCAACTTTGTTTTGGTTGAAAACCGGAGGCAGGAGGAAGGAGAGTGCAGGTACTGAGGTTAAACACTGTTGAGCCACCTTAAATCACCGCAGGGGAAACTCCTCCACCGTGACAGCCGTAGTGTAGAAACCTGGCTGAAGATCCCCCTGAAGGTGTGTGTGTATCTGTGTACATCATCCAGCTGCTCTCACATACACACTGCATGAAGCCAGAAGCTACTCTCATTTCGTATCTCATCTCATCCTCCGCTCTTCCTCTCCACCTAGCAGAGAGTCAGAGTGTGATGTAATCCCTGATCTCAGACCACCTTTGTGTTTGTTGATTCCTTGAATTAAAAAAAAAGCCTTTTTATCATCGTGTGCTAAAATCAGAAAGTAAGCAGGTGTTGTGCTCCACTGCTCCCATCGCTGTTCTGACCTCTCTGTTGTTGTTGTTGTTGTTGTTGTTGTTGTTGTTGTTGTTGTCTGTTGTATCCGTTGGCTCATCCCTTGCAGGCCGGGACAGAGCAGGCAGTCGGCCTACAGTCTGTGACGCCATCACCACGCGCCATCCTGACTCTCCATCAACCCCCATCTCTGACTGTGTGTAAGTGAGACCGGACTCGGCTGAGAGAGAGAGAGTGTTTGGGAGCGAGCGGCTGAATGAGCTGATTGATTGATTCTCTATGTGCATATTCAGATTGGACACATGTACCGAGTCCGTACTGCGGCCGCCGTGGGTTCGAATCCAACCTGCGGCCCTTTGCTGTCAAATGCAATGACTGAATCTCTCTCAAATAAAGGGAAAAACTGACCAGAAAAATAATATATATAAAGATAAACAGTAGGTTTGGAAGGAAAAGGAGAGCTTTTGGGGGTTCAGTGTAAATAAAGTGTCCGTCAGCTGAAGAGGAAACATCGCTCGTATATCCGTCTCGTTCCATCTGTGAGAGTTTGCTCGCTCTCGCCTCCAGTTAGGAAGTTGTTTTAATGTCTGCGGCTGTCTGCAGTGACTCCATGCACTGTATACGTCCTCGCTGCGTCTCTTATTTCGACAATATGTCCATAAATACACGGTTGATGGCCGATCAAAAGGCACTGAGTAGATTTATTCATATACATTTTGCAACCTACCCAGAGGTCATTTACTTTGACGCAGCAGGGAAGCTCAGGAACGTTTTATTCATGCTCAAACTGTGACCGTCGCTCTATATTTACTGCTGTTAGACAACTTCACTGCCGGCTCCTCCCGCTGCATGTCGAAGTGTCCTCGAGCGAGATACTGAACCCCAAACTGCTCCTGAGTCCGTGTACGAATGAGTTTCTGTTTGTGATGAGCCTTTGCCGTCACTGTGTGAGTGTGGAATATGAGTGGTCGTATAGAAAGGAGCTATACAGGTACAGTCCATTTACCACCTGTCTGTCTGCTCCACCGCACTGTGCCAGTGCTCGTACAACAATCTATGTGTGTGTGTGTGTGTGTGTGTGTGTGTGTGTGTGTGTGTGTGTGTGTGTGTGTGTGTGTGTGTGTGTGTGTGTGTGTGTGTGTGTGTGTGTGTGTGTGTGTGTCTGTGTTTTCCTGGAGCTGGACTGCTTCCTTGACTCCCATAAGGACTCCACGACCGCAGACTTGTTCCACCTAACCGGCCACTCACTGTCATTTTCTCTTCTTCTCTCCCGCCTCTCACCCTTCTCTCCTCCGACTACGCTGTCACTTCACTCCTTAAACCTTATTTACCTTATTTCCTCCTCCTCCTCCTCCTCCCCCCCCTTCTGCCTCCCTTTATTTACACTTTTCTCTCATTTCCCCCCTTTTTTTCTTTCTTTCTCTTTCTCTCTCTCTCACCTGTTTCTTCTCCATACAGACTTGACCAGCAGACCCCGTAGCCCTCCTCAGCCTCCTCCCCTGCCACCGGGCCGCCCGCCACCCCCGACTCCTCCCCAGGAGAGAGGAAACGAGACAGAGGCGGGAGGAGGAGGTGGTGGAGGTGTTGGAGGAGGAGGAGGAGGAGCAGGAGGAGGACCGGCTGTGGTGACAATGGCGACCACAGGAGGAGGAGGAGGTGGTGGAAGTGGAGGTGGAGGAGGAGGAAGTGGAGGCAGCGGAGGTGGAAGCGGAGGAGGAGTGGAGGACTGGGAGGAGAGGGACAGGGACACTCCTCTCCGCCAACTAGAAGCTGTGGAGGGAGAAGAGAGGGAGGGAGCGAGGGCGCCCCGAGCCATCGATAACCAGTACTCCTTCTTCTGATGAAGGGAAGGCCAGGAGGAGGAAGAGGAGGAGGAGGAGGAGGAGCAGCAGTGTGTGTGCGTTTGTGACTGAGTGTGTGTGTAAGCGAACGTGAGAGTGGATGAGGCGGCGTGCATCATAGCCATTCATAACCAGTATTTTTATTTTGTTAGCAAGGAGGAGGAGGAGGAGGAGGTGTAAAAGTACTAACACTATAGGAGAGAGAGAGAGAAGACGAAGCAGACGGAGAGACGGGTGAGAGCAGCTTTACAACACTAACTCTTAACACGGTACTTCTTATTTTATTCTTTGTAGTCAGATAAGCTTTTGTTTTTTGCCGGTACGCCTCGCAGCGGGCTCTTCCTCGTGAACGGCAGCGAGAGCTCGAGCCCCGTGAAGCCAGCAGTCCCGATACCTCAGAGTGGTCCTGCCAAGACAGCACACGCTATTCAGAGGCCAAACATACAGACAGACGTTTACTGTGGCGGGTAGACCCCCAGACATCCCGCTCTGAGCCGAGACCACGTTACTGCAAACTCCATTTAAAAGTGTCTGATTGGAGCTGTGACACCAAACTGGGTCGGTGGACGTTGTGACCAACGGATTCTCGTTTTAAAGAGAGAACAAAAACAACGACCCGTTATCTGGGTTGTTTTACGTTTTTTCTCCTCCTGTGTATAAATGGTTGTCGGGGAAAATCCGTTGGTCGTAATGTGCACTTAAATTAACTCAATTAACAATAAACACAACATGTGATATATTTGAATGTATAATTATAATAATAGTAACACTAATGACACAATGCTTCAGCTTTTAGTTAACTTTATTTATACAGCACCTTTCATACCAAAGTGCTTCACTTTACACACCCAAACAAACCACAGTAAATACAGTTCTTCAAGGCTCGATATAAAAATAAACACAAATTGATTCAAAACTAAAAAGTCCGGTTGGAGATACTGAAGCTTCACACTTCTTCGGCTGTCCGACATCAAAAAGTGTAAATGCAACCAAGAAGCATCGCAGACCGATTGAGATCATGCTAATAAAGATGCTAATAAATCCCTGTGGAGGACGTTTCTACGAGCTTATGTTAAAGGTCCGGTGTGTAACATTTAGGAGGATCTATTGTTTGTTTTCATTAGTGTATAATCCGCCATGTTCCTACTGAACGGACAAACCAAACACTGACTCTAGATGGGCCTTTCGTGGCTATCGTAGTTTCTCCTGCTCCCTCAGAAGGCTGAGCTGTATTCAGTTGGTTGCAGTCTGAAACTTTAACACTATATCCCACTCACTGGTCCTTTAGTATGTAGGGTTATTGGCAAGAATTGTGCCCCCTGTAGTGTTTAGACAGGGTCAGAAATGTTCAGATGAGGTGTGTGTGTCGGTAGAGCCTCACCTGATCATCGATATCAAATGTAAATCTATAATATCTAAATACTGTGTTTGGTAACAGCATGCAGGAAGAAACAGACTCACAGAAACACTACAATTAGCTGTTAGCTGATTCCTGATCAGTTGAAACACTCAGTGATCTGTGTGGGTCCATTACCACCAGCACTGATCTGCATGTACTCAAACCAATGTAAATAAAAGTTTATTAAACTGCTTCTGGTTTTCATCCACTGGCAGAAAACCCAATAAGACACTAAAGTTAGAGTAGTTCGGTCCTACCTGCTTTAAATATACACATATATAAATCAGTAGCTGAGCCGCCATGATGGAAATACATCCTCAAGAATTCCCATTATTGGTGCCACTTCCTGATAATTCCCCCTTTATAACAGCTGTTAGTCTGTATTAACTTACAGCTTAAAGCCATTAATAATAACCACTTTCAGGCTGCCAGGTCTGGTTTATATTTGCTAATCAAACAGTAAATCCGTTAATAAATACTCATGATTTCTCAATTGAACAATCAATATGTAATAAACTACCAATAAAGTCATTATAACCCCTTTAGAAACTGCTTTACTTAAAAGTTAAAGAATAAACTGATCTTTGGGGCGTCAGTAAAAACATTCTGGTAAATTTAAGACAATAATGATTTGTTGATTATTCATCAAGAATTATAATCAATTAATTGTGATTTAATGTTGAACAGTTCAACACGTTATAATTGTAAATTTAATATCTTTTCCTCCTCATATATATATATATATATGATATATATATTTTTGTAATTTGAAGACTGCACACAGCTCTTAAAGGGCATTTTTACACTAAAAGATTCTTCAGTTATTCCAAAAAAATGAATCACTGATAATAAACAGTTGTCAGTTGTTATTGTGTGTGTTGTAGCCGTACAAGATTGTTAAAATGTTAAAATTCAGGCTTTTAAATGGAGATATTATCTGTTATAAAAGTTATAAAAGTCCCTCAAACAACAGGTGTTTGCAGCGTTTAAAATGAGTGATTTTTGAGTGGAGTTTGGTGTGACGTTGTCTGTGCGCGGCGGAGGATGTAATGAGTCTACGTGAAGCAGAGCAGGAAGACTTTTACCTCAGACACACTCAGCAGCAGCATCACTCAGTATATATGTCTCTCTCTCTCTTTCTCTCTCTCTCTTTTTCTCTCTGACACACACAAAAAAACAACAAAAACAAAAACACAAACAACCTGAACGGGAGATTTTCCTTTCAGAGAGAAATTATTGATGAAACCAATAACAGTAATATTGATGGAAATAATAATAATAATAATAATAATAATAATAATAATAATGACGGTCAGAATAATAATATTAATTTTATTTGTTTTTAAGACACCTTTTTATTTTGTATGCTTTACTCCATGTAACACTTTGTTCCGACTCCATCTTGTAATTCAAAATGTGTTTGTGCCTTTTTTTATTTTTGGGATAAAAAGAAGGAGAAAATATGTTTGCTATAATGCCTCAAGGCTATCCAGTATCCTCACTCTGTTTTCATCCTCTCCTCCTCGACCTCATCCTCCGTTCATCAAGGGTAAAAAAAAAAAAAAAACCTTAAAAAAATTAATCAATTAGCAGACGTCAATGAGAAACCTACTTTTTCTACTTGTGCCTTTCTGTGTCTGTCGTCTCGTCATCGGCCTCTGCCTGCTGTCGCTCTGTCTTCAGTTTAGAGCTTTTTGCCCCCCCCCACCCCACCCTGGTCATTTCTACCGCTCTTTTCTTTGCTCATGTATTTGTCTATATGCACCCCCCCCCCACTGTCCTCCTCCCAATCATCTTGTTCTGTGTCCTTTCTCTCAGTTTCAGAACTCTTTGTGCCTTTCTCTGTCTCTTTTCTCTCTTTGCTGGGACCGTGTGTTGAGGGCGGGCAGTGTTGTCTGTCCACCCCGTGTGGTTAGTTTCAGGTACTACATTGAATTTAATGATATAATATAAATATAGTGAAACATAAGAGCTCAGAGTCTGTGTCGTCTTTTATTCACTCCTGTAAGTCTGAAATGCTTTCATTTGTAATCAGTGTGCACAATAATTATCAGGTAGCTTATCGGCCGATAACGACACATTTATATTATTAGAAGTTATCAGTTTAATAAATTACAGCCAATAAATTATCGGTTGATATTAATAATCATTTATTTTTGATTTTTTTTAAAGAACTTTTCTAGAAAAAGTAACTTAACAACTGAAGAATCAGAACTTCTGTTTGTTGTAATCAATAGTTATTGGTTAGCTCAGATCTATGGATTATTAAATAATCGTTATTTATCTGTTATTTCTCTAAAATCTACAGGTTATTAACTTATTTATAAAATGTATATTTAAAAAAATACTCCATATCTACACTGAGAGTCACTTTGTTGAGTTCACATTAGGGAGATTTAGTTTTTCAGTCACAGTAACATCTGGAAATTAAAATGTCCAAAGATCCTTTTATTAATTAAATCTGCAGCAGATAACTTTTATAAAAACAGAACATGAGGCCGATAATCTGAAGTCCAGCTTCCTCTGATTCGTTCTCGTGCTTCTAACTGAGAATCTACTGGATGAAAACAACCAATCAGAGCCAAGAATTCATTATTTCAGCATTTATACGGCGAATATATCGTTTATAATGTTTAATCAGATTAATGAGAAGGAACCTCGGGGCCAGGTAGTCCTGCCTCGTGGGAGCTGTTGATTGTTATGTTATTATTATTATATATTATATTATATTAAGTGAGTATGTTAGTATACTGATAGATGTGTAAAGGAGTTTTAGAGATAATCAACAACAACAACAACAGAATTTATTTATTATGAAGAAGAATTTGAAGAGCTTTGAACTGTCCCACTGTCTTCCTCTGCGGATGGAAACCATGAGATAGTAAGTAAACCCTTTTTCTTAATTTCCAAGGTCAGGAGTGACATTTTATTCTTATTATTAATTATTTCATAATATTTGGTAAACACTTGGTTCAGTTGCTTTATTTGTTTTTTACACTTAATGTAAGTATATATATATATTAAGATATTGCTTTATTATTTGTTAATGGTATGAAACTGAATTTAATCCAGCTCACATTTGCTGAAAAACATTTTTAATGTTTCATTTATTTTCTGAAACTGATAAAAACAATCATCAGTTTCCTTATGTGACCTTTAGGACGGCCTTCAGCCCGTCAGATGAATGATTGACATGAAGCTGAGCCAATCAGAAACAAGGTCAGGAATGATTGACAGAACATTTGTCCAATCAGCGGTTACATTAAAGCAGTGGGCGGGGTTTGAGGTCGGTGCGTTCGCTACAGATACTCGGCGTGGCGCGGTTGATATTGAGTTACTGTTAATACTCGACAACACGCACACTTTGTGAGCCCCTACATTACTGAAAACGGTGATTTTAAACACAGTAAAAACATTTTTTATCTAAATATTAAAGAAAAAGTTTGATTTATTCTCCCTGGAGCCACCCCGCCCGCGTTAGTCGCCCCGTATCACATGCAGCGGACTCGCCGGGTTTTGGCGAATGGAGCGCCCCCGTCGCTGTGTTTTGTTGTTTTTCAGCGGTGTATCGTGTTCGGCCTGTCAAACCTGCGACTTTCCACCGGAGCGACGCGACTGGAACAACAGGGATGCACATGACTAAAAAGTATAACCGCTCTCTAATGTCCGCCGCTGGTTTGGCGCCAACGTCGGATTCTCCCGCGGCTCGTTTAATGTCTCTGTCGCTAAAACTACGACGTCTGCGCTAAAGCTAGCAACGTTAGCCGACTTAGGCTAGCTTGATTTTTACTATTCTGTACAACAACAACAACAACAACAACAACAACAACAACAACAACTGTAGCTAGCTAGCTTCCCCCCGCTGTGTCCTGTAGAGAGCCTGTGTGTGTGTGTGTGTGTGTGTGTGTGTGTGTGTCTCTGTGTGTGTGTGTGTGTGTGTGTGTGTGTGTGTGTGTGTGTCTCTCTCTCTCTGTGTGTGTGTGTGTGTGTGTGTGTGTGTGTGTGTGTGTCTCTCTGTGTGTGTGTGTGTGTGTGTGTGTGTGTGTGTGTGTGTGTGTCTCTCTCTCTGTGTGTGTGTGTGTGTCTCTCTCTCTCTCTGTTCTCTCTCTCTCTGTGTGTGTCTCTGTGTCTGTGTGTGTGTGTGTGTGTGTGTGTGTCTCTCTCTCTGTGTGTGTGTGTGTGTGTGTGTGTGTGTGTGTGTGTGTGTGTGTCACTTTCAGGCTTATTGTTCTCTGTCGGAGGAGCAGCTGATGCTTTTTAGCTGCTCGCTGACTGTTTGTGTTTCACCTCCTGCAGGAGCAGGAACACAATGAAGCCGCCGTCACAGAGCCAGTCCCCCCCCCTCAGCAGCCTGGTGAGTGCTGGCTGCTCCGCGGCTTTATTACCAGCAGCTGAGGCTCGTTGTTGTTGTTGTTTATTATGAAATGAAAGTGAAAATAATCCTGTAAACAGCCTGTAAACATCCTGTTCTTCAGCTGTTCTTCAGCTGTTCTTCAGCTGTTCCCTCCCTTTAAAGGAACAGTCTGTGCAGAGCTAAACAAAAAGGGGGGGCTTTAAACAGGACTGCAGTCCCAGGTTCAATACATTATATATTTATTATTTATATATGGAAGTAAAAGTGTGTCTGTACTTTAATTATAATGCTGTTTGTCACATTTTAGCTTTATTAAATATTAACCTGAATGTTGTGATTTTAGATAATATTCAGATTATTTGTGCAGCTGTAATCTGTTACTTACATAAAAGTAGAAATACATCAGCGTATAAATACTCTATTACAGGTAAAAATATCTAATTACCAAACTGAAAGCCATCAGGTTGTCACAGTGTCAGACTTACACTGTATAACTCATGATCAATATCTTATATGATAGAAAATTATAACTTTTATTGTTTGTTTTGTCTCTTTTTTTCGGTCAAATAAATAATAATAAATAAATAGAATATAAAATATATATTCTGTCAGTGGGTTTTACAACAGACAACAGCTGAAGTTAAAAATAGATTTGTTCTTGTTGTAAACACAATTTAAAACAGATAAATGTTCTTTGTCTTTAATTATAATATAATAACTCAGACTTTTGTGTTTGTTAACGGAGATATTATCGACAAATATCAGCTTGTGACAGATAAAAGATAAGATAATATAGATATAAACAGATATATTGAGTTGTATTTGTCAGTTCAGCACGTAAAAGACAGAAATCTGAATAATTTGAGGCTTGAAACAACTTTTTATTATTTTCTATAAAAAATGAATTAAATGATGAATTATTTAACAAAACTGAACTAATCGAGTTAATTTAATAATAATTTACCACAAATGTTTATGTTTTTATTTGTTTACGCTATCAGACTTTAAAACTATTATTTTATATCGTTCTGTTAATCAAACGAACGCAGCCGGTCCACTTCCTGTCACACATCCTGACCTTCAACCTTTCTGTGGATGATTTAGCATGTAAACAGTTTAATCTCCAACCTGCTCACATTGTTCTGTCTCTGCAGATGTTTGAAGGCGTCTACAACAACGCCAGGATGCTTCATTTCCTCACAGCGGTCGTGGTGAGTAGAGATTCTTCCTAAAGGGTCACTTCTGGTTTTTATCCACAGTAACAGAGTGTTAGCTGCAGCAGACGGCGCTCAGCGGTCAGTGGACGGCCGCAGCAACAAAACAGATTTTAACCACATAAATATAATAAATATCAGTTGAAGTGAACGCTAGAGCATATAAAAATATTCTAAATCTAACGTTCACTCGATATTTATTATTTTTATGTGGTTAAAATGAGTTTGCAGCAGTAGATTTCCTCCTGACGCTGGTCCTCCTGGTCCTCCTGACGCTGGTCCTCCTGACGCTGGTCCTCCTGACGCTGGTCCTCCTGACGCTGGTCCTCCTGACGCTGGTCCTCCTGTCTCCGTCTGCTGTAGTAACACACTGGCTGTGGACTGTGGAAGTGACCTCATTAAACGTCACTACAGCAACCCGAACTGTCCCTTTGGTTTGGTGACGCTTTCAGGTGTCAACAGAGAGACTGAAGTTTTCCTCTCTGCTGCTTTCAGGGCTCCACCTGCGACGTCAGAGTGAAGAACGGCGCCGTGTACGAGGGAATCTTCAAGACTTTGAGCTCGCAGGTAAAAACCCTCTTTGCACTGAACCTCTGAGTCCGATCAGAGCCGCTGCTGTAAGTGATTCCTGTGTGCTCCTCTGTCTGCCTCCAGTGCGAGCTGGCTGTGGACGCTGTTCACAAACAGAGCGATGGAGGAGGAGGAGGAGGAGGAGGAGGAGGAGGAGGAGGAGAGGGAAGGTGGAGGGAGTCAGTCCTCTCCACCAAAGATCGAAGACATCACTGACACCATGATCTTCAGCCCCGCCGACCTGGTGACCATGACCTGCCGCGATGTCGACCTGAGCTTTGCTGTCAGAGGTAACACACACACACGGACACACACACACACACACACACACACACACACGCACACACACACCTCTAAAGGCTCCATAATGAACACAAACAGAAACAAACAAGTGTTTTTAGAAGGTGCAACTTTTTCTTTAAATAAATAAAATTCACGAGGTGAAGATTAGAGACTGCAGCTCATTGGAGGTGGAGAGTTAAAGTAATACTACTTAATAACACTGTTGTTGATCTGTGTGTGTGTGTGTGTGTGTGTGTGTGTGTGTGCGCGGTGTGCGTGTGTGGCGTGTGTGTGTGTGTGTTCAGACACGTTCACTGACACCGCCATCAGCTCAACGCGGGTCAACGGGGACCACCGGGAGAAGGTTCTGCAGAGGTGGGACGGAAATGGAAACGGAGAAAACTTTGAGCTGGAATCAGACGCAGTGAGTACGCACACACACACACAGAGACACACACACACACATACACACAGAGAGACTTTAACTGTTGATGGTTTTATTCTGTTTCAGTCTAACGGCTGGGACGCCAACGAGATGTTCAAGTTTAACGAGGAGGCGTACGGCATCAAGTCCACCTACGACTCCAGCCTCTCCATGTACACGTGAGTCCGTCTCCGACCGGCTGAGTTTGTGTTTACAGTTTGATGCCTGCGGTCAGAACTAGTAGTCAGTGTGTTTAAGACAAAAGTAAAAATGAAAGTAATATCCTGAGTTGACCCACTGAAAGTCAGGGTCTATACAGTAAATGTATATGGGAAAAAAATTAATGAATCATTTTAAAATGCAGCCCATTGCAGTTCCAAGGTGAAGTGATTTTTCACATAATCTTATTCTTGTAACTTAGTAACTGAATGACATATAATGCATCGAGTCAAACGACACTGTTCCTCCTGTGTGGATTCCCAGCATGCCTTTGGAGAAGGGGAACTCAGAGGTTTACCGACAGCGGGAAGCGCGGGCGGCTCGGTTAGCCAATGAGATCGAGGGCAGCCTGCAGTACCGCCGCCGGGTCTCTTTGGAGAACGAGGAGGGCCGGAGCGAGGAGGACAAATACAGCTCCGTGGTCCGAGAGAGGGAGGAGAGGGCGAGCCCCGGGTTCACCTCCGCCGGCAGGTAACGCCTCGAGTCCGAACCCCGACCTTAAAGATATTCTATCTGCCACTCAAACTGAAATGAGAATAATGAAGTTAATGTTTGAGTTCCTGTTTTTCTCCAGAATAAAGTGACTGGACTTCCTCTCTGATTAGAAGCAGAACTTTATCCTCTCACCACCTCTCTTTTCCAGGGAAGGTAAATACATTCCTCTCCCCCAGCGGGCTCGAGAGATCGGCCTGTCGGGTAGCAGCATGAGGGCCGGAGGCTCCGGTCGAACCGCCGCGCCCGCCTCCTCCAGACACCCGCCAGCCGGCTCGTCTTCCCCCAAACCGCCGTCCGACCGGAGCAGCCCGCTGTCCGTCAGAACCGCCTACTCTCCCCACCAATCGCAGAGCAGCCCGCCGGCGGCCGGCAGCCCTCCCTGCTCCAATCACGTTCTCCCGCACTCCCTCTCCCATCCGCAGGCGCTCGCCGACGCCACACGCTCATCTGTTAACGGAGGTATGGACGAGGTTCAATGGAGGACAGACACTGACGCCTTTCTTAGTTTATGATCTTTATTTCTGTTTTACACTCACAATCTCTCTCTCTCTCTGTCTCTCTCTCTCTCTCTCTCTGTCTCTCTCTCTCTGTCTCTCTCTCTGTCTCTCTGTCTCTCTCTCTCTCTCTCTCTCTTCTCTGTCTCTCTCTCTGTCTCTCTCTCTCTCTGTCTCTCTCTCTCTGTCTGTCTCTCTCTCTGTCTCTCTCTCTCTCTCTCTGTCTCTCTTCTCTGTCTCTCTCTCTGTCGCTCTCTCTGTCTCTCTCTCTCTCTGTCTCTCTCTCTCTCTGTCTCTCTGTCTCTCGCTGTCTCTCTCTCTCAGTTACATCCAGAACTTCCCCTAAGTCTCAGAGACTTCAGAGCAACAGAATCCTGCGGACCCCGAACTCTCAGTCCTCTCCTGCCGGTAGGTCTCTGATGGAGAGAACGCCGTCTTTCTGTCGTAAATAAACACAAACTGGTTTTCACTTCCCTCCTTCTCTGCTTCCCCCCCCCACCCCCCTCCAGTCTCTCGTGCTCCTAAACCAGAAGCCCCTCCCCAGGACCTCCCCCTGGTCGGCCCTGCTTTCTTGGACTCCTCCCCCTCCGCTGTCACCACAGCAACAACCACCACCAAACCCACCGGCCCCACCCCGCTCTTCCCTGTCGATGGTGAGATGTTCGTTCTAAGGTTTCAGGTCGGGATCGTTGTGTTAATATTCAGAAAGAAACATAAACAGAAATATATTCTACAGTCACATTAACTCAAACCAATACTTTTATTTTGAAAACCATCAGGTTTCATTTTGTCCTGACTTCAGGAACAAAGAAAGAAATCCTCATTTTCTGAAAGGTGACTACGATAAACTGAACCGCTGCTTTAACGGATTCTTAAACAACATAAATAACAGTTTATAAAAGTTTTCAGGCATCAGGAGTTTGTAAAGCAGCAGCAAAATATTTTTATTATTAATATTAAACATTTATTATATAAAAATGTAATTAAGCAGTAATTATTGAAGCATTTTACGTTTTGTATAAAACATAAAATAATTTATGAACCGTACAGTTCCTCAGTTTCCTGGAAGATGTTGAATTGACGTCATTCGGCCACAAGGTGGCGCTTTAGCTGCAACCGTCCTGCTCTCTTGCTGAGTTCTGTGATTTTTAATGTACAAACGTATTGTTTGTTTTGTGCTGTCTGTTTATTTGTTGAATCCCAGCGAGGGACGAGCATTACAGAAGAGCTATAAGGGTTAATAACTAATATTAACGGGGTCCGAACCCCCGATGACCCACGGCTGTGATAGCAGAAGAAAATATTCAGTTCAAAACATTTGTTTGGGAAAAATAATTAGTCTTTAAAGAAAAGCAGAAAGTTTTAGAGGCTTAAATGAACAAATGTTTTCTCTTGATAATTTAAATTATTAAACAAATAACTGATTATAAAACTTGACAAGAGTATAAACTGCATGTAAAGACTAAACGTAACAGAACATCAGCTCGTCTCTGAGATTATCTGAGCTCCAGAACAACTATCAACCTTAAAGCAACATTTCTCCACAGTGAATGAGATCCTCAGCGCCGCGGCTAAAGAGCGAAGTGAAGCTCTGTCCAATCTGCAGGAAGGGAAGAGCAGCAAAGGTAAAACTCTTCATAACCTTTATAATTCTAATATAAGGTATTAATATCCAAACACAGCACTTTATAATTAGTCTCTATAACCCACTGTGGTCTCTCTCTCTCTCTCTCTCTCTCTCTCTCTCTCAGCTCCCACAGTGCAGCAGAGGTCTCAGCTGGAGGAACTCCGCAAGTTTGGCAAAGAGTTCAGGGTGAGGAGAGAGAAAGTCTCAGAGATATGTTACAGAAAATGTTGGATTTATAACTATAATTATATATAATATAATATAATATAATATTATATACTATTTATCAACATTTACACAAATCTACCAACTTTTACTGGATCAAATGAAAGACGACGAGGAACAACGTGAACCAGCAGTCTGAGTAAAGTTAGGATGTTTGTGTCTCCCAGCTGCAGCCCAGCTCCTCCCCCTCAGCGAGTCCGGCCTCTGCAGATCCTCCTCAGCACTCACCTGCCGACTCCTCCTCCTCCTCCTCCTCCTCCCCCGCTCCACCCAAACCTCTCACCTCCTCTGCACAAGACCTGCAGCAGACCACTGAGGCCGCTCCCCTCGCCTCGACCCCCGTGGCCTCGGGACCGGAGGGGTCGCAGCCCGGGACGACCCAGACGGCCCCGGCCCCGGCGGCGGCGGCGAGGAGGTCTGCGCAGAGGGCGGCGAGCGAACGGATGCTGCAGCTACAGTGTGAGTAACTGCAGCGAGTCCTTTCTGACTGTGAACTACCTGCAGAGGAACCAACCCAAACCAATGAAGGGTTACTAACTGATGTGGGCCAATCTACTGTTTTAGAGTTAGCTCAATGTCTCCTCCTCTTTTCTTCTTCCTGAGCTTTCTATACGTAGTTCTTCCTGATCTGAATCCAGAGTTTAAGGATCAGATCTGTTGCTCAAACTTCCTGACTATTCATTTATTGTCTCTTTGCTCTGTCGTGTTATTTTATATCTATTTAGTCTTTTTTTATAAATATTTTGTGGCTGAATTCGTCTTTTCTGTCCTTTTCTTTTTCGCAGGCAAGTGAAAAACTCAACTTTGAATCCGAATGCAAAAGAATTTCAGCCGGTAAAAGGAGCCGCGGTCCCGGTGAGTGAGCGTTCACAAACACACAAACATCTGAACGTAACTTCATCATCATCCCGTCTGATGATTCTCTCCATGTGGTCTGACAGAAACCGGCCCCGACCCCAACCCCTCCTCGACCGACCCCTCCCAGCCCCTCTGTGGTCCTGCCTCCTCAGGGACAGACAGGAGGAGGAGGAGGAGGAGGAGGAGGAGGAGGAGGAGCCATCTACAGCAGCCCAACTGGACACTACCTGTCCTATGTCTCCCCAATCCACATCCAGGGACACTCCATCCAGGTCTGAGTCCCTCTGGTGGGGGTTGTTTGTGTGGTTTATGTCAGACAGTGGATGTTAACCTCCTCCTCCTCCTCCTCTCCCTCTCCTCCTCAGGCTCCTCAGATGTATCAGTACACCATGTCAGCTGTGAACCAGGGCAAATACCCCAGAGCCAAAGGTACCCAGTGTTATTACCCTCTGTGCAGACTGTAGGAGGGTTCAGATACTCTAAGGCCCCCCCCCAGCAGTGACACACTGTGTTCTGCTGTTTCAGGCCCGGTGGTGGGACAGCGTCCGGACCATCACCCGACCTCAGCGTCCCCGATGATGTCAGCTGCGGCCTCGGCAGCAGGCCCCCCGCTGGTGGCATCCCCGTACCCCCAGTCCTACCTGCAGTACGGTCAGGTGATCCAGGCCATGCCCCCCCACTACCACGGACAGGTACCGAGGCAGAACACTGTCACTGTGGATTTAAAGGTCCAATAAATTAATAAATCTACACACAATGAAAACGGGGAATGTTTAAAGAACTTATATAGTATTATATTATTATATATTATAATATTATATATATTATAATATAATAGTATATTATTATATATTATAATAATATATATATTATTTTAATATATAATAATATATATTATTATATATATTAATATATAATATATAATAATATATATTATAATATATAATATAATATATAATATATTATAATATAATAAGATATATAATAATATATATATTATATTATTATATAATATATAATATAATACTATAATATATTATATTATATATATTATTATATGTTATAATATTATGTATATTATTATATAATATAATAATATATATATTAATATATATAATATAATATATTACGTTCATCTTACAGTTTCTTGTTATTTGTGTAGAACATCTCAGGACACTTCAACCAGAGGATCCGTTTATAATCTAAATAGACGTAATCTGATGTTTATTATCTGATCCTCTCACGACCCCTCAGATTCATCTGGTGGCCCTTTGGAGGGCCCCGACCCCTCAGGTTGGGAACCAGGGGACTGAACTGTATATAAAGGAGCTCCAACAGTAAAATGCTAACACAGATAATAATGATGCAATAAACAAAAGTATTATAAGTAAAACTGTTATTTTTAAGTACATTTTCCTGATTTATACTCCCACAATCCCAACCTCTCATAATAATAATAATAATAATAATAATAAAGCAAAGAGTTATTTATAATAATGAAAGTAACAATAAGATCAATTAAAAGTAAAATAGATTTGGCTCTGGCAGTATCTTAAAGTATATACATTTATATTTTTGTATAATATTAGTTTCTTGTATCCTCTTCTTCCTCATATCAAACAGATTCATGTTCAAGGTGACTTTATGAGATCTGGTTTGTGGTTTTAAAGGATCTGAATTCTTCTTCACACTGATCACAGCGGGACGGATCAATAACCAATCACAGTGCAGTTTAATGAAGGTTCATACAGAAACAACCTTAAAGGTCCAGTGTGTAAAAGAGAATCTACAGTCAGTGTTTGGTTTGTCCCTTCCGGGCTACCGTAGAAACGTTGTGTATCATTTTAAAGAGGATGTGTGATGTTACTGTGCTCATTCACCACCTTCACAGATCTCTCAGAGCTGATCGCTAACGTCGCTCTGCAGCAGCCGCACTGACGAGGTCGCCCACAGAGAGTCTGCAGACGCACATTATCTCAGATAATCACTGATCAATCAGTCTGATCAATCAGTCTGATCAATCAGTCTGATCAGCAGAACAAACACGGTGGTTCAACATGAGAGAGGAACTCATTCTAAAGTAACAAACACACAATGATTCTTTAAACATACACATTAATGTTATATTCCTCCTCTCCAGACATAAAACTACTTTATTATTAATGTTATTGAACGTGTGGACACACTGACAGTCTCAGTGATCATTGGTTCTTTAATCCTGCAGATTATAAACTGAGGTTATAAACTGAGCTCAGCAGAAACAGATGGATGGAAACAAACAGCAAAGTTCAAATGTCAGAGTGGAGGAACAAGAAAGAAACAGTTTGACTCTCCATCAGCTCAGCCAGTTCTCTATCTGATTATTATTCTGTAGATTTAAAGTTAAAAGGTTATTTTATCTAATCATCTTTTTATTGGCTATATAATGTCCCCCCCCCCGTCAGAAACTGTTTTATAAAGTGTTATAAATCAACTAAATGAGTCGAAACCTTTAACATGAGAATCTCTCTTCTGTGTCGTGACCTCCAGGCAGTTTACTCGATGCTGCAGGGGGGGGCCAGGATGCTGACGTCCGGGGCTCCTCAGCAGATGGGTCCTCCTGGCCACCAGTACCACGGCCAGGCTGAGGGCCAGCCGGGGCCACAGCAGGCCATGTATGGTAAGAAGAATTAAAGCTCAGTCCATTAATTAGATACTGTCTGATTCTGTGATATGAAAGCAGACTGTTAGCAACAGATAACTGATCCTGACTGATCAATACGATTAATTAACTGGCTACAAACTGGCTCCTCTTCCTCCGTTTCATTCCTCTCCTGTCGCTGCCTGAACCCGCCGAGTCTTCGTCCCCAGAGTCAGAGTCCTGGTCGGAGCCGCTGAGTCCCTCTGCTGCTACGCCAGCAGTGGTTAAACTCCCCCTGATGACTGAGAAGTTGCTAAATTCTCTCTTTTCTGTCTTCAGCTCAGTCGTTTTCTCACCACTCGGGCCCCATGCATCATCCTCAGCCCTCCAGCACCCCCACTGGGAATCAACCCCCACCCCAGCACACAGCGCCCAGTCCAGGACACACTCAGGTAGGACTGCTGTCGTTAACCGGCTGCAAATATCATTTAACATCATCAATCTTTTACAGTCCGATTTTCTTGGTCAGAATTGAACGAAACATACAAAACAGTTCCTCTAATGTTTAATCCTTAAAATAAAAAGCAGCCGTGATTCTGTGGTAAAAACCTTTTTACTGTTAGATTGAATAAAACTAGTTTCTATCTGGGCTGTCTCTGTTCGTCTGTTATTTAATCAGTGGTTGGTTTTATCTTCATTCGCTGTGTTTGTGTTTGTTCTCAGTCGAGTCAGGCCGGTCCTCAGCCTCAGTCCATGTTCCACTCTGGAGGTTTGTCTGCTCCCACTCCTCCGAACCTGCAGCCGGGCCACAGCTCCCCGCAGGCCACCTACACCATGCAGGGGTACAGCCTCCCCACCCACCAGCCGCTGCCCCACGGCTTCCCCTCCATCGGCCAGCTCACACAGGTGAACAGAGGTGGCACTGGAGCACCGGCACACCAGACTCCATTCACAAAACCACTGATTTTACCAAACAGATGATCTCTGTTAGTCTCTCCAACAATCCCCACTCTGGTGGAAATAAATCCTTAATTCATCGTCTGTGTAGCCACGAAGACGTCATCTGCTTGTGTTCATGTGGACTTTGTGGACTTTAGTGTGGACGTAGTCTCAGTCTCTCGTTTGTCCTCCGCAGGCTCACATGTCGGGACCTCACCACTCTGCCGGTCACGGACTGCCGCCCGTCATGCTGCACTACGTCTCCCCTCAGCAGGCCGGTGGCTCCAACCCCCAGCAGGGGGCGCCGCAACACTTCTACATCGGACCCCCACAAGGTAAAACTCGGCTCTGGTCCCGTGAGCCACCATAAAGCCAATAAAACCGAATCTTATGTGAAGAATAGATTTTAAAGAAACATTTTGTGTCTTCCAGCTGTTCAGGTCCAGGCTCACCCCTCCCAGCAGCTGTCCTTCCACCCGTCTGCAAACTGAACTCGTCACAGCTGGATTCAGGAGCGAGGAAGACGAGCCCCCACCCCTACCCCGACTCAAACAACTTGTAACATTCCCACCTCCTGACACCAGACTAACACGTCCTCCTTTTTACCCACATCTTTAGACAGAAACGGCTAACACGGCAACGTTTCTGGATTTAAAAATGTAAATACAAACTGTTTTCACACCTGAACACGAAGGTGGACTGACAACGATGACTGGTGGAAACAGTTTTTCTCCCCGTCCCACCTCTGTCCTTTTCCAGACAAAACCAGTTCATTAATAATAAAACCACTGAAAACAAACAACAAACGCTTCTGGATTCAATTCAGAGTTTTGTTTTAAAGCAAATGGGACGAGACTTTCAAAGTAAAATAACCTCCGGTACATCTACAGAACTTTAAAATCTCTCAGGTTTCTCGCTTTAATGAATGAGTGGAAGTTGACGACTGCCTGGACGGTAGAAATTCACTTTTTTTGCGAGAGTAAGATGAGAAGATGAGCTGGAGTTAGTGGTTAGCTTAGCTTAGCATAAAGACTGGAAGCAGGGGGAAACAGCTAGCCTGGCTCAGTCTGAATGGAATAAAATCCACCTACCAGCACCTCTGAAGCTCGCTGATTAACACGTGCTACAAAATGCTCAAAAGCACCGCGGCCCCAGAGGCGTCTCTCCGCTCTGCGTAGGATCCAGCTGGTCTACACCAGACACAGAAACAACATAGAGAATCTGGTCAATCTTCCAAATCAAATAGCAAGTGCAGAGTCTGGGTCAACATTGTGGCACCAGACAGGAAGTCAGAGATAAGAGTCGAGTGAGGAGAACAGCCAGGTGGAGTGGGAACCCTGAGGAACTGGTGGAGCGATTAGCAGAGCTACGCAGACGGTGCACAAGTATAAACGCTCATAACGGAGACGTACAACTATAAATCAGAATAAAAGGTCTATTTTCATTCCAGATCAAGAAAGCAGCAGCTGAGTAACAGATGGTCAACACAGGAAACTGCTGATTATATAACAGATTATTGTGCTTCTGTAGGAAGTCATGAGTTCACTACAGTTTCTACATATCTGCTCCTCAATCGTAGATCTGACTCACCTATTACACAACAGCAGCTTTAACACCTCGACACTCTTTAATAGCAGGTTACAGTGAGAAATGAATCCTAGTAGAGTTCAACATTTTCTTACATTTTAATTGAATTGTAGTTAAAAAAAACCAAAAACATCTCTAGTTCACACAAGTGGATTACAGATCCAGAGACAACAGTAACCATGGTAACAACACATAAATACAGTAGAAAACAAAACAACAATTGGTGAATTAAAAACATTCTCAGGAGTTGTCAGTAAAATCGAAGTAAAGCTCAAACATGGACACGCCTCTCGTGATGAGGCGCTGTGGAGGAAAGGGTTAACCAGTGAGGACAACAACAGACGATTCGCAGTTAAAAAAGGCAAAACAGAGAAGAAGAAGAAGAATCTGAACCAACGAGGGACTTTTGGTGACATTTTCTGAAGCCTGACAGGAGAACGACTGTGTCGACCGCTCGCCTGTCGACGACCGTTCGATTATTCTGGATTTTAATTTAGTGTTCCCCGCGTTACGTGTTCAGTCTGTCTGTGGGTGCTCACAGTGATTCTATCCAACAGTAATTATGTTCAGAGGTCAAATTTACAAAGAAACATTAAACCTAAACGTGTGCAGTAGAAATTATTTTCTACTTTGGATGGATTGAGATCAGGTTCAGACTTTTATTTTTTATACGCTGATGTTAGCATTTAGCTCATGTAGCAGTTAGTCGTAGATAGACGTTTGTTGTTGTCTATAAAATGTGAAAACTACGGAAGCCGAGAACAGGCGCGTTAGCAGTTTTTTTTTTTATGCCGTTATCTGAAGATCACAAGTTAATTATTTTGTTTTCTCAAAATAAGTTAATTTATCTTGAGAAAACAAAAGCCTGTTGACTCGAACTGCTGTGCAATTATTTCAATAATGTCGTTATCTCGAGATTTAAAGTACATTATTTGGTTTTCTTGAGAAAACAATGAGCTAATTCCTCAAACCGACGTGAATGCAATTATTTTGTTTAATTCTTGAAATCACAAGTAAATTATTTTGTCATCTCAAGATATGAAGTTAATTGATCTGGAGAAAGCAAAAGACTGAAGGGCTCTGCTCTGAAGAACGCAAGTTATTTATCTCAGTATCAAGGCGGATTCCTTACACGGATGCAGCTGCAATTATCTGGTTTATGTCGTTATCTTGAATCACATCTGAATAATTTGTTCAGAGCAAACAAAAGGCAGATTCCCCGAACAGACGGGCTTGCTATTGCCTTATCTCAAGATCAAAAATTATTTTTTTTGTCATCTAAAGAAATTGAGCTTTGTTATCTTTGGATTAAACATTAATTTAGCTGAAGAAAACAATCGTTGTCTTCTCAAGATAGAAGATAGAAATCGTGGGATAATTGTGAGTGTCCAACGGGTTGATCATTTTATATAATGGGTTATTTTCTGTACGTGAGATTGAGTCTAACTGAAGTACAGTGTGTGTAAAGAGGGAATGTATCTTCATGTTCTTAATTTCACTTGAGTTATAAAACAGAAACATGTACACACAGACGCTTTTTAAATCTGTTTTCTGAATCTGGGCCCAGCTGGATTGTTTTTAGATCACTTTAAGAAACCTGATAAACCTAAAACCTCTGACTGGAACAACGACACAGATCAGAAATCAGACAAACTGCCTCAGCTGAACCTTCAGAAACAAGAGTTCCTGTTCTCCGCCCAGAGTCGTTCTTCATTCTCAGTTTCTTTTCTCAGTCGTTCAGCTCTTTTAAATTAACGCCGTCGCAGGTTTAAAGGTGGAGGCAGAGAGATGTAGATGGCAGTTGAAAAGCTCACTGTGGTCAGGCAGTCAGAGGTCAGTCAGCCTGCGTCCCCTCGTTCACGTTGACGTAGTTCCCCTCATCGTCATCATCGTCTTCGTCATCGCTGTCGCTTTGGGTCGACAATTCTGGTGTTGATAATGATGGAAAACATGAAATTACACATCAGAGTCCAAAATGTAAAACTGCAACTAACGAGTGTTTTTATTATTGATTATTCTGCCAGTCTGTTAGTTGGCTCCATAAATGGAGCTATATTATAATACTGTAATACAGTATTATGATACAGTTTATGATACTGTGTTATGTTGCAGACCGATTCTACTATCTGAAAACAACATATAATATAAAAACAATATATAATATAAAATACTGAAAAGAAACATTAAAAGTTATATATCAGCAAACTGTTATTCCAGCTGTAAAGCTACAGTGTCACATGATGTACGATGTTTACGATGATCTGCGAGGTAAAATGAGTGTTTTTGTGTATGGAGTCTGGTGGACCGTAGCGCCCGTTGTCTGGTCTGAGATGCTGGTGCTCTAGCATCACATCTAGTGGCAAGTGCATTTTGTATATAACCTTTAATATAAAATAATACAACTGATAATATATATATTATTTTTTAAATTATGGTTCCTGTCATACAAATGAGCAGTGAGTCATTTTCAGCTTCCATTTTTGTTTGTTTGGATTAAAAAATACATTTCAGGAAACTTGTTTGGCGACAGACTGAACATTTTTTCATCCAGATGGAAAGAAAACACTTCGAGGATTCTGGAAGTCTTCAAAAGCTGTAACAGGGAATTCATGAGAGGAAGAACATCACGTGATCCGAATACTGAACGTCCAACTCACTTGAAGGGAAGTCTGGATCCACATTCAGGTACTCTCTGTCCTCTGAGGAGACACGGAGAAGGACACACAGTTACTGTGGTGCTTTATGGGAATTCATCTATTGTTAAACTGAGCAAACAATGGAAATGAACTGAAGTTCACACAGAACAGATCGGCTCACCTTTCTTCTCTGGGACGTTCTCATAATCGTGTCGAACGTCTGTGGATGGAAACAAACAGCCGATCAGTTCACAGAATATTGATTATGTTCACTTATCAAATCAGCTGATCCTCAGGGATGTTTCATAATATAACAGAAAGTATTAAAATGATAAAAACAGGACTAACGGTTTCACTTATAACAAAACATCATCATTTATCTAACTAACTCTCCAAATGTTTTTATGCATAAATCTCAGATAATCGTAGTAACGTACCTGAACTGGGCGTAGAGGCTCGGCTCAGATTCTGAGTCTCACCTTCAGGCAACACGATTCTGCAGAAACCAGAGAAGAAGAGACGATCAGACTCCGACTTACTGCTGAAGCCTTAAAGAAGTGAAAAAAAACACCAAACCTACATGTATCCGGGGTCTTCTGGGTCACTCTCTGTGTTTATGTAATCAGGTCCTAAAGAAAACAAAATGTCAGCTCGACATCATCAGCAGAGACACTGTTGTCCAAAGTCCTGACAACCAAGTCTCAGGTCCTGCAATAAATTACGAAGTTGAGACCAACAAACAAACGTAATCTTACCATCTGCTGGATTCTCATAACTTGGAATACTCTCTGTGGGATAGAAAGAGTCATATTAAGATTCGACAGTTATGACATCAAAGTGTATGAACCAACTCTAACGTCAGAGATAAACTGCAGGAAGGTACATCTCACTGGTTACACATGAAATAAAGACTAACATTACTTAAATGTGAATAAAGCCTGAAGAGGACAACATCACACTGGAAAAAGACATAATGAAGAAAAGCAGGATCTCACCAGTTTCTGTCGGGGTGAAGGATCGGTGTCTACGTTGAGTTCCAGGAACAACTGAAGGTGAGCTGAATGTGAAAAGGGAAGAAAAACACATCAGACAGCAAAGTGTTGGACCCGAGGTACAAAGTTTCTGTCCAGATAAAAACCCTGACGTGAGATGTCCTCTGTTGTCCCGGTTCAGTCTCTTAAAAATCAAGTCCACGTGTCTCTATTTAGATCTGAGAGGTCAAACTGTTGGGGCAGAGGACCGGTGTGAGGGTACAACCAACAATTCCAGCTCCATCACTATGAGACAAGAACCAGCAGGACTCTTCCAGAAGGCACTTTATATGCAATAAGCTTCTATCAGCCAATACTATCCACCACACAGGTGACCTTTATAAAGACAAGACAAAGCTAAAGGCAATTTTATCTAACCTGTTCAAAAAGTATGGCAATGAATTAAATTTGTGTTATAATTATTGATATTCAGTGAAGCGAACAAAATAATATCTTTATAAAAGCAAATTTATTTCTTAATTTCTTCTAAATCACTAAAAGAGATTCCCTCCGGGGGAACTGAAACTGAAAATATAAAATGAACACAGACAAGTCATTGAGTTGCATGTCTCCACTCAAGTCACAAGTCACTTTTCTGTCGAGTCAAGTCATTAAAACAGTGACTGATATCCGCCCACCAGGATCACCAGTCAGGATCAAGGCTACTAAATCTACATCAAGGACACAAAACTTTGACATAAAAACTGTAAAATGAAGCAAAGCTCTAATATTAATTGTACCAGTAATTTAACTTACAATAAAACTATGTTTTTTGACTAATCTTTATCATTATTTAGTATTTATGTATTGTTTACAGTCCGCTTTGGTACTTATATAGGTACTGATGTGGCCTGGGCAGGTGAACCAGGTGTGTGTCGTAATAAAAAGAACAACTCACAAAGGTGACAGCAGGTTGGAGGAAGGGTGGCTGGAGTTCAGGCCAAGGTTTGGCTGGGCTGTAAATCAACAGAGAGAAAGTCACCTTCATCATCATCATCATTAAAAACAAGAGCAATGTAAAGGTCAACATCATCAGCATAGAGTCGTAATCACCATCATGAAATATGAGACACTGACATGGTTGGTCTTCTACATCAGACTGTTAATACTGTGACCTTATCGTGACATTGAATGTAATTTAGGTTATTTTCTGCATAATTACAATTAACGACAAATTAGGACAAATTTCATAATTTGTTATTTTCTAGGTTGTAAAATAACATTCACATGTTTTAATCTTGATGTGACCTCCAAGTTCCTAATGTACATTTTCCCTTCTGATATGATGTGAAACTAATGTACATTTTGAGCCCGTCATAATGTGATTATTACTTAAATTCACAAAGCAAACAAAAAGTTTCACACAATAAACTAGCAAACTGTTCAGGTCATGTATCTAACTCTTGAATAAGTCATCAAATATAAACATCTCTAAATATAGTCCCTTATTTTTTATATCCTTATGACACAATATATGAATAGGTTTTTCTATTCTTCAGGTATTGTTTATTATTAAAATCATTGTTTCAGTTTAGTGTTGCTGTTCTTGTGTGTTTCTTATCTTTTTGTATTAAAATTAAATAAATTGGAAGTTAGTCTTTGAACCGACCAACTACTTCCTGTTTCAGTTTTATCGGTTTCACAGAAATTACAAACCTCTTTCAACCATTTCAGACTTACATGGATGGATAACTCTGAATTGATTGGATCTGAATGAAAGAAAGAAAAGAGACATTAGACAAATCTTACTAATTATTTCATATAAAACAATATAAACAATAAAAATAAAATCTTTCACCCATGTAGACTAGAGGAAAAGACTTACGGCATGTATTCCTCTGTAGAATTTGCTTGCCTGATGGAGACTGGTGGGTGGAAACAGAAACATACAAATAACAATAATGTTATCATACATCATCTGTCAACAGCTAAACCAAAAATCAAAGTGTAAGTAGGGTTGACCATCAGCAGTGTGAAAACTTAGTTGTGAGCCTGTTTAACCACAGGATGTCATTTATAGGTCAGGTTATCATGAGTGTGTGCACCAGCTTTTAACCACATGATGGTGCAACGTGAAGAGAGACAGCGACCCACCCAGCGGGCCTTTGTTCCTGCAGTGCAGGCAGACGACAGCCAGGAGGACCATGGAGACGAAGACGGCGGCCGCCAAAACCAAGAGGAGCAAGGCCATGTTTCATCTGAGGAGGTCAACATGAGGCAGTCAGTCTTCAAATGAAACCGGTCCAGACTGAAATATCTCAACTACTATTGGATGCAAAGTGATGACATTCATGTTCCCCTCAGGATGAATTGACCCTTTCTAAGTCCCGCCCCCTTTTGCTCTGTGCTCCAATAACAGTTGAGCAAGCCTCGGTCCAAACCTCAGTCGACTTCCTCCTTTCCTGTACTTATACATGCTATATGCTAGGCTAATCTATGTTGATGTATGTTTGTTGACAACCACATTTTGAAAATTGTTAAAAAATAAAAGCGAAATATATGTATCGTTTGCTAGCTAGTTAACTAGTTACCTAGCATTTTGCTACAGAACAAAACACTTGCTAACCAGCTACATCATCATTAGTTAGCTAGTTAGCTGACATTTCAGGTAATAGAGTGAATATCTTTTAACCATCTTTAAAATGTGGTTGTCTTTTTAACATAGATTAGCTTAGCACATTAGCATATAAAGGGGTGGGACTTAGGAAAGGTCAATTATAATTGTGTAGAGAATAACCTGAGTTACATTCAATGTCACTATGATGTCACAATAGTAACAGTTTGATGTAGAAGACCATGTCAGTGTCAACAACAACAACTCTATGCTGATGATGTTGACATTTACATTCAACCACAAAACTCATCACAAATATATAAAACAAGACTTTTATCAAACAAACAGGAGGAAATGCATTTATAGAAACTGTTTTCAGAGGATTACACATTTGGTGCTTTAGTGAGTATTAAAGGAAACCCCAAACACTGATGAAGGCTGAAAATATTTGGTGAATAAAGGTGTTGGTGTCATATTAGCGTTTGAGTCGGGAGGCGGATCGCGTTACCGTATGTATCTGACGGCTGTAGTTTCTAATAACTTTACGATTGCAGATTAAAGTTTTGCTTGCTGAACAGATGATAAAATATGGTCTGCGGGTTGAGGCTGAATATGAAGCAGGAAGTGTCTTAATAACTCTCACATATGTTGTGGTTGAATAATGGTTTATAGAGTCATGAGACTCAGCTCACAGCACAGACAATATCTAATCTATTATCTATAACCTGAATGTATATGAGTGATGAATATCTGTATCTGTGGAGTGTTTCTGGAAACTTCCACCAATGATCACTTTTAAGAATATATGTCAAATTTCCACTACAACTTATAACCTAAGTGAAGTAACAGTTGCTCATTAAACAGTGTATAAACTGTAGAGCTATGTTCTATATGTAGTTGATTCAATCAATAATCAATAATTCAATTCAAGAGTAGGCTTAAGACATTCCTCTTTGATAAAGCTTATAGTTAGGGCTGGATCAGGTGAGTCCTGAACCATCCCTTAGTTATGCTGCTATAGGCCTAGACTATCGGGGGATTTCCCATGGTGCACTGAGCTCCTCCCTTCCTCTCTCTTTCTGCACTCATTCATGTTCCATTAATGCATGTTACTAACTCCACTTCTTCCCCGGAGTTCTTGTGCTTTCTCGTCTCGCAGGTTCTTATCGATCCTAGTGGAGCCTCCTGCCATGGTCCTGATAGATTGCTATTGCCAATACTGTTGTCGCTGTGCACCTGTCTGTCTGTCTCTCGCTCTCTCTCTCTCTGCCTCTCTCTCTCTCTCTCTCTCACCCCAACTGGTCGAGACAGACGACCACCCACCTAGAGCCGGAGGATCTGTCCTAGGTTTCTGCCTTTTAACAGGCAGTTTTTCCTTGCCCTTGTCACCAAGGTCTTGCTCATGGTGGTACTGTTGGGTCTCTGTAAATAATGTTTTAAAGAGTTCGGTCTAGACCTGCTCTATTTGAAAAGTGTCCTGAGATAACTTCTGTTATGAATTGGCGCTATACAAATAAAATTTAATTGAGTTGAATTGAATTAATCAGAAGCATAAAATTCACTTTTTATCCAGTTTGAAGCGACATGTTTACCATCCGCTGATCTTGGTGCTTTTTAACTCTAGATTTGAAGCAGATGAAGGATTTTAGTCATCGGACATCTGGATCTTAGGTTATCTGTTTGTTTTGGAGAGGAGGGGACCTCCCTAACCCGCTCTTATTGCATTTGAATTGCAAGTAAATGTGAGATCTGAGAGATTCACAACCAGGAACTCAAAGTTTTGATCAGGAAACTACAACGATTGGTCAAATTTGCAGAGAAGTTGCGTTGATTCGACAAAAATTAGAGATTGCACAGAATTCACGGGGACTGGTTAAATTTGCGATCACAACGACAAAAAATAACCCAACCAGGAGGATCTGACTGAAATGACGACAACTCCCATGATCCCACGTCGCTTCACGTTTCCTCTTTTATTATTCGGATGTGAGAAACCCCCTTAGTGGCAGAAAGTACACACTGTACAGTTAAGCTCAAATGTATTATCCTGATAATTCATAACTAAACATGAACAAGTTCTTTGTGTATTTTCTAATAAGAATCTTAATTTGTAACAGGGCCTAAAGCTGTCAGTGTAGCGTGATAAACTGGTTCCCTCAAATGTCTTTTTCAACTCAACCATTGAAGAGGAGGAAGCCATGTTTTAGAAATGAAACCGCATGCTCTATTTACTTAAATATCTGGTGGTTTTTACTTTCCTGAGGCATCAGAACATACTCTTTCTCCTGATCTTAGAGGTGCGTCACACAGGAAGGAAAAGCATTTCACGTGTGCTTTCGACTGACTGGTACAGCTCGTGTTCTTTCCTCTGCCAACCTGAACTCTCCACTGAACCAACAGGCTCCAAACACTGGAAACACTCTTCACAGAAAGTACCTGCAACCCCCTGCCATGGTGGGTGAATGTGGAAACGTCCAGAGAAACCCTCCCACACACCCTCAGCTCCCCTCTCCTCCTCAACCCGACTTCTACAGACTCTAATATTTCAACTAAGATTAAAATCAGCTCCTCACGCAGCGCTGCAGAGCCAAAGAGGGCCATCTTGTGAGCTCTTGCTCCTTCTTTCAGCTCATTTTGTGTTTGGTTTTTTTCCCCCACAAAACCCCCTGACAGGTTTTATTAAATGATTAAATGCAGCCGGCAAATAGAGATTTGGAAAAGTAAGTGTGACAGGTAAAGACAGATAACGAGGTTCAGTATCAGAGGTTAATGACGCTGCAGCTGCGTTTTAGATCGTGTTCAGTGAAGAACTGTGATGATATGTGTTTCCAACCAGAGGGAGGGATGTATTATGTATTTCTAAACTTTCATCCGAGTGTTTAATTATGTTTTCTTCACAAAAAACTGCTTTAATACAGCTTAAAATGAACAAAATGATAATTTTAAGTGAGGAAATATATGATTTAAAAAGCACCAACACCAGTCCTATATTCAAAATCCTCACATATTACAAGGAGTTTTTTTTAACTATTTCTATATAATTATTATTTATTCTGCCTGCCACCGGACCAGATTTGGTACTGTATAATAAAAACTGTCCCCCCTCGGGTTTCTGAAGAGCCAATGTAAAGCTCAGTGTGGTCGACTCTGGCAGTCGCCATCTCGTCCGTCCTGACTTCGGTGGAGCTGAATGAAGCCTGGTAATTTAAAGAGGTGAGTTATATAAAAATACAGAAATACAGAAATTATCTCTAGAGACCAAAAGGCTGTAAACATGTTTATTTCTGCTGTAAAGTTGGACATTTTAATATGAGGCCTTATGGAGACCGACTCACTGCAGGAGCCAGCCTCTTTCTAATCACCGACATTAGGCGGTACAAACACTACCGGTTCTGTCCACAGGGGGCCGACAAAATCAACACAAAATGAGAAAATGTTCCTTGTTGCTGCTTTAAGTAAAAGTTATCAGTGAAAGTGGATATGAAACGAGCATGTTTGTTGCACGTAGTACAAACATATAAAAAAAAAACACCTTGACTTAAGTCTGATTTTAATTTTTTTTTTTTCGTAATTTCAACCTAGCGGCCATTTTGGAGTGACGTCATTGCCTACGTAGCGCGTTGGGTTGGTTCGGCGTGCGGGTTTGTATCAAAAGTACTCACTGTGGGCCTTGTTCTGTTATATTAATAGATGGTTAATAACGACAACATCTGTAATAATGCAACACATCTCACAAGATCCTCACATATTTTAAACTTTAATTTATAAAGTTACAAGTGACTCCAGCTGTCAGATAAATGGAGTAAACTTGAAGAGAAAATACAAAGTAGCATAAGTCTATTCTGCAGTGGGACACTACTTGAGTTGCAAGTTCAGTCTTCATCTTTGTGATTTCAGTTTTAAAACACCCACAGCCGTCTCTAGAAACCTCAACGTGACGACACGACTCCAGGAAGTCACTGCTTTCCGACAAGACATAGTCCTGCTCGTAGAAAAACCCCCCAAACACCGTCGGTACATTTCTGTTTTTGTCCGGATGAAACAAACAAGACATAACAAGTTAAAGTGAGCACTGGACGGAGCAAGGCTAGCTGTGTCCCTCTGTTGCCAAGCTAAGCTAACCGGCTGTAGCTTTATATTTACTGTACAAAACATCATCTGACCTCCGCCTCGTGTCTAAAACACCATCATAGCAGGTTTGAATGAAGAAAAAGTTTCAACACATTAGATTGAAAACTTTCTAAGATCTTTTTAAGACCATTATGAATCCTATTTAATGGAGGATTCGTATTGATTTCCGCGTCGGCTTCGTTTAATAGTTTCAGATCAATACAGACTGCTCCTGAAAGCGAGAGTTAAAAAATGCAACTTCAAGTAATGTTGTTAATCCAATATTAAAACCTGTCGAAATCATCTTTAAATCACTTACAAGGAACTTTTTCTTATTTTGTGTTGATTCTGGCGCCTCCTGTGGACGAAAGTGGTAATGTTTGATTTCAAGTAGTGATTTCAATAACTATATAAAACGTCTCTGATGGTCTTGTTCATTATATAAGTCATATAGAGGCATCAAAAGCCAATGAAAAACTCCTCGTTTGTGACGTTTTACAACCTGAAATCTAGAGTTTGGGATTTTTATGACCCCGAGGACATCCTGATCACATCTGATGGCGTTTTAAAAACAAAAGTGAACAGTTTGAACATAATCAGAATCAATCTTCACCAGAATGTAAACGATTACTTTTCCTTGTCTTGGGATTTCTCTCCTGGTTGGATCAGAGTTACTCAGAGATGCACAAAATTAAAATTGTTGCCCACCGGACGCTGCAGAGGTCATGGGTCGGGTTAAAAATGGATATTGCTGTGTGAAATGATTCGGCACTGGTTTGGCTCCTCCACTAGGCCTCAGAGTGAAACCTGTACCGATCCACTTCCTGTCCTCCATGTGCATGCTGGGAACAAACTTCCTAATAATCAGCAGAGAATATAAAACGACAGAAAACTCACCGACACCTGTCGACAAGCGGCGACTGCAGAGACGGTTGTGTGGCGGCGAGGAGGGCGGAGGATCGGTGAAGTTTTCGGGGCCTGCGGCTGGTCTCGTGTCCCCCCGCGGTATCTGGTCCACATCAGGCGACTACTATAACCAATCTTCCATTTCTGAAGACTTCTTTTCTCTCTTTCTCCGTCTTCTCTTCTTTCTTTCAGTCGACCTCGTGTGTCTCTCCTCCCCGACGATCTGATCTGGTGTCAGATCTGCACCTTCAGCAACCTACTTGGCTCTTCCTCCCTCCCTCTTTGTCACCGACTCCCTCACTCCTCTGTCATCACTGCACCCAATCACCTTGGGTTTGGTTTCACCTCCCGCCACAGACCCTCTGATCTCAGCGTTTCCTACCAGGAAGGTGACGGTCGAGCATCAACGCGGGTCACGACTGTCCGAAAGAGACGGAGCGGCGGCCTCTGAAACTTCAGAAAACACACAAAGATCAATGACCTGATCAATGGCCCGAACCTTGAGATCACAGTTACAGAGTGTGAGAGTGTGACAAACCACTGCAGGTTGACTCACCAACAAACCAACAAGCAGAAAGGTTCACAGCTCTCTGAGTGTGTGTGGGCTGATCAAACTGGCCTCTCTCAACACCTCAGCTGCAAACTGCAAACTGGCGGTGGAAATTGGAAGAGAAGACCTGCAGCTCAGAACAGCAAAATGTCAGAAAACAAAAAAAAAAGAGTTTCACACAAACACCTCGAGCCAATCAGGAGACGTTAACTGTGACACCTCAGAGCGTCGCCGGGTGTTAAAAAGCTGCAGCGCTGCGTGCAACCGTCTCAACATCCTCCCACCTACAAACAGGAAACCACACCGAGGGAAGGAAGCCGAGTCCTCTCCTCTTTGCTCCTCTCCTGTCCCCGCTCGGCCTCTTTTCTCCTCCTGTCGAGAGAAGAGGAGAGGAAAGAGAGGAGAAACCCCCAAATGAATGAGGGAGGAGAGAGGGGACACCGGCTGTGTATGGGGCTGTTTTCTGCCCAGTTGAGCTGCTTGTTACTTGGTGGTGCAGGTACAAATGTTTAGTTAGTCCACAATCTGATCCCAGTGAGCTCAGCTGCCAAACTTTTACACTTTATATAATTAAAAACACACAATGTGCCTTTATGTGAGCAGTGATGGAAACAGCGTACAGCTCCTTTACTCAGAAAACAATGTGGAAACACTGTGACTGCAAGTGACGTGCAGTTCTTGCTCTCTGAGGGTTTTCAAACTGTATTTTTTGGTTTTACAAGACAAAAGACTTGAAGGACGAGGACTGACTGGTTGTTTTTGGTAAATGTGCGTCTGGTTAACCGCCCCTCCTACGTTTAAGAGCGGCACAAAGCGGAGTTTTACTATGAGAACCATCCACAACCGACACCCACGCAGACCCACACAGTCAGTCACAATGCATTATAAGCACATTCATGAGACATTATAATGCATTTAAATGGCTTTAATAAACCTAAACAAGGTTTATAAAGTATTATAAGTGGTCATCATGTATTCTAAGTTTAGCATTCCCATTGTCACATTAAAACCACCATAACTTTATAAAGTCACAGAAAGAACATGTTTTTAATTTAATAATGTGTCAGAAACATCAATAATACGCTATAACATGACTTAAAGCTCCAGTGTAAAACATTTAGGATCTTTTACTGTAATATAATATCTATAGGTTTGTTTTCATTAGTTTATAATCAGTCGTAAATAAGAATTGTTGTTTTCGTTACTTTAGATTTTCTTCTACGGAGTCCACCAGGTTACAGTATAATAAGTATATATCTTCTTCTGTAGTAACTCGATCTCCATGGGACCTTTTGTGTTTGTTGCTCATTCCCAGGTTGTCAAATACAGACGCGAGCAGTGTTCAGTTAGTTGCAATCTGCAACTCCACTGCTAGATGCCGCTCAACCCCACCCACTGGCTCTTTACTGTATAGACTGTATAACGCCGTTAGCTCGTTACGAAGCTCATTTAGATCAAACATTAGATAGCTAGTTAGCTGGTGTTTGCTAACATTAGCTAACTGAAGATGTATTGTGACTCTCAGGAACGAACTCTCTCCGGCTGTAATGGATGCAGACGACGTTAGTTAATGTTCAGTTTGGAGTTTTTATGCAAAACAAAGATGATGAACTTTAATGTCAATACTTAAATGTTACATTCACAAGCTTTGTGGCGTTAAAACTCTCTGAACTACTTTATATCTATATATAAATATATATATATATATATATATATATATATATAATCATAAATAAAGTAGTTCTATAGATACCATATATCTATATATATATATATATATATATATAAAATAACTCACACGGTCTGTTCTCTCTGACTGATAATCTAATTCTTTCCCAGGCGGACACAAACACACACAGACATGTGACAAGTTAATTCTCCTTTAATAGTTCACAAAAAAGATTTGCTAAAATAATTTGAGGTTAACAAACAAGTGTTGATTATTAACATTCATTTAAAAGCCTTTTTCTCTTTTTAAATAACCATTAAGAGGATATTTTCTGTGCTCTACCTCCAACCTCACGCCAAGAACAAACAGAAACAGTTACAATAAAACGCCCCGGCGCTTTAACCGGCGCTCCTTCACACCCTGGAAACAACGAAGTAAAAGCAGTCGTAATGCTAAAAGATAAAGAGATGAATAAAAAGGAACAGAGGGGATTGTTTTCTGCTTCTGTAGGTTAGTGTTATCATTAAAACTAGCTCAGACGTATACAAACACATGGTTATGAAAATGACTAATAAAGCTCGTCCCGTATATAAAAGAGGTTTCTGGAAGCGATCCGGTTTTAAATGGAAACCCCACAGAGCGGATTCTGTCGCTCGGAGAGTCTCTAGTGCTCGTTTTCAACATCATGTCCGCTCTGAAACGTCTCACGTCAAAAAAATAACATCTGGAGACAAAATGCAAAAAAGTTGCTCCGAGATGGCGGGCAGCGGTAAAAGTATAAAAAAAAATAAAAATGAAAAATAAACACGTGCTAAAAACTCTTCTGCATGGCAGACAGTGCGGTCGCTGCTCACAGTCCTGGAGTTCTGGAGCCGGCCCAACCTCCGGCACACCTCAGATCAGAACGCTGGACACCGGCACTCTGGTGGACCGGCCGCTCTTTGGGACGACGATCGGCTCGTCATCTGTTAACAGAAACAACGAGAAGGTCTATATGAGAGAAGATTTATATGAACCAGAACTGTCGAGTACCAGAGTTTTCTGTTAGTCTGGGTCTCTCTCGAGCATCATGAGCTTTAATAATCCGCTATATGGACAATATGGGAGCGTTTCAGGGCTTATTGAGGATGCTGAATCCATTCTTTTCAAAATGGCTGAAAGTGAACACATTTCAACTCCCAGTCGGCTGATTTTAAATATAATAGGTTATTTATATGATAAATACATTGGACCTGCCTTTTAGAATCAATAAAGCTCAGAGTCATTGGTGTGAATGTTCAGATTTGATATATATTAATTATATAATAACCTCACAGTCAGCCCACCGGCAGCTGAAATATGGTCACCTAAAGTTCAAACATCTATTTTGTATTTTTAAAATGTCAGAAATAGATTCAGCGTCCTCAATAACCCCCAAACACCCTCCTATATTCTTATTATTAATGCTAATTATGCTCACTGTCCAACATATGCAGGTTAGCATCAGTCACAGTAACAGCTGGAGACCCAAACTGAACATTTCTAACAGAAACTCAGTGGTTCTGGTTCACAGTGAGACTCTTCGTCAGGTTGCAGATTATTTTAAAAAGAATAAATAAAGTCAAACTAATTAAAATCTGACACTGACAGTATAAAGATCACAAACGTTAAACACCACGGTGACGAATACAGAAACAATCTAAAGTTCTCCATCAGTACTTTGTTTCCTGTCACCGGTTTAGCGTCGCTGCTGTCGGTCAGTGCTGCTGCAGGTGTGAGTGGCAGGGTCCGCCTCACCTGTGGGGACGTAGTTCTCGGCGCGGTGGCGGTCTTTCTCGATGAAGAGGGCGGTGGCGAGGAAGAATCCTCCGCCCACCACGGCCACGAAGGAGCAGAGCAGCAGAGAGAGCTGCAGGGAGCGAAACTGCCAGAGGAACGAGTCCGTCTTCCTCAGAGAGTCCGAGACCTGAGACCCACAACAGACCGGAGAATATATATACAGAGAGAGTGTGTGTGTGTGTGTGTGTGTGTGTGTGTGTGTGTGTGTGTGTGTGTGTGTGTGTGGACGTACCACCCCGATCATGTACGGACTTCCTGCGTCTCCCAGCAGATGTGAGATGACGATCTGCAGAGCCTCGGCTGTGGAGCGCCGTGTGGGAACGACGACGTACTGACAGAGAGACAGACAGAGAGACAGACAGAGAGAGACAGAGAGACAGACAGAGAGAGAGACAGACAGAGAGAGAGACAGACAGAGAGAGAGACAGACAGAGAGAGAGACAGACAGAGAGACAGACAGAGAGAGAGACAGAGAGAGAGACAGAGAGAGAGACAGAGAGAGACAGACAGACAGAGAGACAGACAGACAGACAGACAGACAGACCGAGAGACAGACAGAGAGAGACAGAGAGACAGACAGAGAGACAGACAGAGAGAGACAGAGAGACAGACAGAGAGACAGACAGAGAGAGAGACAGAGAGACAGACAGAGAGAGAGTAAGATTAAACATGAACTTTAATTGAAACATTAATAAATAAAACAGTTTACTGTTTGTATCACGCTGCTTCATAAAGAACTAAACAGGTTCTGGTTCAGGTTCTGGTTCTGGTTCTGGTTCAGTGTGAATTAAATGAAAGAGTCTCACCAGCAGGATGTCTGCCACCACGGCCCAGTTCATGGACAGGAACGTCTCTCCGAGGAAAATGAAGACCTGAAGGACAGAGATCAGTTGATGAAGAGGAGCGGAGGACGTTTCTACTGGAACAGATTTAACATGCGAGGGGGCGGAGCCAGCAGAGGTCAGAGGAGCTGTGGACTCACGTATGTGGCGATGGTGCTGGTCTGAGCGAACACGATGGCCAGGTAGAGGAACGGCGCCGAGAGGAGCAGACCGGCGGCACACACCAGAGGGTCGGCTCTGGCCGTCTTCTTCCTCAGCTGCCGACTGACCTGCACGCCGCTGGCCACGCCCAGAATGCCCGTGACGCAGGTGATGATCCCGAACAGCAGACTGTGGGAGGAGAAACGTAACCTTAAAAGATCTGTTCATCTCCACCGGGGGGGGACGGGGACGTACATGGCGAAGGCGGCGGGACTTACCTTTCTGAGGAGGCGCAGTTTCCCTCCACGCAGGGCTCTTTCTCCCCGGTGAACACGGCCGCTCTGAACAGGAACGTTGGAGCCCAGAGAGCCAGAGAGCCAGTGACGAACGCCACCGCCGTGAAGCCCAACGTGGACAACACGAAGCTGTGGCTGCAGAGGAAACGGACATTTCAGTTATCAGGGTGGAGCTCCACCTGGACGCTGTCTGGGAACCCCATAGGAATCTTTTTTTATTTTTATTTCAATCAAATTCCAGGTGTTTCCAGGGCTGGAAAACTACATTTCCAGGTTCTCCAGGATGTGTGGGAACCCTGGTGATGACGAGAACCTCTGCGGGGAACAGCGCTGTTTCTGTTAAACTAAAAGGACTTTCTGTCACTGAAGCACCAGTTTCCGTTTCCATAGTGACTCAGAACTACAGAAACTACAGAAACACGATGTCTGCACGGCGCTGCAGGCTGGAGGCGACGCAGTGTTTCACACGCCGCTCTGGTTCATTCATTTTATCGATGCAGATCATACCTGGACTGTTCTGATTGGTGTAAAATGTCACACTGACAGAACCGACGCCTGCTGTGTGTGAGCGCGTCCTCAGTGAACCTCCACTAAACCCTGTTCATACCTCCTCAACCACTGAGCACTGACTGGAGCTGATGTACATCTCATATGATATATTCAGTAAGAACAAACAGTGAACTCAGGAACTGCAGGGAGTTTGTGTAAAACCAGAGATTTGGATGAATTGTTTCCTGTTTGGGGAACTTTTAATATGATTCTTCTTTCTTTAACAATCAGACTAAATATTCTTCGGTTCTGACAGATTCACTGTTTCGTCCTCGTTGTTCTATCAGCTCTGTGGTTTCTGATGGAGGCCGTTTGTAGTTCAGCTCTTTAAGGTTTATATCTTAAATAATCTCAACTTTAACAATAACTACTGACGGAACCGACGTTGGACCTACTTCGTGCTCAGAGCCCGCAGGTCCGCCAGCCAGCTGGTCTGGTGCAGGTGGTGCTCCGGTCGAGCCTCGATGGCTCCTCTTTTGGGCTCTTTAACCACGAAGATCAGCAGCAGCACCGCGATCACTCCCAGCCCCGGGGTCACCTGAGGAGAGAGAGAGAGAGAGAGCACGGTGAGTCCAGGTCCAGGTCCCACGAGTCCCAGACAGACCTCTGTGCCTCACACTCACCCGCAGAGCCCAGTGCCAGTCCTGAGTCACTCTACCGACTTGTGAGCCCACGATGTACCCGAGACCGCTGACGGGGAGAGACGATACCGACAGGAAGGGTTAATATTTATAACAGCTGCACATTATCAAACACACGAGCTTCACACCACCTACCTGCCCACAGGGATGGCAAAATAAAACACGGAGAGCATGTTCGTCCTCTTTCCCTTCACGTAGAGGTCGGCGATGATGGTGGGAGCGATGGTGGAGTAACTGGCCTCTCCGACTCCGACCAGACCGCGAGTCAGCAGCAGAGCCCAGAAATGCTGCAGGGCAATAAAAGAGAGGGAGGGGTTATATTTGTTTATGAGATCAATAAGTATTAATCAGCATCCTGTTAAAGTGACGGACTGATGGAGGGAACAGGAAACAGGACTCACCTCTTTGGGCGTGTAGGAGCTGGCGAGCGTCACCGCAGACCAGAACGTGATGCCGACGCTCATGATGAGCTTCCTGTTGTACCTGTCGCCCAGGTAACCGAAGACCGGAGCCAGAAACATATAACTGCAGATAAAAACTGGAAGGGAACAAACAGTCGTCACTTAGCTTCCTTCTGATTTTAATGTGGTCGAATGTTTGAGGAGAAAAACAATGAAATGTAAAAGGAGGATCTGACCGTCTTTACTTTATTTCTGATAAATAATAATAATAATATCTTTACTTATTAAAAGATCTTCTTACCTGTTTGGAGTAAGCCGGACTTCCCATCATCAATCCCAAAATAGTTCTCAATGTCAGTGAGAACACCTGGTGGAGTGAACACACGTCTTCATTTCACCTCTCAACATATTAAAAACATTAATGTGTCTCTGTAACAATTAATAATCAATAATAAAAGAGATAAACAACACAAATAAAAAGAAAAACCTTAAGATGGGTCAATTTCTAAATAAAAAAGCTCCAAAGTCTTTTAGTTGAACATGTAAAGGTTTAAAATGTCTTAATGTCAGCATACAATTGATCATTTCTAAAGAATATATTCAATAATAAATAAATCAATAATTTACATTTATTTGGATTTAATGTGATCTTTCGTACTGCTCCGTCTGTAACAACTCAAACGTCTTTACAGGAAATAAATTACTTTTTATTCTGAATCAATCAAAGATGATAATTATTATATATTATAATATATTGTTATAAATGGTCTATAATGTTTATTGATCCTCCAGGAGACCCTCAGTGGGCGGGCGGCGGTACCTGCCACGGTGAACCTGTCCATGTAGTTGAGCAGGTTGATGAAGAAGAGGATGAAGACGGTCAGCAGCGCTCGGACGTGGGACACCCCGCTGGCCGGTTCCTCCTGCGGTCGCTGCCCCGCCGCCCCCCCACCCTGCTCCTCCGCCTCGCTGTCATCGGAGAAGAACGGCGTGGAGTCCGACGTGGGCTCGCCCAGAGACATGGCCGCTGCTGAGGAGACAGATCAGTCCATCAGGAACAAACTCAGAGTCAAACGTTCTTTAATTATTTATCTGTTCAAAGAGCTGAAAACATCTGGAACAAGAGCCGGACTGGAAGGGGTTAAAGGTCACTGATAGTCTGGAGCCAGACCATAGATTACTCTGGAGGTAGTTAATGACATTTTAATGTCAGACTCCACAGAGGTCAGCTGTGTGTGACTTTAACTGTCTTATTAAAATTCTCTCCATGTCTCTTATTTTGAAAAGCTTTCTGAACTGATAAAAACAAGCTTGTGGTTAAATATAAAAGCTCCTCCATCAATCATCAACAACCCAACAGTGTTGTTGTTTAACTGCAGAGTGTTAAAGTGACACAGGTGAAACAGCCGCCGCAGGTAAACTGGAACTTCCTGTTTCTGAGACACGGAGGGATGAGCTCCGACCTGCACGCTGCCCCTACTTCCTGTTCGCTATCGGGTGGCGTAACAATGAAAATATTAACCTTCATCACAGACACGCACAAATCAAACTACTGAAACACCTCCTCACAGTTTATGATTAGGTTTCCTGATTGTGTAATGTTTGATTCTGTAATAATAAATGTGTTAATGTTGGAGGCAACGTGTGACGAACTGCAGACTGTTTAATAAAGAGCGACACACACACACACACACACACACACACAAAACACACACTCTACACACACACACAAAAAACACACACACACACAACACACACACACACACACACACACACACACACACACACACACACACACACACAATTAGGATTTTAATAGTTTTTGAACATTAAAGCTGCAGTTGGTGATTTTTATAAAAATATTTTTTGTCATATTTTCTGAGACTTTCTCTGAATCCTGACGGCAGAACATCAGACGGATAATGTGAGAAACAATCAGCTTCCTGTGGTTTCTCCTGGTTCCTCCTGGTTCCTCCTCGCTCCTCCTGGTTCCTCCTCGCTCCTCCTGGCTCCTCCTGGTTCCTCCTCGCTCCTCCTGGTTCCTCCTGGTTCCTCCTGGTTCCTCCTCGTTCCTCCTGGTTCCTCCTGGTTCCTCCTGGTTCCTCCTCGCTCCTCCTGGTTCCTCCTGTTTCCTCCTCGCTCCTCCTGTTTCCTCCTGGTTTCTCCTCGCTCCTCCTGGCTCCTCCTGGCTCCTCCTGGCTCCTCCTCACTCCTCCTGGTTCCTCCTGGTTCCTCCTCGCTCCTCCTGGTTCCTCCTCGCTCCTCCTGGCTCCTCCTCGCTCCTCCTGGCTCCTCCTCGCTCCTCCTGGCTCCTCCTGGTTCCTCCTCGCTCCTCCTGGCTCCTCCTGGTTCCTCCTCGCTCCTCCTGGTTCCTCCTGGTTCCTCCTGGCTCCTCCTGGTTCCTCCTCGCTCCTCCTGATCCACCGGGCCCGAACGACAACAACCAATCAGAGCCGAGGAAGACAGCTGATAGTTGACGTACTTTGTGAATCGTGTCTCAAAGATCGCAGTGTGACGTTTTCACCACGACGCTCCGACGCTAACGTCGTCCAACAGCAACCGCAAACACGACGGAAACAGCCGGATCAATCGGCCTATCGGGGAGGAGCAACAGTGAACGCCATTCAACCAAACCCGGTGAATTCTGCAACCCTGAAACAGTTTACTGAGAAAAACCCTGAGTCATACGTCCACAAAGCCACTTCCTGGATTCTAGTGAAATTCTCCCTGCAACCGGCCGCCATCTTTAATGACTCATATCAAACACTTCACTTTTATTTATTGAAAAGAAAAAGTATTTTTTTTAAAGAGAAGCTGCCCAGTGAGCTCCTCCTGTTGCTCCTGTTGCTCCTGCAGAGCCTCAGACAGCGCCGAGGTGACGGTCCCGAGCTCCAGAAGAGGAAGAGCCAGTGAAAGGAGAAGCTGTGAAGGACGTGACTGAGTGAAACTGCAGTCATGTGATCAGTGCGAGGATGAGGAGGGTTTCAGTCATGTGATCAGTGAGAGGATGAGGAGGGTTTCAGTCATGTGATCAGTGAGAGGATGAGGAGGGTCATCAGTCGATATATAACATAAACACTTTTCCTCGTGTTCACATTTGTACAGTTTCAGGTTTCTCTCTGACAATTAAAGCTCCTTTGAGGAAATGTGCGTTTTATTTTCACGGGACACTTCCTGTCACACGCTGTTGTTATCAGCGGTTATTGATCGACTGATAGACTCGTTCTCGCCACATTGACTCTTAAAGATCTGGAGGAAGGAGAAACTTACTCTCACTCTTCCTCAACAACTCGTCGTACGTACAAAGAACTTTTATCTGTAAATAACAACAGAATAACCTGTAAACGTTTCCAGAGTAAAACGTCGGAAACACAAACATTATAAAAAAGTGAAAAACATCTGAAGAGATTTTGGCGCCTTCAGTCTGAAACCAAAAGATATTCAGTTCAAAAAGATATTTAAAAAAGCAGCTCGGTAAAAACTGCAACCAGAATATTAAATCAGTTCATTAATTATTCAAATGTTCCCGTAAATCAACCAAATTATTTATTTTTTAAAGACTGTATGAATGCTGAAGGTTTGGGTTGTTTTTAAAAGTACTATTGGTTATACAGTTACACTATATATATATATATATATATATATATATATATATATACATAAATAAATAATAGATATATAATATATTTCTATTACTTTGTTGTCTATACAAGTTATATTCAAATGAGGTAAACTGATTACATTAAAAATTTTCATTAAATTACAAAATAAAGTCAGAGTCACTTAAAATCACTAAAGTTACCTGATCAATTAAGTTTTTTAACTCACAAAATTAAGTTAATTTTACTTAAAATTCTCTACGTAATAAGTTCCAACAATTATTTTAATTAATTTAACTGATCTGGTTTTACAGTGAATGATTAGGTGATTCATCAAGTCGGAGATCTAAAGAAAATTAATCAGCAAAAATTCTGATCAGTAATTATTCATTAAGGTTATTTATTTGTAATAATTTAATTTCATATATATAATAATAATAATAATAATAACTTAAATATAAAGATATAAAGTTTCCTGTGAGAATAAATTGATTTAATGACATTTTATAGACCAAACAATCGATATTGATCACTGCAGCTCAGCCGGACAATATCAATAATAAACTTAATAAATGTTATTAGATAATCTGTGTTAAAAAGTTAAAGCAAAGGTTAAAAACATATTTCAAGATATCTTCTTTTCCACGGAGACATTTAATCACTATATTACATTATTGATTAGATTTAATCATTGTATTACTTTATTGATTAGATTTAATCATTGTATTACTTTATTGATTAGATTTAATCATTGTATTACATTATTGATTAGATTTAATCATTGTATTACATTATTGATTAGATTTAATCATTGTATTACATTATTGATTAGATTTAATCATTGTATTACATTATTGATAGATTTAATCATTATATTACATTATTGATTAGATTTAATCATTGTATTACATTATTGATTAGATTTAATCATTGTATTACATTATTGATAGATTTAATCATTGTATTACATTATTGATTAGATTTAATCATTGTATTACATTATTGATTAGATTTAATCATTGTATTACATTAACTCGGATGTTGTAGAGAAAGTCAGACTGGCGCTGCTGTGATATCCTTATCTTGAACTTTGACCCGGTGGCAAACACACCTCATTGATCAGGGAGCTCTGGGTATTGATCAGGTGTTCATTGATCCCCACTGCCGCTGCTCTGCTGTCTCTAACTCACATTTCAACTGTCCACAGACTCAATAAGCCGCCACTGCTAAAAATACCCGCAGCTAACCCGGGCTGTGGACGCCATTGCGAACTCCATTAACAATTCTGACATTTTAACGCAGCTCGCTTTATAATAAACAGTGTTACTTTCTGACGGTTGAGAAATGACTCGGTGCCTTTTAACTGCTCTTATGATAAATTCACAGCAGCTAAAAAACATGTTTACTACCAAACGGTACAATGCACCTGTTGCAATATATTGCATTAAACGTTTAAGGGACCATCACACAAGTTAGAACGATGAGTTACTAAAAGAAATTCACGACACACCAGACTCCATTCAAAATTCTGCCATTTTTACGCATCCGGCTGTGCAACAAACGTAACGTAACTGTTTGAGGGTTGATAAATGAATTGGGACGTTTTAAAGGGTCTCTGGATAAATCCGGCAGTGAACCAAACTCCATTCAGATTTCCTCTGTTTTTTTTGTCTTGTTTGTTTGATTCTTTAACAGCGAACCTGTCCTGTGTCAGTAAATCATATAATACATTAAAGTAAACGGCCGATAAACTCGGCACACAATGAAGAAAGAAAATGTACCAGAAAGTGTTAAATTTAAAAAGAAACAACTGGTAGAGAACCAGACTCCATTCAGGATTCTGTCAGTTTTATTTAATTAACGTTATCCTGCTTTACAACTAACAACACTTATATTAAAACTATTGAGATCTGACATTTAAAGGCTCTTCTGATAAATTCGGCAAACAGTTACAAGTCTTAACTAAAGCACTTTCTTTATATAAATATATATATAATATAGAATAGAATAATGATAGAATAATAGGAAACACTTTGTAAGAGGTAATATAATTAAAACTATTACTCTGACATTGGTTTGGTGGTCACATTAATTACTGTATGCTAATGTGATTAATGTCCTTTGAGTTAAATAAAGACTTCTATTGTTACAGATGATCAAAGCGACGCTAAATTGGCTGTTTTTTGAATGGAGTTCGGCGTGTTGTTGTTTGTTTAAGTGCTCCAGAGGAGTGCGCAGCAGCGTTTTAACAAACCTTTACATTATTTTAGTCTTTAAGAGCAAACATTAACACAACTGTGTTATTCTACACCGACTGTGAGGAGTCAGTGTGCGGTCGGCTCCGGTTACCGGGCGGTTACCGGGCGGTTACCGGGCGGTTGCCGGGCGGTTGCCGGGCGGTGTTGGGGTTGTTTACCTCGGAGGAGGATGAGTCAGGGCGGACGCTGCTTTCTTTTTCCCGCCGCCGCTGCAGATCTTCTCTCCGTCACACGCGGTCCTCCCGGTTATTCAGCTCCCATGTTGACTCCTGACCGTTAAACGTTTCCCGCAGAGCTCCGGTCGCCGCGCTCCCGCTGAATTAAACTGTTTACTTTACAACTCTTCACCGATAACGATCCCGCACCGCCGCCATGTTGGATCTGTGCAAACTTCCGGTCCGCAGCTCACATGACTCCCTCATCAGCGGGTCACATGACGACGTCAGTCAATTAAACTAATCAGCGGATGTTTACAGGAAACAGCTGATCGATTACTCGAGTACAGTTTATAGGTACTCTGTATACAGGCGGTGCATTCTGGGAATACTTTATAAACATTTATATTATTTATAAATATGGAAAACAAAAAGGGTTATTTCTTATTTATCTGTTTTTATTATGAAACAAAAGTTTATTTAAAAGGTACATTTTCTTTGGTTTTCTGTTTTATTTTGAAACAATATCTGGGTTTTATTTCCGTTTTGTTTTTTAGTTTTCTATTTTTTATTTTCAAAATAAAAAAATTCCCAAATGTGGGAATGATGATAAACAAACAGGAAGTCTCTGTTCTGTTGTTTAAACCAAATGTACCGTAAGATTCTGAACGTGGGACCGATTCTGTAATAATAAGTTAAATTATACAGACTTCTCCTTTTTATTATTTTCATTAAAAATATAAAATAAAATGTGAAAAGTTTATCAGTTATTGTTCAGAAACATTAAATAAGTTTACAGTTTGTTTTCATCTGAACTGCTTTTTATTTTCAACATTTACAAACAAAGTAACTTTAACAAATAAACTAAACTATGAAATCTGTTTTTACATTTTAAATCCAAACTTCGATGATGTCTCCGTCCTCCATGTCGAGCTGAGCCGGCGTCTGGCGGTCGGTCACTTTGGAGCCGTCGAAGTGGAAGCGGACCTTCGTCTGAGCGACGGGAGGCAACCGGGACAGGTACTGGGAGAAGATGGAGCCCAGCGGCGCGTCCTGAAACACACACACACACACACACACACACACAAAAAAAACGTTATTACAGCTGCTGATGGAGTGAAGAGGAGGAGGAGGAGGAGGAGGAGGAGGAGCCACTGACTCTGTGGAGGGAGAACTCCTGAGAGGCGTCTCTGTCTTTGCTCTGCAGCCTCACTGTGATGTCATTCCTGCCGTCGCCGGTGGCGTCGCCTTTATCCTCCGCTGCCATGACGACACACTCTGCACAACATGAAGCAGAAAGAGGTTTCAGCTGATTGGATCAAATTCATTTAGATTTATTAAAGACCATGAAAACTGTTCCCAGCGTTCCCAGCGTTCCCAGTGTGTAGAGCTGCTCCTGTACCGAGCAGCAGCGCCCTCTGGTGGTGTAAGGACACAATCATATATGTATAATATATAAACATTAATATCTCTTCCCATCAGACTGATCACTAATATATTTGTAATCAAACATTTATTGATCAGAAGCCTGTTATTCTCACTGGTGTTACAGAGAAACGCTGACGGACCGGCGGCGAGGAGAACCAGCGTGTGACCGGGACTCACCGATGATGTCCGCGATGCCGAGGCCGAGCTCGCTGACCGTCGAGTGCGTCGGCAGCTCCTCTTCCTCCCTCAGCAGCAGGAGGCGAGGAGGAGGAACGGCGAGGATGACGGACAGCTGGGTCAGCACGTCGCTTAACGGCGTCGACTGGAAACACAGAAACAAGTAAAATGTAATATATTAGTTAAAGTAACTGTAATATATTAACATAATATATTAATATATTACTTATATTAATATATTATATTAATATAAGTAATATATTAGTTACTTTACAGAGTAACTAATATATTACAGTAATATATATTAGTGGGTGCTGCCTGTGCGTCTCCGTACCGACAGCACCGGGATCTTGTGGACGTCTGTCCGGCAGCGGATCTTGAGGGGGATCTCGCGGACCGAGGAGCTGTACGGCGAGTCCGGAAGTGCAGGGTTAGGGCTCGTGATGATGACGTCATCGTTGGGGTTCATGATGATGACGTCATCGTTGGGGCTAGTGATGATGACGTCATCGTTGGGGCTCGTGATGATGATTTCGTCGTCGTCCGGAGACGGGCGACCCGGGCGACCCGAGCGACCCGGGCGACGTCTGGCCCTCCGGTCCTGAGGTTCAGGAGACAGGAGCGAGTTCACCTCCCGGAGCTTCCTGTCGAACTCACTGCGGGGGAAGAAAAGTAATCAGATTACTTGTTCCGGCATCAAACGTCTGGTTTTGTCCAACGTGAGCGCCGACACCTGATCACCTGATCTTCTGTCGGAACCGTCGGGACTGTTTCTGAACCGGACTCTCTGGAGGGGGAGGAGACGGGCAGCCAATGGAGTCTCTGAAATAAAGGACAGAAAACATCTGTATTTATAGAGTGCAGTAAAACGTCCACATCTGGACCCGATCAATCAATAACACCAGTAAATACAGAGGTTATACAGAGGTTATATAGAAGGTTATACAGCTGTTATATAGAGGTTATACAGCTGTTATATAGAGGTTATACAGCTGTTATATAGAGGTTATACAGCTGTTATATAGAAGGTTATACAGAGGTTATATAGAGGTTATACAGCTGTTATATAGAAGGTTATACAGAGGTTGTACAGAGGTTATATAGAGGTTATATAGATGTTATATAGAGGTTATACAGAGGTTATACAGATGTTATACAGAGGTTATACAGAGGTTATACAGATGTTATACAGAGGTTATACAGAGGTTATACAGCTGTTATATAGAGGTTATACAGCTGTTATATAGAGGTTATACAGCTGTTATATAGAGGTTATACAGCTGTTATATAGAGGTTATACAGCTGTTATATAGAAGGTTATACAGAGGTTATACAGAGGTTATACAGCTGTTATATAGAAGGTTATACAGAGGTTGTACAGAGGTTATATAGAGGTTATATAGATGTTATATAGAGGTTATACAGATGTTATACAGATGTTATACAGAGGTTATACAGATGTTATACAGATGTTATACAGAGGTTATACAGATGTTATACAGAAGGTTATACAGCTGTTATACAGAGGTTATACAGATGTTATATAGAAGGTTATACAGAAGGTTATACAGATGTTATACAGATGTTCTATAGAAGGTTTCAGCAGTAATAAAGTGTTTTTGAGGTTTAGTTTCTCTTTAAATGAGCCTTCGATCTGTTAGAACACTTTCTGGGCGGAGGAGGATGTGAGTGAGATATAACCTGGGACTGATCTTTATTCTTACTCACGTTTCTGTTTTCTGCTCCACATGTCCGACCTCTTCCTCCTCAGAGTCGCTGAGGGTGGTGGTGGTGGTGGTGGTGGTGGTGGGGAGGACCACAGTGGGCCCTCGAGATGAAAACCGGGACCACAAACTCTCATCGTCTGCGCGTTCGTCTGTTCAGAGACAGAAACAATCGACCTTACAGCAGCAGAATCACAGCGGGTCGTGGGGGGGGGGATGGAAACTTTACCTGCGTTTTGTTTCTCCATGAACGTCGTCGCCATCGGCTTCAGCTGCAGACTGCTGCTCACCTGAAAACCAAACCGTGGGACTCAGACTGATGTAACGTGTATCATCCGACGCTGACACCGCTCCGGGGTTCACTCACCTTGCTCGAGTACACGGGAACCGGGACGATCGCAGACGGGTCGAGGATGCGTCTGCGTTTGGGTGGCGGTTTCACAGCCTGCAGCTCGCCGTCAGACACCTGAGGGACAGACGGACATCAGATCAACTTTAAATCTGTGAAATAATCTGTGAAATAATCTGTGGTGTGCAGAGATTTCTGGGAAATAAAAGATAAATAAATAAACTAACAACCAGAATGACTCACTGCAGTGTGCAGACCAATGTGTGAGGAGAAAAACAGTAAATTAATTAATTAAATGTGAATTTTATTATAAAGTTTGATTGGTGGGATTTCTATCCATCACGTTGTGTTTAATATAATATAAATATATAGAGTCCTATAATATATCCCCTCAGTGTTATTGACTGTCTGATCACTATATAGATATATCTATAGATATATAATGTGTGTGGGGTCACAGCAGGGAACAGATGTTGCAGTTAGTTGTCTGTTATTTCCTTCCTCACTTATTTTACGGATTTATTAAATTAACAACGTTAACTGTTAGCTAGTTAGCTACAGGCGTTAACTAACTTAATATGTGCTGTTCGTGTTTGTTTACGTTGTTAAATCGATACTTTAATAGATAACTATTGGGAACTGATAATGCCCCCCAGCGGTTAACTGCAGGCTTTTATTTTGAAAAGCTCCAGTTAGACGATGAAACAAACGGCGCTAACGTCCGATGCTAACGGACACTTTCCCGCCGTTGGAGCCGCTTTCTGCGCTCTGTGGCTTCGCGCCAACTTTTCGCTAGTAACGAGTTTAATCCCAACGACGTTACCGCCGTTATTTCAGACACCATTAATCGATTAAGTGCTTTTAAAAGGTAAAACCCGCCGATCCGTCACTCACCGCTTCAGCCATGACTGTTTCTGTTCGCGCGCCGCTGCTGCCTTCACGGACCGTGAGTCACGAGGGGACTTTCCAGGCCCGCTCCAGTGTTGCGTTCAGGTGCAACGGGACAAAATAAATTGAAACGAGCCACTAACGTCCACGTTTGTGAAGCTGAAAAATGACGTGAGAACTAAAACTGTACTTTGTGTATAATTTGTACAATTGTGGGGGGTGTTCATATAGAAGTTGTATACTTTATATGTAAATAAGATGTGATCCATAGTTAATAATTAAGATGTTTATACCAAATGATACAATATAATCGTCCGGCCCTCTAAGTTAGGGCACGAATGTTTTAGGGAATATTCATGAATCTTTAAATAAACTCAGATAATCTGTTAACATATATAACAACATACAAACAATCCAAATAAAGCGTTACTGCGGGAAAATAAATGATATATAATCAATATGTGACTTTAAAAAGGTCAATTTGTGTTTGTAAAGAGACAGAAAGTATCACATTTAATGAGTTTAATAGTTTCTGTTTTCTGAACCGCTGCTGGAGCTCCAGCTGTGAGCAGCTCCTACATTCCTCTGTGCAATGCATTCTGGGACAGTAGTGTACATCAACAGCCAGAAATCAGAGGGGCTTCGGTCTCCGTGCTGACTGTTCTCAGTATTTTATTTTGTCTGTGAACACACTACAGACTGCTACAGAAGATCCTGTAACTCATTATAATGAGAAACTTTCTCCAAGTCAATATTTGGATAAAGTTTCTCATTATAACGACGTACAGAATCTTCTTTACGTCACATTGGCAGAAACGAGCTTCCGTACAATGATCTATGGATTCATATGAGGCGTTCAGGTGTTTGTCGTAAATTTCAGTTCTTCTCTGCGTCCTGGTGGTGATTTTGGTCTCATTTAAACGATGTTAAAAAGTCTGTTCAGTGTTGTTGTTGTTCAAACTGTGAACCTTTCAGACAAACACGAGAGTCTGAATACACAAAACATTTCATACAAAAATGGAAATCGGTGCCGTTTCGAAACAGAAACAGAAGCTTCATTCTTTGTCCTCCGGTCACTTCTTCTTGTTCTCTTTGCAGGCGACCACGTATCGCTGAGCCACGTTGAGCGGGGGGGAGTAACCGTCGGCGTACGACGTGTCCTCGAACAGCACCGAGTAGTCGTCCTGAGGCTGCGGACAGACACACTGAGGTTAGTGTGAGGAAGGTCAGGAATAAGACAAACAGAACTTATGTGTGATAACTTAAAGCAGCAGAGTGTGAGATACCGTTACAATTACAGTTTGTGAATGTCGAAACTAAACCAACAAGTTTTGTTGTTTTTCTGCAGAAATAAAAATAAGAATCAGCCTCATCAGCCTCTGGGATCTTATTTTATTGTGAAAGCTCCGACAGGAAGCTCCCAGCTGCAGCAGGAGAACAGGAGCTGCACCGACTGACAAACTTTTCCAAGAACACGACTCTTAAACCGCCAGAACCGGAGAACAAAGACGCTGTAACGGCGTCAGCGGCGGCGTTCTCTGAGCCGGGACTCCAGACCGGTTGAAACTGTGGTTTCATTATTAATGTCATCACATCATTAATCCGTTCATTGTGGCCTCGTTACAGCCGAGAGTCTCACCCTGTGCGGGGGAGTGTGGATGAGGGCCCGGTAGAAGCAGGTGGTCTGAGGGTAGAGGGCCAGGACCAGCTGGTCCTTACTGAACAGAGCCTCGGGGTCGGTCTCTGGGTTCGCCTTCCACTGAGGGAGCGGGATGATCCGCCGCCGGCTCAGGGTGTGTCTCCTGATCGCACACAGACACACACACACACACACACACACACACACACACACACACACACACACACACACACACAAATGTTTGAGCGATCAGATCTGGAGCTGGTTGATGTGAAAACCCACCACTAGGGGGCGCCACACATGCAACAACAAACAACAATAACAAATAACAAACAGTGTGGATGATTAAATAAAGATTCAGAGATAATAAAGAAGCTTTAAAGGAAACTCACTCTTTGCCTTCTTCGTCGATGTCGTCCACTTCGTATCTGGAGGAGGAAGAAGAGGTCAGCTCCGTTTCATTGGCTCTGATTCCACATCCTCATATCTTTAATATATTCTCACTCACTTGTTGGTGGAGTGGTTGTAGCTGACCACCTCAGCCAGGATCCACTGCTCGTCCCCGTCCACGGCCTTCACCCTCGCCGCCACCTTGTCGCCCTGCTTGGCCACGTAGTCGCTGCTGGCCGGAGTGGCGCCGCACAGAGGAGGGGGGCTGAGGGGGGGAATACAGGTGGTCAGTGTCTCTGCAGCTGATTGGTTAGTTTAAAGTTTAATGGTGTGTGAGGAGTTAATATTCTGAGATAAACATGGAGACATAAAGTATTCTGAGGTCCCCACAGTGTGAAGTCTTCTTAGAGCCTGAACATCCAGTAACTGTGTGTGTGTGTGAGTGTGTGTGTGGTGTGTGTGTGTGTGTGTGTGTGTGTGTGTGTGTGTGTGTGTGTGTGTGCAGCAGCTACCTTTCCCCCGGTTTGCCGATCCACAGAGGAAGCGTCATGGCCGACTGCTGGAGGAGCGTCATCAGGACGCCTCGCCTCATCGTCTTCCTGGGAGGGTCGCTGTCGCTGTAAACGCCCGCCATCTTAGCAGCTGCAACGACAATGAACAGAATAATCACCAAAAATACAAATTAAAGTTAAATTAAAGACAGAAAGTTCCAGAAATCCTGCTGCAGATTTTACAGAGAACTAGTTGAACGAGTTTATTTCTTCTCACAACGTTGTTTTCTTCATCCACTTTAGAGATTTCGGGGTATTTTGCTTCCAAAACATGTAAAATTAAACAATAAAAAAATAAAACTTGGCCATAATAATAAAAAAATAATAATTTTATGTCACAATTATGAGATAGAAAGTTGAAATTGTGACATAATTATAACATCTTTGGATAATTTTCTTTTTTTTATAAATTATCAAGTTTTCATCTTATTTTTTATTCTACTGGAGGAAAAAACCTCCCAGAATAAACATTTAGCAGTTTATTTTACTACAATTTGTTTCTGTAGATTTCAACATAAGTCGACATTAGTTAATGCCTCATTTGCATATTTACATATAAAACTTACAAAATACAAAAAGTAATCCCAACTGTGGAAGATTCTTGCTGCTATTTGTTAGTTAGAATTTTAACCCCCCAACTTAGCAGCTACAGAAAGTACATTAATATTTATATATATCACTTAAATCCAAATGATTCTATATATTGTATATCTCTTCACACACACGTACCTATTCTCCTCTCCTCCAACAAAGATTTGATCTCTGCAATTTTATCGAGAGCGTGACGCAGAATGCTGAAAGGGGAAAAGAAGAGAAGTGAACAAATAAAGGAACATGAAGGAAATCTGGAAACTGACGCTTTGATTTGGTGCTAGAGGAAAAATAATTTCCATTTAAAGGATGAATATCTTGTCTTGAACTAAAAGGTGAAACTTCACTTGTCTCTGCTGAAGGATGATATTAAACTCTTTTATGGCCCTTTGGAACCATTTACATTGTTTATAATCATCAACAAAATGAGTCCAGATATTTAAATAAATGTGTGTGAATGAACATATGTTACCCAAACTGGGCTAAAGACACACGTCTCTTCTGCTATACTGATGCAAAGACGTCAGTGAAACAGATTTTGTCTCGTTTTCCCCGATCAGAGTACTTTTGTTTGAGAGCCTGAACTAACAGCAGCTGCTCACCTGCACTCTGCCTCAGCGTCTGCTTTGGCTGTGGTGTACAGTCCCCTCAGCTTGGTCCGGTAGTACGGCGACGCTGGAGGAGGCAGAGGAACGAGACAAACCATCAACAGCAGTCTAAACACTGTGTGTGTGTGTGTGTGTGTGTGTGTGTGTGTGTGTGTGTGTGTGTCTGAGAGTGTGTGTGTGTGTGTGTGTGTGTGTGTGTGTGTAGACGTGTGACTGACTTTTGTTTTCCGTCTGCATCCTCTCGTGTGTTTTCTGGATGTTGAGTAGATTGTGTTCACTGCGGGACCTCTCCTCCTGAACAGACACACAGCGTCATACATCTAAACACTACCTTTCAATCAGTGATCAATAACTACCAATCAGTGCCACTAACTTACCTGGGTCTGTTTGATGAGCTGATGGAGCTCTGTGAGCAGCTCTGCGATCTTGGTATCGGCTGACATGTTCTGTAGGTTCAAGGTCTGGGACATTGAGATAAAGTCTTGTTAGAGAAGCATTGATCCAAACCAAACCCCATTAAAATAACTGTCATTTAAAGGTAAGGAGCGAGGGTTCTGATGGAAGTAAGACTGGAAGCAGTTATTAAAACCAGAACAAACTGTATTATATATTTAACATATGGTACATTGAATGAAGGCCGAATAAAACAGTGTAACCTCTTTGTTTGGATTAAAGTCCTATTAGGAGTTTATGTCTCCTGAATAACGAGAGGTCTCTAAATTGACTGATTATTGAATGGAGTTTGGTGTAAACTTTTTTGAAAGCGAGACATTTTCTGGTTTTGAGTCTAAAGCGACAGCTGCAACATTTTGGGTAAAAACTTTGACCAAATACATAATAATAATAATAATAATAATAATTTGTTTCCAGTAAAGCTTGCTAACCTGCTAACGTTAGCTTTAATAACGGGGCGTTAGAGCTAACGAGGTGCTAGCTAATGTTAGCCGGGTTGTTAGCTCGTGCTCACACAATAAAAACATTCGCTGTGTAAATTTCCACTTTTATAACTCCACAATAACGAAATGCGTTATTGTTTCACCAGCACAGCCTCTCACGCTGCTTACCGTGGTAGTTTTTCTGTTTGTTTATTGTCGGCTTGCTAACTACACAGGTTAGCTTCCTCTTCTTCGCTGGTGTTATTAGGGGTAGTTGGTAAAGACAGCGGCACCAGCTGGTCGGAGGCCGGAACTGCAGGTTGCTGCTTAAAGTTCATTTATTGAGACTAAAGGTCTTTAAAGGTCTTATTATATATATAATAATAATAATAATAATAATATGAATACATCTGCACCATCACTGTGACATTTTGGTTCAGTTTTAATGTTTTAAGGTGAAAGCTCGTTAATATCAGTAAAATTAAAGAAACAAAAGAGATGAAAACCGTGAAAATAATAATGTTTATTACCTTTTTGAGATATAAGAGATACATTTTAATCATCAAGGCTAAGTTTTCATCTTATGTTTTTATTTTACTGACAGAAATTGACTTCCATATATTTCAGACTGGTGGAAAGAAAACACCAAAATACACATTAAGTTGTTTATTTTACTACAATTTGTCTGTTTGTTTCTGTAGATTTCACCAAAAGTCGACATTAGATAATACCTCATTTGCATATTTAAACACAACATTTCAGAAAACAAATAATAATAGTCTTAATGTCTTAATAAGTTTGGACCCAGTTCGCCTGTAGTGAGTTTTACAATAAACTGAACTTCAGCAGCTTTTACAGACACAAAACTTTCCTTATTTATTCCGATTTCTGAAGGTTTTTACTGAGAGCTTTGTTGTTTTTTGGCTCCTGACAGTATTTTCTAATATTTATGGAGCAATAAAGTCAGATTCCCTCAGTAAAAACCTTAAACTCTAATATGTCAACACAATGAACTCTGACTTTATCCAATGTTCAGATTTATATTCTGGAAATGTCTGAAAAACGTCACATTTTTAATTAGTTATTGCTTCATTTGCTTATTTAAACATAAAATGTCAGAACATTCAGCAGGTGAAAGACAAACAGAGAAATCTGAATCAAAGTCTATTTTTAATCTTAATGAAAGTGTATTTGTTTGTGTTCACCGGGAGGCCGACGGTACTTTGGCCTGTGTCAGATGTACAAACTGATAAACATCCAGTGAATGAATGATCGACGTCTGTTGTGGTTCGATGTCCTGAAAGTGTTTACGAGTGAATATCTTCGTTTAAAATGTGAGATAAACGACTGTAACAACCGAACCTTCAGATAAACTGAATGAGCTCATTAACGTTGGCGGTTAAAAGCTTTCAGACGAACACATTAATGCTCACACAGAACATTATTGATACAAACAGAACTCCATAAGAAAAACTGTCATTTTAAGGCACAGGGCAAAGCTTTTGATAGAGATAAGAAGGGAAACAGTTATTAAAACCAGAACAAATTGTGTTATAGATTTTAATATTCGGTACATTGGATGGTCGCTGAATATAATGTGGAACCTGTTTGTTTTGATTAATGTCCTATTAGGCTCCTGAATAAACAACAGTCTCTAAATTGACAGATTTTTGAATGAAGTTTGGTGTAAACTTTTCAGATGAACTGACAGCTACAACATTCTGGGTTTATATGGCGGCAAAAAGCATCATTGAACTTAAAACCTATAAAACCACCAGTGGAACTGAAGGTCCACTGTACTGTATGTATATTATATTATATTATATTATATCATATTATATTATATTATATTATATTATATTATATTATACATATTATATTATATTATATTATATTATATTATATTATATTATATTAATCATATTATATTATATTATATTATATCATATTATATTATATTATATTATATTATATCATATCATATTATATTATATTATATTATATTATATCATATTATATTATATTATATTATATCATATTATATTATATTATATTATATTATATTATATCATATTATATTATATTATATTATATTATATCATATTATATTATATTATATTATATCATATTATATTATATTATATTATATTATATTATATTATATTATATCATATTATATTATATTATATCATATTATATTATATTATATTATATTATATTATATCATATTATATTAAATTATATTATATTATATTATATTATATTATATTATATCATATTATATTATATTATATTATATTATGTCATATTATATTATATTGTATGATATTATAAAGATTAAACTGAAAACATCAACAGTGATCTGAACGGAACAACAGTCAATAAACATTAATGACCTTTTTAAAACGAGGTTAAAATCATGTGTGGTGACCATAAAGCTGATATCTTATCCTGGAACCTGGTTTACACCCAGTATGTACACACACACACACACACACACACACACACACACACACACACACACACACACACACACACACCTGAAACGTGTCCACACACACACGTTTGAGGTGTGTGTGTGGACACACCTGCACAGACAGAACTGAGGGCATGCGTTAACACACTCAGACAGGTCGGCTCATATTCCTGCAAATATTTACTGAGTCTCATCAGGAGGGTGACGAGAACAAAACCTCCGCTCTGACTGAAGGTTGATGAGTCAGTGTGACTGCAGCCTGTTTGTCTCTCAGCTCGTCCTGCACGTCGCACTCAGGAGGAAACTCTCACGAAGCTTCCAGATGTTTCCAGACTTTACAGGAGAGGTTCACAAACAGCTGTTAGTGAAACATTATGAGTCAATAATAAACAACTTTATAACTTCTGATCCAGTAGAGTTGTTGTTGTCCCCTCCAGTCAGAACCCAGGGTTTGTTCCTACAGTCCCATCTCTTATTGCAGTTTTCACTCTCTCACACAGTTTACTTACAATAAAAAACCTAAAAACAACAACAACAACAACAACAACAACAAGAAGTATATATATATAAAACGTACTGAGTACAGTCTGAGTGGATTTGAACATAAGAGTCGTTGTTAGTAAGAGCGGAGGGAAACTCCTGTTGTAATTACAGACCTTCACATCCTCCATCATCATCTACAGTGAATCACTGAGCTGGAAGGAACCAGTCAGAGCGGAACAACACTAAAATAAACCTTAAAGACAGTTTAACAGCTGGAACGTACGGTGGCTTTAGAGTGCAAAACAAAACAACAAAACAACAAAACACAACAATAAACAGGTTGTTGTGTTTTCCTTTTTGCCGTAGAAAGGTCTCCTGAAGTGTTTATTAGCTCTTCTGTTTGTTGTGTCTCATTGAATCAGTCGTACACACAGATCGGTTGTTGTTAAAGCTAACAGCTGCTAATGGCTAACCTGGCTGGAGCTCTTTGTATTGGTCGACCTGGAGCGTACCATTAGCTGAGTTAGCTCTGAGCCCTGATTAATAACATGTTAAATAAAAGAACGTCGTTGTGGCATAAAACAACCCTCAGAAGAACATTTTACTGGGTGGATGAAATCGTTTATGTTGGAGATTTAATTGACAGAAACTGATTTATATCTTTATAACTCCCAGTAAAGAGTTTGATGAAGTCCTGGCAGCCGTGGAGCTGAACCCTGGCCCGCCTTAGACAATCAGCACTCATATTCAGGACTCAGATACTGGAACAGGATCACAGCTCTGAAAGGAAACACGCTTTTATTAACGTCTGAGGAGGTCTTAAGAGAGAGAGAGAAATGCAGACAGGTTTAATTAATAATAAAATGATTGACAGAGAGCTGTGATACTGTGGCACTCTCAGGTAGATCTGCACTGGTACAGGAACCAGAGCTCTGTGATACCGAAGGGACGAGGATCTCTGGGTGCAGACTCTCACTGGATGTAGTTTAATGCTGCGACACCTAAAGCTTCAAATCTGCTCCTACAAACACTTTGTTATAAACTGATAGCAGAGAGTCCTGAGCTATAATCTCAAACATACAGGATGTTCACCTGCTGGGGGTGTTGTATGCTTTCCTTTTGTAAAATAATAAAATAATAAATAAATAAATAAATAAATAAATAAATAAATAAGCCTCAGTGTGTGTTGTTATATTGTTGCAGGTTTGTCGTTATAAAGAGCGACTGTACTTTCTCTCTCTGATAAGTTCAGTCCAAAGGTGGTTTTAAGAAATGTCACGAGGCGTTTGACAGCGATAACAACACACACACACACACACACACACACACACACACACACAGACACACACACACACACACACTGGATGAGGTCAGGGCTGTGTGAAGAGTGCAGCTGCTGATAAATAATGTGTGTCTGGTGCAGAGAAGGTCAGAGTCTGGAGGAGAGTCAACTGTAGGACGTTAGGTTCAAATATTAACTATCATACAGACTTAATCAGCTCCTGTTTCTAGTTCCTGATGCTCTACTCTTGTTCTATTAGACGATGTATATAAAGTCCAGGTGAAATAAGAAATCATTTTAACCCTTTAAGGTCACATCCTCAGTTATATTCTTCACTTATTTAACAATTTATGATCAAAACATTCACAAAAACTCAGTTTCTTTGCATTTTTATATTAAAATCCAATTATTGTGTTTTCCTGTCAAACTAAATGTGTCCTAACCTCAACCTCTATCAACTGTTGGGTGGTTTAATAATAAAACATATAATAAACTCTCCATGTGTAAAAACATTAGAGTAACTAAAGAATAATGTAATGGAGTAAAGGTACAGAGAGGTGTAGAGGAGTAGAGAGTGATGAACAGCAGTGCAGTGAATGTTAATGGACGTTAATGGAGCCAATAAACAGAGTTCCTCATTAAACATTAAACTCTTGTTATTCTGCAGCTTTAATGACTGATGCAACATTTCTGCAGCAGAGAGAGGGAGTGTCTGTCTGCCTGTCTGTCTGCCTGTCTGTCTGTCTGTGAGGAGAGGGAGGAGCTCAATGTCTCCGTTATAAATCCACTCAGCAACCTCTGGAAGCACATCTTGTGTTCCTCCTCAGAGAGAAGCGTTCAGAGGTCCATCTGGTTTTCTGCTGATTTTAGCGACTGTTGTTGTTGTTGTTGTTGTTGTTGTTGTTGTTGTTGTTTTCTGAAGGTTGACAAACTTTCTTTCTTGGAGCCAAACTCTCAGAAACAAACATGAGTCACGTCGACGTGAAGAACCTGAAGCCCACCAGCTTTGAAGACGAGTATTACGATCAGTATGAATATTATAATCTGACCGATAAATACGCAGGTGAGCTTTTTCTTTTCACTCCTAGTTTTCAGTTTTCCCTCCAAACTTGTGTTAAAATGTGTTTTTGTCCCAACAGAAGGTTCGGCCCGTAAAGGCAGGACCAAGAAGGAGGCCAGTGAGAACACCAACCGACCCAACCCGTCCGGACATGAGCGCAAGATTGTGGAGAAGCTCCAAAACAGCGAGAAGAAAGCCAAGGAATGAATACAGAGGTGAGCCTGTTTCTACTGAAATCAGTGTTTAATATCTGTTCATGTTGAATTGAACTGCTGCCGAATTAAAGAGTGAGTCTTATATTTGTGTTTGCTGAAGTTGAGGAATAATTTAATGAGCTCTGTACTTAAACAGAGTTAGTCAATTCTTTAATTAGCAATTTTCTTAATGACATCTGGCATATGGACCCTTGGAATGTTCAACATTCCCCTTACAGAATCTCTTCCTCCACAGCACTCCAGTGAGCGGTTGTGATTCAAAAGCTGATTCATTTTGTGCTCAAATAAGAGTTTGTTTTATGTCCATGTCGATTTAATTCCTGACCGAATTTAAGAGTTCCTCTTTTCTTTGTGACTCATTAAGTCTCTGAATCATTGTATGAACTTATTACTGTCACAACTTAGCAGAAACTTTAAATAGGCGGTTTTCTTAATGAGGTTTGGTGTATGAAACCTGAGACTGCAGGAGCGATGGGTAGGTAGGTTTTCAGATTGGTTCTTAGTTATGAAAAACAAACTCTCCAAGCTGAACTTTCCCTTTAAGGATGTTTTCCTTTCACTGCCCATCCTCCACAGCTCAGACTGCCACAAGTGGACTTCTGCTGCCAACATGTCCTGATAGAAGTGTTAACTCTTTGTTCACCGGGCGCTGAATTTAAAATGCTGTTAGATCAGTTCTCAGTAAAGCTACTGATTTATTTTAATGTGCTTTGTGCTTTTATGAATCAACTTAATACCTTAAATCGACCGATTTCCAAATGATGTTTTGAATGTGAAACTTTCAAGCTGTTGTTGTCTGTAGTTGTGTTTTAGAGGCAGGGCTGCAACATTAAAGAGCAAACACACAATAAAGAGTCTCTGAAGGTTTTGAAGTATTTTAATTTAGTTAAAAATATTAGATTGTTCCTACATGATGGTCTAAAAACTGAAGCTTTCTTCACACTAATGATTTGATCCAGAACTTCTTCCACAACTGAACCGTAACCAAAGTCTTGTTTTTCCAATCCAGGGTGACTCGGACGGCTTATCCTGGAAACCGACCACGGCCTCCTTGGCGACAGAACTAGACGTACAGACGGCGGCAGCGTGCTGAGCTCCGACGGGCGAGGTTTAACCTGGGCATGAAGAGGAGAGCCTGCAGATCCAGACGTTCCAGCTGCAGTTGGAGATCTTCATCGTCTCGCCGACTGGCAGCAGACTGCGGCTCCTCCGCCTGTAGGTGTTTGTAAAGCACTCACCTGTGGTGGGGTGTACCCGGGTCCCTGTTCAGACCCTGTTCAGACCCTGTTCAGACCCAGAGGGTGCACCTGTGATTGTGGTGGTGGCAGTTGGGTGATTTTGATGTGTTGAAATGTTTTCAATGGATTTTAAAAAGAAGTATTTTGACTATTAAAGCTTTTTCTTTTTAAATGACTCTGGAGTTGTTCTTCCTCTCTCATAATGTTTGTTTCCAGTGACTGGAGCTCAGTATTGATCAGTGAATCCTGGGTTCAGTCACTACTGAGATAACTGAGATCAACCAGCAGGGGGCAGCGACTGTTGGACATCCAGAGACTGAACTCACTGCAGTGTGGACAGAGTGGATCAGTTTGAACTATTTGCTCCGTCATGTTTTAGCCACAGAGTCAAACCCTCCAGTTTACACACAGGAAGTCTGAATGTTGCTGCAGCTTTAAATGAGGTCACATGAACAGTCTGCAGTTACATAACAAACATTAACAGCTCAGACTTCATTAAAGAGTGAATACGACTAAAATATGTTCACTATGGATGCGTCACTGAACCAAAGCCTGCAGATGGTTCCCAACCTCCCACTGGGGGTCGCAAGGTCTTCTTGAGTTTAAGGCGTAAAGAAAACTTAAGAAAGAAGAAAAGTGAATGTAAATTTGTTTAATAGAACAATGGTCAAGTGTCAGGGAGAAGAAAACACAAAAGGATTCTATAAAGTTTGTTTGTTTAAAAATATAAAAAATACAGAATACAGACAGAATTGTATAAAAAGTTCCCTAAACAGGAAATAATCTGCTCAGAATTCATCAGAATCTCTTATTTTACACAAACTTCCTGCAGTTACTGAGTTCACTGTTTGGATTCATTGTTCAGTTTTGAATATAAAATATAAAATATGTCACCAACATTACTCGACCCCTAATAAAGAGACACTGCAACAATAAACACAAATGGATCCTTTAATCACCATCAACACACACAGATGTGAATGTGACTATACAGACGTATCACTTTAATCTGGTAACCATAGCTGAGCTTAGCACGTAGCAGAGGAGCCATTCAGCGCCCCGTGTTCAGGGTGATGACCAGCATGAGGACGCTGTGGCTGCCGGGGAGCGTCGATCCAGCCAGCTCAGCTTTATCTGCCCCGAACGTCTGCAGCTCAACGTCCACGCAGCTCAGCTTCCACCTGTGCAGCAAAGCCTCAATGGACCAGTCGGCACTGAAACACACAGAGGAGGAAGAGGAGGAAGAGGAGGGTCAGAACAGAGCTCCAGTTACAGATAAAGATGTACTGTTTTCATACTGAACCTCCTCTCTTGGTACGTGGTCCAGAACTGAGCTCGGGGGTTTTTTCTGAGAAGAAAAGCAACCGTCACGAGGACGTCTTCAAAATCTGAAACAGGTTATAAAAGTTTTATATTCACTATATGGACAAAAGTATGTGGACACGTGTTACTATTACAGCGCATAAAGAAAGATATTAAGCTATAAAGTCGGGCCTGTAGAACATCTTATACTTCTAGAGCAGCTGGTTCATATTTGATGGATATTTTAAATGATATTAATAACTGCAGGAAGTTTGAGATCTGAGCAGATTATTTCCTGTTTAGGGAACTTTTTATACAATTCTCTGTCTGTATTCTGTATTTTTTATATTTCTGAACAATCATAGAGACTAAAATGCTTCTTTACTGACACAATCAGTGTTTTCTTGTTCCTGACACTTGGCCATTGTTCTATTACACAGTTTACATTTACTTTTCTTCACAGGACTGATGAAGAAGTGAACCAAAGCTGACTTATCCTTAAAATCAAGAAGGCCTCGCAACCACCCCATGAAGCTCTGCCGACCCCTAGTGGGGGTCTGGACCCTCAGGTTGGGAACCCCTGCTATAGAGGAACCAACCTTGTGGCTCGTAGAAGACGTCGGACCCCAGGATGATGTCCAGCTCTGGAAGCAGGACGAGATCCGGTGAGATTTCCCCCCAGGTGAGACCCAACACGACCACATCCTGCAGGCCGTTAGCTTCACAGCTGCGCCGGCAGTTCTCCAGACACAGCGGGGTCCTAGCGCTGTCCGACAGGATCACCTGAGCCCCGCACCTCGCAGCCACCACACCTGGCAGACTCACACCGGCCCCGAGCTGTGGACACAGACCTCAGGTTGTCCACCGACTCTCTGGAAGCTGAGAAATAAAAATGAAATGTGGCTCCTCTCACCTCCAGCACCGTCTTGTCTCTGAGCTCCTCTCTTTGTGTCCACAGATACTGGGCCAGCACCACCGCACAGGGCCACACATACATCCCATACTGTGGATCCAGAACCTGAGAACCACGGTTAAACTGCAGCTTAACTACAACACAACCAATGACAACTGATCTTAACTAGGATATTAAACATTTTAAGGATGTCATGCATGTTTTATCACAACTGTACGAGATATTCACAATATTACACAGTTGACTTATAGACAGTGCTCAGATCAGAATCCACATTATCCATCCTGCAGCACGTTGTTTGAGTTTCTGTGGCTCATCAGCCTCAATAAGGTCAATAAGTGGAGGGAATCCAGTTGAATTAGTCCAAATCTGATTTATTTGTGTACTGGATGTATGCCGAATTAAAGAGAGGAGTCTCAACTATCATATTAACATGTGTTTGTTGTTTTAGCATTTAAAAAACACTTATACACAATAATTGAACCACTTAAATGTACCGTAAGTGAGTGATTAAGGGGATACCAGTTATCTAAGTTCAGATTTGAATCAAACAAACACATTATTTGTGTACTGGATGTGTGCCGAATTAAAGACAGGACTCTATTGTGTCATATAAAGCCTCGGTAGTGTCTTCTAACGGCTGCATACCATTTACATACACAGAATTAACTTAAATTCACATCTTTTTCAGGCGTTAACGCCTCGATTCTGCCACAGCACAACGCGTTACCAAGACAACGGCTGACTCATATGACGAGTCGAAGTGAGATTCGTTGAGGGGATCATCAATAAGTGCTGTACCTGCAGTATAACTCCATAATCAGAGACTCAAACTCACCTCAGGTACGGAAACACAGAGAGACTCCTGCGGGGTTTTATTTCTGTCTGCAAACGTGAACTCTTTGTAAGCTATGTTCGGTGCTTCGGCTCCACCGGGGTCCATTGTTCATCATTACATCACCAGCTATCACTCTGACTCTTCATCTTCTGACTGCAAATTCATTTTAACTCTTTTCTTTGACGTTTATTTTGATAATATAACACTAGCGACCACGCTCATGTCTACTTCCGCATCCACCAAAATAACAAGAAGGACACTTTAACAGCCAATCACATCCACGTAAAAGCCTGGCGGGAACCAACGTTCTACAGTCCGTCCAATCAGCGGTTTTCCTTCTGCGAACGCTGTGGCCAATCAGCTTTCTGGCCCCGCAAAAGGGGGCGGGCGCTGTGTGACGTCGCGCTGCCAGAGCTAGCAAGCGTCTGTTGTTCGCTGTTTATGAAACCGGGCAGGTTTTAAAAGTGTTTCTATCGATCTATCGGTGCCGGTATCGATCTGACGACGCGGCTAACACACTACCAGATCTGCGCTCCTGTTGTCTAATCACATAAACCAGGTGATACCGGCTCTCAGTGCAGGCTAATGTGTCCCAGTAGCAGCGTTAGCCTCAGGTTAGCGTGCTAGCTAGCCGAGCAGCAGTAGCACGTTGTGTGAAGGCGGGAAGAGGAATGAACCACAAGAGCAAGAAGAGGATTAAAGAGGCGAAGCGGAGCGCCAGGCCCGAGCTGAAGGACTCCTTGGACTGGATAAAACACGGCTACCATGAGACCTTCGACCTGTCTCACCCCACCGTGAAGGTAACTGTCTCACCGCACCGCGGAGGGATCTGTCTCACCGCACCGCGGAGGGATCTGTCACTGGAGCTAACGCTAGCTAGCCGCCGCTCACAGGAGGAGTGCGGTTTGTCACGTAGACACCGAGCTGCTGTTATTATCGATTATTATCGATTATTATCAGTTATTAGGATCATTATCAGTTCATTTCACACCCTGATGATTCATCAAACCTTTACTGACTTTAGATTTTACTGATCATTAATCAAACTGATCTGTGGCCTCAAATTAAACATCAGTTTACATTTATGGATTTATATTTTTATCTAACTGTTTCCCAACCTTTATTCTTCACCAAGCCATTCTCTATCATTCAGTAAATTAACTCAACCAAGTGACATCTTTAATGGATGTTTCATATTTTATTCAGATAGAGAATAAACGTTTACATAAAGCAGAGGTTGTGATGAATGTTGAGCAGATTATTTCCTGTTCATGTTTTTATACAATGTATTGTATATTTTAATGAATCTTATGAGTTATATATACTTAATAAGCTTATTTATTAACATATTCCAGTGATGCTCGTCAGACAGTTTACCTAACAATAGGCCTATATGTACATTTAGTTTATTTAAATGCCTTAAAGTCAAGAAGGCCTCGTGACCCGCCCATGAAGCTGTCAGTGAACCACAATTAATGGTTCAAACATTATCAAGTGCTTTGATAAACTGTGAGACAACAGTGTTATAATACAGCACAGTTACCCTGGTCTACAAAGCTTCACTAACGTCACTATCCTGGTCTTAATAAACTGAAGGAAAAGCCTGAAACCATTGTGAGTCTGTCCTTTAAGAGGAGCTGAAACCGGGTCTGCATCCTGGAGGCTCGCTGTCAGATCTTTCCTGCCGTCAGCAGGAGGGCAGGAGACAAAATGGAGACCTGCAGAGGTATTTAGAAGCTGTAATATCAGGACGAGCTCTCATTGTGTGTGTGTGTGTGTGTGTGTGTGTGTGTGTGTGTGTGTGTGTGTGTCCTCAGGTTATGAAAGAGGTTGTTTAAATCAGTTCCTCTCGGCGCTGACCTGTATTCAAATACTCACACCCTTCGTGTCCTGATATCAGCTCCAGTTTGTTCTTCTCACAGAAAGATAAAGAAGTTGTGATTAAAAACACCTGCAGCTGTTCTTCAGCCTCAACCAGAGACACAAAGATAAAGAGTTATCTCAGAGTTCATCTTTAGTTGTCAGCTGTTAAAGTAAACCAACTGTTTTGATCATCAATTCATTTCTTAAGAAAAAAACTATTCTTAAACAACAAAGTCAATTTTGACTTCATCTTCTCGAATGTGTCTTCAGTCCTCTGTGACGGCGGTTCTCCAACCTACAGTGCTCTACTGTTTACCAATAGCTTAAGAAACACTGTTATATGACAGTAAACTTTAGGTTGTGGACAAAATAAGACATTTTGAGGGCGTTAATAATCGTTAGCTGCGTCTGTAATTATCACAGAAGGGTCTCTCCCTCTCCTCTTGGGCCGGACACAGGAAGTCAGTAGATGGGACACGTTTGACCTTCTCTCACTCTTTCATTCCAGATCTCTGGATTAGGGTGTTCCTTTAGCAGCTAAACATTTAGATAAATAGGACGGCACGCTGTGTAACACCATACTGCAATGTGCTGTGTTACAGGACAACGTTGAGCGTGTGGACACCCTCCACCTCAGTCCTGAAGAGTTCATCCGGCGCTTCGAGCGGCCTTACAAGCCGGTCGTCCTGCTCAACTGCCAGGAGAGCTGGCCCGCTCGGGAGAAATGGACCATGGAGCGCCTCAAACGCAAATACCGCAACCAGAAATTCAAGTGCGGGGAGGACAACGACGGGTACTCGGTGAAGATGAAGATGAAGTACTACATCGAGTATCTGGAGACCACCAGGGACGACAGCCCGCTCTACATCTTCGACAGCAGCTACGGTGAACACGCCAAACGCCGGAAGCTGCTGGAGGACTACCAGGTGCCGCTCTTCTTCAGGGACGACCTGTTCCAGTTCGCAGGAGAGAAGCGCAGGCCGCCGTACAGGTTCGATCACTTTCATTCACCTCCAGCTGATGAGAGAGGCGACTATCACGTGACGTTGAAGCTCACCTTGGTTTATCGTCTCCTCACAGGTGGTTCGTGATGGGCCCGTCCCGCTCCGGCACCGGCATCCACATCGACCCGCTGGGCACCAGCGCCTGGAACGCCCTGGTTCAAGGGCACAAGAGGTGGTGTCTGTTCCCCACTAACACACCCCGCGAGCTGATCAAGGTGACCAGAGAGGACGGGGGCAACCAGCAGGACGAGGCTATCACCTGGTTCAACGTGGTTTATCCACGAACGCAGCAGCCCAACTGGCCTCCAGAGTTCACGCCGCTGGAGATCCTCCAGAAACCCGGGGAGACCGTCTTTGTGCCTGGTCAGTGAAGGAACATCATCCTCATATTCCTGCGTCAGGTTTCTAACCGTTTATTGTTCATCTGAGGTTGTTTCATCTTTATAACTCAAGTCTGGACATACTGTGTATTTTATTTAATAATATATTTAATATTCTGTATGTGCCAGTTCAGTGCGACTCAGAGAGCCGGTAATTAAACACCAGTCGCCCTGCAGTGTCGTCAGCTGTGTATGAACCTCTGTGACCTACATTCAGCTAATGCTAACAGAGCTGATGATGATGAAGATGGATTAAACTCAGGATTTAGACCTCACCTGTCTGACTGTAGATTAAACCACAGACACAACAAGAAGCTGAGAACCTCACAGGAGGATCTGACTGTTTGTTGGGTTGTGTATTAGCTTCCCAGTTTGTTTACAACATAATGTGACCACAGGGACGACGCAGTAGCTTTAAACATCATATCAGACACACACACACACACACACACACACACACACACACACACACACACACTCAAGCAACAGTCTTTTGTGCTTCTGTCTGATGCTAATGGTAACTAGCTGTGTGTCCGCAGGCGGGTGGTGGCACGTAGTCCTCAACCTGGACACGACAATCGCCGTCACTCAGAACTTTGCCAGCACAACCAACTTCCCCATCGTGTGGCACAAAACAGTCCGCGGGCGACCCAAACTCTCCAGGAAGTGGTACCGGTAAGGACTCAACGCCGCCGCCACGTCACAAACACACCGAGCAGATGGTGACGGTTAGATTGCTGCAGCACACACCAGAGATAAGACTCATCCCAGGACATCTGCAAGTCCCTCAAACGCAAAACCAAAGCTGAATATCGAAGCTTTAAAAAGTGAAAAGGACTCAGTCACTTTTTTAATCATGTGATTAGAGATCCACTTTAACTGGATTTGTTTTAAAAAGCTTTACATTGAGCTACATTTTTCTGAGTGTTACTTTTAGACTAAATTTAACCAGATTCACCAGGAACATCCCAATTCAAATAATATATATATTACATAATGCATAAATGTAATCATTTAGGAGCTGTTTTTCCTTCATGTCTGTCTCTGGGTAAACCATGTATGAGCAGGTGTCAGCGCACTCAGAAGTAATCAGAAAGATATAATAGATATTATTGATTAGTTGAGGTGTGTGTGTTTGCGTGTCGACGGTCTGAGCGACCCCTGACGGGATTGTTGTCCTCCCGGTGGTTTCAGTGTCTTGAAGCAGGAGAGACCTGATCTGGCAGCTCTGGCAGACAAAGTGGACCTTCAGGAGTCGACGGGCATCGCGTCCGACAGCTCCAGTGACTCCTCGTCATCCTCCTCCAGCTCCTCCGACTCTGACTCCGACGTACGTGGTCAAACACACACACACACACACACACACACACACACACACTCTTGGTCCACTGATGTAGACCGCCGATTGTTCCCTCACGTTCAGACCTTGTGCTCAACCAGCTGATGGAAACTTTCCCTTTCTAACATCAGCCTGGTTTACCTTCACATGCAGCACAGTTTGTCATCAAAACACTGCTCCTTTTCTGCTCATCCACCGCTCTTGTGTTAATGTTTAGAGTTGATTCATGGTGATGAGCAGCAGGTGGCGCCAGTTCTCCAGTCAGTGGTATTAAACCAGTGCAGAAGAAGAGCACACACTGAGACGTCGTCTTTAAAAGAGCTGCAGTCAGAGCTCAGACAAACAAACATTAACTGTTAACTTCTCAGTTAGTTTAATGCACTTAAAGGTGTAAAGTAATAATACATATTATATATTTACTATCAGCTGTAAGACAACTTAAAGTCTTTCAGCAGGTAAAGGTTTAGAAGTTAACATAAAGGGACATAAAGTCTGCCCTCTGTCTCTCTCTCTGTGTAACCTCGGGCTCAGTGTCAGTCTGGAGTTAGCGCTGCCAACAGGTGCCTCCATCTGTAACATAATCCACATGTAACATGTCGTGACACACATCAGTCGGTCACAGCGTCTGTACACGTTGTTCCCTGCAGGCAGAGTCGGGCTCCGAGGGCGACGCCATGTCCCACCGCAGGAAGAAGAGACGGACCTGCGCCATGACGGCCAACGGGGACACCAGCAGCCAGGACGACTGCGTCAGCAAGGAGAGGAGCTCGTCGCGGTGACCTCCAGCCTCCGTCCAGCCTCCGGAGGCGACTCCTCCGCTCGCCAACGCAGACACGACCGCTTCTAGTCTAGTTTAGGTAAAGGGACGAGATGGCGGCGGCCGGCGAGGAGCGAGTCGTAGTTTGAGGAGGAGGATCTGCGGGGAGGGGGGGGGCGGGGGGGGTCTGCTGGAGACCTGCCACCACTGTGCTTTTCAACACCAATCAGTATGTTTGTCTGTAGCTTCTGTAGTGTGAGGACATTATAACCAGTAACGGACTGGTGAGGGGGATTCTGGGAGCCCGGTGTGGGCTTTGAAAGTCTCTGAGCTGCTTTCTGATGTGAGTTTGTGGAGAAATGGGAGTATTTGTAAAGGTTGTGACACATTCAGCCACCAGAGTTTGGCCTTGTGCAGGTTTCTGTGCCGTCACATCTGGATCAGGATCACTCGGACCTTCTAGTTTCACAGCTGGAAACCGGTTCATAAAGACCAGATCGCACCAGACAGACACAGAATGACGGTTAACAACTCACGTCTCAGTCTCTCTGTTCTCCGTACCCCCCCCCCACTGTTCAGCTAACTGTTAGCTCGGCTGTTCACACATGTAGCGCAAATATTTTAACCAAATTTACACCAAATCAGCAAAAGAAAATGCAAATGAAACCACGTTTCCATCCACTGCTGCTGGTAAACAGTAGGTGGCGCTCATTCTCCAGTCGGTGCCATTAAACGATCCCGGAGGACACGAAGAGACGAGCTCAAACTAAAAAAGGATGCTCTCGGGCGTTGGCTCGGACGCTAACGGGGCAGTAAGTTCCCACAGTTCATCTGTACAGCGCGACAAATATATTTATTAAAATTTTAAGTGTGAGTTTTATGCCCTCAAGAAGATGGAACAAAAGTCAGTCCCGTGATACAGTGAACTAAAATAACACTAAAAGATATTTTTCTGCATTATTACTATTTTTATATCTTCGCACATCAGCCAATACCGATCAATCAGTCTTAAAGACTTCCTTTAATATTAAATATCTAACTGTTTTTATGCACAAGGAGTTAATGGACACATTTGTGTATATTTTCAGGGCCGATGTGACGTTTAAATAATAATTTTCATCAGTAGCAGATGTTTCTTTGTTATTTATTCTAGGGCAGCACGATGTGGTAGAAACATAATTCTGTCATATTATTGACGATTATGTGACAACGATCGTCTTTGGATCAAAACCTTCAACCCAAAGAATTAAAATCATGATGATGTGAAATGTTTTCTTAAACCTGGATGAAGATTTGTAGTCCAGAGTCTCTGCGGTTCATTATAAGATGATTATTAGATCAATTTATTCCCCTTCTGTGCAACGAGGATAAGCCTCTCCGTCTTGGAGGAGGTAAATATCGGTCTGATGGATGTAAAACTAGAGGTCCGAGTCTTCTGTCCCCAAAACCAGATGTTGCTCTGCATCCGACTCTGGTGGCGTTTCTTTAAAATGGCGTCCTCTGTCTGCCTCTGTGATTGCTGGAGCTGAAGGCGTCACTTTATTCACACACACACACACACACACACACACACACACACACACACACACACACACGTGAAAGCATTTAACTGTGCCTGCTGTCGGTGTGTTAGACTGTATGAAATGCAGTCTTTGTGAGGAAGAGGAGGAGGAAGATGCCATATGAGTGCAGACTGCCTGAGGTGCACGAGGCTTTCTAAATGTTGTGAGGGTAGAGGGTACTACATTTACCAGAATGCACTGCTGCAGTGTTCTGGATCTGGTTAATTAGCAGCTGTGAGTTACTAATCGGTGATTAACTGTAGACGAGGCTGCTTGTTCACGTAAATACAGACGTTTTTATTATTGATTAACCTGGCAATTAGAGCTGAAACCTTATTGATTAGTTGATCGATAGAAAATTAATCAGCAGCAGTTTTATTATTGAGAACTTTTAAAGCAAATCTGTCCAGCTTTTGTTTGTTTTTACTTTGTGTGTCTTTGATCTGAATCAGTTTGGGATTGTTTGTCGAACAAAACGAGACGTTTAAAGACGACATGGCGACTTTTTACTGTTATTGATATTTTACACTGAAGTTCCTGTGCTTTTATCGCCGGAGCTCAGATAATTAAAAACATTATAATCTGGTAAAATATCTACGTACCGTAAAAACTTCTAATAAATCAACAAGCTGGCGACCTAGACCAGGCCTCTAATTGAGACCCCAGGCTAGTAAAGGAGACCTGCCTTTTGTTTTTGAAGTTTTACATTTTTTAGGAGTAAAATAAACACAAACAATTATATAAATGAAACCACTGGCTACGATAAGCCGATACTGCGCCAACTGACGCCTGGTCTGAGGAATAATCGGTCGTAACGCGGCGTTCCAAGCCTAACCTAAAATTGATACATTTATAAATCACTGTATTTTGACGTTTGATGGATTTTTTCGACGTGTCTTTTTTTATTTGATCCTCCGTAACATTAACGCAAATTACAAATGATTAAATATAAGTGAATTAACGAAGATACCGTGTTCTCGATTTAATGAATCTTTACGTTTTTGAAACAAAAGAAATTGTATTTTCAAAATTTTTCATAAAACAAAAAACGGTTTAATGTTTTCAAGCACCCGAATAATGAAAATTAAATATACAATTTTTTGTTTTTGTTTCTGAAACTCAAGGTTTTTCTAAAGAAGTCTGAACAACTAAGCCGACCCGGCTTAGTAAAGATCAGTTGGTGCATCCCTGAACACAGATCATAATGTTACAGACAATTTCTTTGATTATTTGTTAACATCATAAAAACAGTAAAAAATGCATCATAACTTCAGGTGTGTTGTTCTGTCCGACCAGCAGCTCAACGAGATTCACTTTACTGATATAAAGCAGAAAATCCTCACGTTAGCGAAGCTGTAAAATCAGATATTTGGTGTTTTTGCTCAACTTAAATAATGAATCTGTTCTCTAAATAGTTGCTGATGAAACTTCTGCTCGTCTTTAATAAAAAAGCGGATCCTTTGAAATCAGCTGTAAAGTGCTGCAGGCGACATAAAGAGCTGTAAATGTATGCGGTCGATGTGAATCTGTTTGCTTTAGACTAAAGTGCCTATAAAGACGTGTGCGTAGAGCGACTGACTGTCGGAGGTCGTGTTTCTGGGTTCGTATCTGTCGTTAAAGGCACTGTGTTGGTCTGTGAGGTCGGTCACATGGTGCCTTCCGTCTGCCTTTCGCCGAAGGTCTCGTCTCGTTTCACCTGAACCGATCCGAGGTGAGCTTTAGGACGGAGGTCGATCTCCAGGTTAAATGTTGAAGTGAATCAGAGGGAGAGTCTTCACACGCAGACTGATCCTGATGTGATGAATTTTGTTTTCTTGGTCAATAAAAAACTTTTCTATGACTCAAAACATGTTTGTCTGATCAATTAATTTCCAATATTGTGTTTATTGTAACAAGGTAAACAAACATCTGTCAGCTGCTTCTAGAGCTGCAACTAATTATTGTTTATTTATTATTAGTCATTTGTTCGCTTAGCTTTAATACAGCTATCATTATTAATTATGATTATTTATTCCTAATTAATTAATATGTATTTATTTATTAATATATTTATTATTTTTTTAATTGTTCATTTTATTTAAATATACATTTAAAAAAAATATTTAATATATTTTTACTTGAATGGAGTTTGTCTTTTTCTAAAATAGAATATAAAATAAATAAATATAATTTGGAAAGTAAAGGTAACTTTTGGATGTAGACTGTATGACAACAATCTGTTGAGGGAGTTTGTGGAGCTGCTTTGTATTTTACACACAGCAACTTTGTTCTATAAAACCTTTAACAGGTTACAAGAAGATATCTGAGGATCAGAAAGATGTGATTCCAGTGATTTTTACTCTTTATTTCACTCCTGAACGCCACAGGACCAACACTTTATGTTGGAAACTGAAACTGGAACATTTTTACATGCAGTTTGGGAAAAAGTACTAGAATATGTTGGGAAGTGGTTCAGTTGGATGGTATCTGTCACAGAGACTGTTGTCTCTGAATGTTTAATGTTTAACTGGGGGACCAAACAGAAATACTCCATATATCAAAATATGAAGGATGAAGGTTAGGGTGTTCGAATGATCCTCAGATTATGGAAAAGTAAAAATCCTCTTAATATTATATCTATAGATATATATATGACATACATATAACATTTATCCTTGTTTTTTGTTACTTTTTTAAATATTAATTTAATATGTATTATTTAATATTTATTTACTGAATAATATTTATATTTTTTAAAATTCTATTTCTTCAATTTATAACTTTTCAGATCTAAATGTGACATCTTCAGTTGTTTGCTTGTTTTTATATATACAGACAGAAAAACTAAATCCTCACATTTGAGAAGTTGAAACCAGAAAATATTTTTTTTCACAATTTCTGCTTGAAAAATACATAAAATGATCAATTATCAAAATAATCATTAAACAATTCAATTTATTAGAAAATATAATAATTTTCAAGCAATCTTTGCTTAAAAAAAAGTGTTTGTGCAGCAAAAACTGTAATATAGAGTTTTACACTTTTAGAGAACAGAAGTAGAATAACGCTAAAAACTAACTCTAACTAGCCAGTTAATTAACCATTAAGGTAATGTCCCTTAAACTAACCCAACACTAGTTTAAAAACCTCATTTTATTCTGACATCTAACCTGGCATCCTGTCCGAGCTTTTATTGTGACACAGCCCCGGTAGCGCGGTGTGCAGTGGGCTTTAGGTCGCGGACGGAGGCTCGAGGAGCTCAGTGTGTGTGTGTCCATCAGTCCGCAGTCACACACTCTGAACACTTTAACTTTCCTCCCGTTAATCCTCCGTTATGGATCTGGACCCGACCATCATCCTTCCCGCCATCCTCTTCACCGTCGTTGCCATTTACTTCGCTTCATCGCTGCTGAGCAAGAAGCCCAACCCCTCCTCCTCCTCAGCCGGGAACAAGAAGCCCAAAGTCGGCTACGGAGATGACATCCCTCCGTCCAGAGCTCTGGGAGTACCGCCCCGACCCGCGCCCGAAGCCTCCCCGCGGACAGAGCCTCCTGCGCCGGCTGTGGAGAACATCGGAGCCGCTGAGAAGATCCAGGTAAAGGTAAGATCGATTGATTCTGTTTTTAATCGATTTATTGGTGTATAAAATATATAATAATGACATGGATACAGATTTATTTACGTTAACAGAAACTTTTATTGTTTTTGTGCTTTCCCAGAAAAAACAAAAAATTCTGTAATTTTTGATATAAGAAATAGTAAATAGTAAAATAGAAAAAAGGGAGATTGACATTAAAAATGACTTTGAATTCATTATTTTTGATGACAAGCAGTCAAAACAATTAAAATATATTTAATTTATAGCAACATTTTAAAGTTATTCTGATTGAAACCAGTTAATCGATCAATAAACCGACAGTTCTCCTACAGACATGTATCAATACATTTATACAAACACTCTGCTTGGAACAACAATGTGTCTGATATTAAAAAAAATAATAATTTCCACATTAAAACCCTTAAAAAGGCTTCCAGCCCTTCTACCTCATTAAAAGGTAAACCATTAAATTAAATTAAAGACAAAAGAAAGTTTGATGTTTGGTATTTATATTTTTTTACTCCATAAAGACCAAAATAAGAAATAACTTATTTAATCCAGAAAGACACTTTTGTGCCAAAGATGCTCAATAAAGGATTTATAACAGATAATAATAGTAAAATATAAACAAATAACCCCCAAAAGTACAATATGTTTTTTATTTATAGAGACGTTTAAGAGGTATTCTGACTGATCAGTTAACCGATCAATATGTTCACAAATTAAAGTCAGCAGAAAGTTAAGATTCGATCTAACAGTGTTATTGGTATTTTTACATCTGAAACAATCAATCAATTAATCAGTTTATTAAACATCCTTCTGTCTTTCTTCTTGAAGATTTTGCTGTTTTTCTGATGTTTGACAGATTAAACACAATCAGTTAATTAAAAAATGTAATAATTTGATTAATCGCTAATGAAAACAGTTGTTTTTTGCAGCCAGATATGATCAATATCAGATTGTTTGAGTTTATTAATTTGAACTTTTATTGTCATGATACAATGAAACATAGTTTTGTTATTTATAATAATTAAAAGTGAATAATTGATTGACGATTCACTGTAAACATACTCTACTCACAGACAGTAAAATTATAAATACATTTATTGATAAATATTTATAAACAGTCTGAACAATAATGTGTCTGATAAATGAAAGTTTATTTCCACAGTGTCTCTGCTCTCTGCTGGGTCACTGGATCAATATTTATATTGATAATCAAAGACAATGAGAGCTGATTAATCAATCATTAGTCATTAAAGTGTAACGACACCTTCAGTCCTGTTAGCTCCTCCCTCTCAGTGACATCACAGACCTGCAGAGGACGTAGGGGGCGTGGCCTCGACAGCAACCAGAGTGATTGACAGACTGACCACAACAGTGTAGCAGGAACAGCGAGCTGGTAGTCAGAGCTAACAGAGCTAACAGTGCTACCCAGACAGATTTTACTGTCACTAGAAGCACATTCACGCTGTTAGTAAAAGTTTCTGTGAGCTACCTGTTTGTAGCTAAGCTAGCGGCTCCGGTATGTGTGTGTGTCAGTGTGGGATCGAGGTAAAGATCGCAGTCCGGTGCTTCTACAGCGTCTAAAGTCGGAACCGCTGCGTCCCAACATAAACATACTGAGTAGAGGGTTAGCAACAGCTAGCATAACCTCCTGTGAATGATGCGTCTCCATCAGTAAACATTTGGAAATGAAGCCGCGGTTTCACAGACTCAGAGTTTGTTCAGATCTGTTTGTTTAAATGTAATAAAATATATAATTTCTGTAAAATTGAGCAAATTAATGAAATTTTTGGAGAAATTAGAATTGTTAAATGTTAATAACAATTAATGTTGGTTGATGATTATTTGTCTGTCGGTGTTTTGATCAGTGAATCGTTTTCTGGCTGTGAGATTTTTTCTTTGTGTTGGTCGAACTAAACCAGATCTTTTACATTTTCTGACATTTTTTAAAGTTAATCAAGAAAATATTTGCTAGTTGAAGCCACGGAGGTTTTATTATTTATTAACTGATTCAGCAGCACAATTTAAAGTGAAGGCATTATTTAGTTTTAATTTATTTTATTTCTTCTTTTTAAAGAAATGGTTTTAAAATATTTATTTCTTTACCTTTATTGTTCATTTTTTATTTCTTTTTTATTTATATGTATTTATTTATTTTTCATTTTTTATTTACTTTTGTTTATTTCAGTGTGATTTATTTATTTACTTCTTTTTTATTTCTTTTATTTATGTTTTAGGGCTGAAACAGATTATTATTCTTTATTGACAGGATGATTTTATTCTTTTATTGATCAGATATCTGTAGATTTTTGTCACAGGCAATTAGCAATTAAAGGCCTTCTGTGTGGACTAACTGAGTATTGATTGTTACTACGTCTGATAATCAATGAAGGAAGTTCCTCTCGTTGAATCTTTGGGCCTCTCTGTTCAGTGTTTGGCTTTGTGACGCCCAAACATGGTCACCGCCACCGATTCCTCTGACTGCCAGCTGCTGATTTGCCTGTGCATACGCTGACCGACGGTATTGAGCATTTGAATGTTTCTGCAGTTTCATGCAAATCAGCAGCACAGAAACTCTTCCTGCTCGCCGTGCTCGCCGTCCGGCACGTCGACGCCCGTTTGTTGGATCTTTCTGACCTTTTCCACCTGCACAGCAGAGCCTTTAAAAAGCCAGAGGAATGTGCCCACGGCGGCTGGAACATGCAACGGGCCGGGCATCTATATTTGGTGGCCAGCATGAACCCTATATTTACACCCATGTACTGTATGTACGTGGTGTCACATGTCTGAAATGGACTCTGCGAGGTTGAGGAGGAGGCGGGTGTGACGCCTTCACGTGGCTTCATGTGATGTTTGGTGACTGGGAAGTGTGTTGTGTGTTATTTCATCCTGCTGATTCAGGAACAACATTTACACCTCATACTGCTCGCACACTCACATCTACGGCGCTGATGTTATTGACTCCACATACGCAGTTATTATCCCAGCTGTTTCATTTACTGTAATAAATACGTTAATTTACCGTCATCAAAGGGTTGTCGCAGTGATTCAGGGTCGCTCAACAGTATTATCGCCATTTCTGTTACATCGGGTGCATCGGGACAGTGCTCAGTCTCCATTCTGGGTCTGTTAACTAAAAAAAGTCTCCAGTTCGTTAACACATTCAGCTGAAAGTTAACAGGGTCCCTCCTTAAACTGAAGCACTGGCGAGCTGCAGGTTGCAAACACCCACAGCTGTGGTGAACTGGGATAATTAGCGGACCAGTCTGTGCTGCGTTTCCAGTCAGAATGAAACCACAGCGAATGGGACTCAGGTGCACGACTCGAGACCAGGAGTCCGGTCAAATTGTCACAAAAAGTAGTTCCTGTTTCCTTTCTGAAACCATTCTCCTTTAACCTGTGAGGAGAGAATTCGACTGCGGATGCTGATGATGTGTCAGTTGATGCACTTTCCATCAGTCTGACAGAGAAACCAAACCAACGTTAAACTGCTCCTCGTCACCGGGACCAAAGTATAAGAGGATTGATGCAACACAGACCTTTTCTCTTATAACACAGGAAGTCTCTGACCGCTGCACTGCTGCATATGCTAACTGTACTAGCTGCTGTTAGCTAGTTAGCAGTCCTGTTAGCTGTCTGTACCCGGACTGGGAGTACTGGACTGGTTTGTAGCCTGATTAAATAAACATGTAATGACTAGTCAGCTATCGGCTTTATCTAACGACTACTAGTCGACTAGGAAACTCTTTAGTCTGGACCAGCCCTAGTGAGTTGGCTTACCGAGTCCGCAGGTTGAACCGTTACTGGGTCCCACACCAGCGTTGGTCTCAGCTCCCGTGAGCGGCGAGCTCTGTCCTGATACTTCTGTTCAGTGTTTTGTTTTGGTTGTTGGTTGATGGATCCATGAAAATAACAGAAGGGATGGCTGCTTAAAGTAAGGTGGGATGCTGTTGCGTTCACCTGAACTTCATCATGTCCTCATAACCCCAGTGACGCCACCTCATCACCACGAAGCTTAACCACACCCAATGAAAACCAGTCCACAAAGTACAGAGAAAGGAGAAGAAAAAGAACAATACTCTCAGTCTTAATACTTGCCACCAATAGCGATATTTCCTTATTGCGGTTATATGCCATAGAGGCTCCAGTGAAATACCAAACCGCATCTTACTTAAAAGTCGTGGCTCAAACAGGAAAAATGTGACCGGACGAGCCCCCAATCAATAATATCACTATCACTCTCCACCAGACTCCAGAGACAAAAACAGTAATTTTACCTCCATATCATCGTAACCTCATTCAAAGTGGACAGAAACAGAATAAAACTCATTAAAAGCGTCTCTGTTAGTGTTTCCAATAATCACCAACTCTGGTTTGGTGGAAATAAATCCTTAATTCACCGACGTAGATGATAAAAACAGCAGTTTCAGTCGGAGCAGACCGGCTATGGAAACAAACCACAGAGAGGCTGCGATACAACACAGGCAGAGGGAGAGAGACACCATGTGACTCTGTATATAGAGAATATAATGTTAGCTGATATATTAATGTTATAAATCTCATTTATAACCTTTTAAACGACTAAAACTGACTCTGAGTAAAATATATAATATATAATAACAGGCAGAAATTACGTCAGTGAATCCTCCGTAAACGCCGCGTTGTGACCTCACACGCCGTACGTCATAAAACTGAACTGTCAGCGGCTCTTTGCTTTTCTCTTGACTGTAAAACTATCATGGACATAAATCTTGTGTTGCTGAGCAGCTCAGACTCTGCAGTGACACTGATAACGTTATCCAGCACGCTGAGAGGTCGCTGTATCATACAGCAGCCGCAGCAAAGCATCATGGTATATTTTCTTTTTGTAAATGTCCACATAAAGACGGCTTCTGTGCAGCTGAAACACAGAGAGTCTTGTTGTTCTGGCCTTTGTCTGTTGTGACTGAAGCAGTGTGGGAGACAGTTCGCCTGTAGTTAGCCTCACAGCATGAATGTCGCTGCACCAGAGTTAACTTAAAAAATACTGAATTTAAAACTTCATTTAAAGTAATTTAAAGGATAATTCTGGATATATTCTGTATTTTCCTTCATGTTGAAACTCAAACCAACAACATCTACTAACAAGTACTGTGTGTATAAAAGTCTCATATATCTTCTTCCTCTGTGCCACAGAGCTTAAAAACAACAAGTTCCTTCATCACCATGAACCCACACTGTAGTTTATTTATACAGCGCCCTGCTGCGGATTCATCCACCGCTGCAAATAGTCCCTAACTGCCGCACTATTTCCTCCTGTCTGATAGAAGCTACAGTGAGCGGCTGTTTGAGGGAATTACTGAACCTTTTTTTAAACATAAAACTATATATTTGTGATGTGTATTTAAAGATTTACAGCAGGAACCACATAAAACAAAACTGTAAGGAATATATCACAACCTCTGACCTGTTCGCGTTAGCCTCCGTCTGTTAGCATGATATCAGGACTTGTAACAGAGTATTTTCACAGTGTGGTTTTAGTACTCTTACTGAAGTGTCTAGCCTAGATGCTAACAGACAGCTTCTCCTGTTGGACTGTAATCATCCGGTCATAAACAACCGTGAACCGTATCCATCCTGCAGCGTTCTCAGGCTGTTCTCAGTACAGCTTCCTGTTTTCCTACAGATTTACAGACAGACGCTGTACGTATCGCTGCTATCTGACCCGGAGCCCAATCCGGCTCCCTGACATTTACTCTATGTGCTTAGCATGTTGTACCGTTCCTTCTTCTAAAGTTACAGCTGCTCGGCCTCCGCCTCCACCCTGCAGCCTGAAAAAGGCAAACGAACATAGAGCTTCATTACAAACACAAATGAATGCATTAAACTGTTGGAAGTCTTTTGTTATTCTAATGCAGGAGGACACCAGTGTTGTTCATGCATGGGATAAAAAGTATGCTGATTTAGGTGAATGGGGGATGAAGAAGTTGCTCTAAGGATGCATACACATTTGGTAGAATTAGTGAAATTAGTACTGAGCTTCGATCAGACTGTTAAACATCCTCATTCTTTGTAAATCGTCAGGTTGCTCGTGGCGATGCAGCCGTCCATATATGGAAATGTGAGTGTGCACACATTAATACAGGTTAGAGGGAGGAAAGATTGAGAGCAGCTGTTCTCCGTCGAGTACAGCGGTACTACTTCGCCCTGTATGTTTCTGTTATAGATACACTGATTTATTACAGTTATATTATTGCTTCAGGAAAAACTGTAGGAAAAGCATAAATATACCAAAGTATATAATTTTTGCCCCTTAAATTTGCAGAATATTTTCATAGCAGCACATTTTTTTGTCGAGTTTAAACTTTTTAACCTGGGACCTGTTAGCTTTAGCTTCAATCTGTTAGCACTATATCGTGACCTGGGACTTGTTGGCCTCTGTTAGCATGACCTATTAGCGTTAGCCTAAAGTAAAAGTGACAATGGAATAAAAAGTCGCACACACGTCCTCCATCTTTAATAACACCCATGAGTCAGCTGTGCTCTGACCCGAGGACTAGCGCTGAGTCATCCGGTGGGTGTGGTCCGTGTGGCGTTCACAGACCCTCCATGAACAGTAGTGTGTTCTCTGTGGACCTCCTCTGTTGACTGACATACCTCTCCTGGTATTTCCCCCCTGGCCTGGCCCAGTTCCTGCCTCTCCTCCTCCCTCTGAAGCCCGGCCCGGTCTGGTCTGGTCTGGTCTGGTCTGACGACACCTCTGCTCCTCAGCGCTCAGAGCTGTTGGCTGGACGTCAGATCCAGGAGAAAACAATGGCTTCATATCGCAGCTAATTCCTCCTCTGTGGCGGTTCCAGAGAGGCTGGCAACCATCACCACCACCACTGCTACCACACCCAGTCCCAGCTGCCGCCTCGTAGCCACCAGCGAGGGATCGGCCCGGCATGTTTCTGGTCTTTTGGGGCCGTGATGAAGTACTCCGAGAGAGTCAGTCGGCAGCAGATCTGGACAGTAACGCTGACCTAAAGTTTAAAGCAATAACAGAACAGAGGAGCTCTTTCATAAACTACCCCAAACTGTTTGAGTTCTTATTACTGAGAAACTCACAATAATATGGAAGCCCATTTCTGATGAAAACTGAGCCAGAAATTATGAGACAGAAAGAGATAACTGCCTTTTATCTAATTTTATAAGATAAAAAAGTCAAAATCTAGAGAAGAAAAGAGATAAAAAGTCAGAATTGTAACTATTTCATGAATAAAAACAAACTTATTTCTTGATTTCAGTCCAAATCTGACGACTCTAAACATTGCAAATCTGGTGCAACAGCCGGTTTACAGCTGACGATGCAGATGGAAGAAAAATATGTTTCTTAATGAATTTGCTGGACATAACATTTCCAGACTGAATAATGAGGAGAAATAAACAGACCATGAGGCTCATTGTCTATATGAACAGATGTGGAGTCACACTGAATCCAGGAGGATAGGAAGTGTCTCGCCGTGTCTTTTATGAATGGAGGCGGCGTCAGTGAGCTGAAGTGGAGATAAGACGGCGAACTGAGGGAACAATGAGTGCGTGTTCAGGCTCTCTGCCACAACAACAGTCTGTCCCAGATGTCAACCTCTGTGCTGCCACAGCGGGAAGACAACGGGATTCATTCCTCTGCAAAATACCTGTTTAATTCATGGGAAGTATTTTACTGGAGTACTGCGCTTCAGTACAAATGTGAGGGACTTAAAAAGAGTATTAAAATGTTCTGCTATTATGCAGGTCTCTGTAAAGATGTGCACACAACAGTCTCTGAGTCTTATTTCATCTAAAAACCAGACATTATCCAGGAGCAGCCTGAAGTCGAAGCATGACTCCCATCCGGCTCTCTGCCTCTCCTCTTGGGATTGACCTTCTCAAAGTCCGCTGCTCTTTAATCCAAACCTCACGCTTCCTCTTCTGATGTCTGTAGGCTGTTATATCACTGATGTAGAAGAGTAAAATACAACCGTGTCAGTCTACAACTAATAAAATGTGCTCCACTGTTCGATAGATCACTAATAATTGATGTTAAATCTGCCGCAGTTCATCAATATTCGAGAGATTGACAGGTGTTGCACCTGCTTAGCAAAGGGTCAAATAATCGTTAGAGGTGAGTTATCACAGAATAATGTGATTAAAGAACGACTATCCACCCACTGTCTGTCTGTCTGTCTGTCTGTAGTAACAGAGGAGAGAAGCTGTGGACGAACAGCTCGCCGCTCCACCAACTGGAGCTGCTTCCTCTTTAGTGTTTGCTCAGGTTGTTCACTAAATTCCCCCCATGCCAGCAGATCTAATGCCCTTCCTCTGCGCTCTGTTACACAGCTAAAATGGCTTTTAAGAGTGAAGCACTCAGTGTAATGTTACAGATTGGGATATATTTACCAGGAAATGCTCTCAGAGGCTGTGAAGGCCGAGAGGACTCGAACTAATCCACAGTGGCTCATTTTCTAAAATGTCTCAAAGCTCTTTCAAATGACATTTTACTTCTCTTTGTGATGATTTAGATTTTATTCATCATATAAACTTCATTTGGTTGCTCTTAAACTCTATTAAATATGTCGTAACTTGATTTAATATTTATATAATCTTGATTTAGTGTCTCATAAATATTGATCTAATCTCGTAATCTTGATATCTCTCCCATCTTAATAGATCTAATTATGTCGTCTTACAATCTTGAATTTCTATCTAATAATCTTGATTTCTCGCATATTTTAATATATCTACTTATTTTAATTTCATAGTTTTAACACTTCATCACACAATTTTGACCGTCAGTGTTTATCTCTTTCTCCCATTTCATCCGTTCATCTTTCCCCGGCAGGAATAAGCTTCTGTAATTAGCTCTAATGCAGTTTGATTAATTCCCCGTAGTCACTGCCTGAAAGGATAACACTGCAGACGATGATGTCATGTAGGACTCACTCACGCAACCAAAATATTTGACCAATTTAGGCCGGCAGTACGAGCTGGGAGCTGGTTTTGACTAAGAATACAGTTTATCATCCTGCTGACTCATAAAATGATTTAATGACGCCGCTTTTAGCATCGAGACACAGAAGCACATTTGTTTCAGCGAGTCGGCACTTTGGTGTTGAGATAATTTTGGTGTTTCATGGCTCAGGAATCCAGCGGCAGAGGAAGGCACCAGTGTTTGGGACTGAATGGATGCCGATCCAGTTTGAGGGCGTGAGGGGGGGCTGCCGTGGGATTAAGAAACCAGGCTGGCAGGAGCGGTTGAATGCAGCCAGGCCTGATGCATTTCACTGTCTGACCTCCCCTGGTGCCACCAGTTGTCACTTTAGTGAGTCATCAGCGGCAGAGCTGTGGCGTCTGTCCGGGTCGAGGCTGGTTTTCACTGACCGGACCAGACAAGGACGCTGAAGTTGCTTTTCTGGAAACATTTCCTCTTTTGTTCTCGATCTTTTTCTCTGCTGCTGAATTCACACGTTGTGTAACGGAGACACAAGATGATCTAAGTTTGACATTTTGTTAAATATAGTTGTTTCCTGGTGAGAAGATATCAGTTACATCATTACAGAAGCATTACAGGATGTGTTTAGCCTAGCTTAGCACAAGCGTGGGGGGGGCAACTCCAAAGCTATTTGATTTACATCTTGTTAGCTAACAAACCACAGATCCATCCTGTAGGTGGCAGGTGAGAAGCCTTGGAGCTAACTCTCAGCTATTTAACTAGTGAATCTTCACTGTGTCACTAAAACTTGAAGAATGATTGACGGGTGATTATTACATACAGGATATTATTGGTTGGTTCATGTTTTGTCATATTGTGTTGATTTGTTTGGTAAATAGTTTAAATAGAAGTACAATATGAGTGAGGATGTGATCTTAAAGGATAAATACGTAACTCAGCAAAAGGAGCTAATGAAGGATATTTAGATAATCTGACGGAGGCGTCCTGCTCTTCCCATTCTGCTGACATTGTGTAAATAAAGTGAAAACTAACAAGACCTGGAAGTTAGATAGGTAGATGGATACTTTATTTATCCTGAGGGAAATTCAAGAAGAGGACCAGAAACTAACTCGGAACCAAACTCGTAGCTAACAGGCTAAAAACACGTTTTATCTTAACAATCTTTCATGGATAGTTAGTGATGGTTTTAAAGGAAGGATAAACTTCTATTTTACTTTCTATTTTAGTGAACACCTCATTAAAGAGCCTCAGTCAGAAGTTGTGCCTAAAACGGTGAATCCTGCCATATTTGTCTGTGTTAGCAGCACAGAGGCTAACGGAGAAACCAGATCTGCTGCTTGAATGTCGATCTGTGCAAACTCAGCACTTCACAAAAGACACAGACAGGTGTGCGGACGAGCTGGGAGGTCAGTCATTGAACAGATAGATTTATATATGTGTGTGTGTGTGTGTGTGTGTGTGTGTGTGAGCTGTCGGGAGAGGTTGGCAGACA
>NW_026136722.1:19940057-19955057 GCF_905237075.1 Dicentrarchus labrax
AAGATCTGGTTCTGTTTCCGTTCTGTCTCCGTTCAGCTCCCTCGTCCTCATCCTGAGGCCTGTGAGTGAATAGAGGTGTTGTGTAATCCTATTACGTACGCTCTTTGTGTGTTACTGAGGTCTGCAGCGGCCAGCCTGAAGCCTGAAAGTTAAAGGAAAGAGGGCGAGCGAGGAAAGTACATTCTTCTGTTTAGTTTACAGTTTCTGTTTCTGGTATTTATTTGTCGGCACAGGGAGTGAACGTCTACAGCTGCTCTGATTGGAGGCTCGTTTTTCTAACTCCAGAAGCTCTTAAAAACGTCTCTGTGGCTTTGGCGGTGCTCCGTTATTGTGTTTCTGTTTAAGGAGAAGCAGAGGAGAGAAAGTGTCTCTGAGTTTGTTTCCTCAATCTGACTCATGTCTCTCTCTCGGGGGGGAAAATGAAGTCACAGATGAATAAATATTTCTCCGGCAGAGGGAAAAGAGTTTGATGCTGAACCTCGTCCAAGTTCCTCATTCCAGCTGCCCTCACTAAGTTTCTATAAACTCTCCCCTCAGCCCATCCCAACAGTCAGTCAGATGTTAGCTTCCACTCTCCGTGAGCCTGCCCCAGCCCTCGGCTCAGGCTCGGTATCAAACCTCCGGACTGGTCACAGTTCTGAAAAATCAGATTTTTAAAGGCAACACACTCCAGCAGTGTGCGACGTCCCTGGAAACACGTTTGACACAAATAGAAGTTTTCTCAACTTATTAATGTACGTTGCAGAGTCGGGCTATAGCTTCCTTCCAGGTGCTGTTGACACGGAGCAGAGGTGTAGTGGAGGTAAACCCAGGTAGACTCAGTTAATCCACCTCTTTGAAATAAAGTTCCCCGTTCAGTTGCTGTAGTCAAGACCAACTTTGTCTAGTCTAAGACCAGGACTACTCAAGACCAGGAGTACAAAGAGGTTCAAGTTCAAGTCAAGACTGAGTCCAAATGAGAGAGACCGAAAGATAAAAATACTTTCACCAATGAGATGAGTTTAGGCAGCCAGGGACTGATAGGCTCAGTGTCAGGACCCGGTTTCTACCTGGATTCTGACTTTCTGAACAAGCCGAATCAGTTGGTTTGTTCTCAGTTACTTCAGTAAGAAACAAACATATATTGTTGGACTCTGTTGAGACCAACGAGTCCGAGATCTCGAGTGCTACAGCTCTGGTCCAACGGCGAGGTGTTCCTTTAAACTGTGAGATTTTGTGAAACGCTGATAGAATATAAAATATAAAATATAACTGAACTCGAGGCTTTAATACGGTTCTCCACAAACTGATGGGTGACGTGACGATAGGTTCACACCTGGTTCAGACCTGTTGTTGCACTTTTGTTCACTTTGATCAGAAACTTCCAAAATGAAAATCAAGTTCTCGTAGAAGTCAGGTCCTTGATTCTTGTGGGCGAGAATATAACTTTTGTACACAATGTGGATCTTTTAGTTCTTCACATAAGATAACACATGATATCGATCTACTCTGAGGGCTCAATGTTTTATTACTTACTATACTATATAAAGGTTTTACAGAAGACTGTGATTATAAGCATCAGCTGTGTATCAACCTCAGTCTCTTCCCTGATTCCCTAATTCCTGGAGCATCCGAGCATGACGCCCTCCCATCCTCCTCCCTCCCTCCCTCCAGTGTCTGTGGATCAATTTACTGAATTCAAATTGTTTGTCTGACTTTATCTTTTCAGGATAGAGTTCACATCTGATTTTACCTCTCTATAATCAACCTCAGCAGACACACAGTGTGTTAGGAAGAACCTGGTAAGGTGACGTTTCTATTGAATAACCTCCCAGTAATAAAACCCTCAGTCCCCCCTCCCCCCCACATCTCCCCCGACTCCTCACCCGTACGGATAGACTGATTCCTCAAATGTTCTCTGGCGTTCATTTTGCGTGTTTCGCCACCTACACAGTTTCTCCTTCGCAGTTGGAAGTTGAGGGTGAAGCGATGGAGTTGCAATCTGAAGCTACACCGTTAGACGACAGTAAATCGTACAGACTCGTCCTTTAAATGGAAATATTCAAGTATAAGTAAAAGTACAAGTAAAAGTACTGATTGAAAATGTTGAACTGGTCCTTTAAAGTTTAATAGAACCAGTTTTATTATCTGGATCAATAACAGTGTGGGACAGAATCTTATTACTAGTAATAAGATTCATTTCTACAGTAACTAGTAGTGTAACTAATTACCAATAAATGTCAGTAATAATATTACACTCACCCCCCCGAAAAGTAATTAGTTACATTACTTTTGTTTTCTCCTCCTACTGATTTGAAATCCAACAATCAATCACATCATTGGATTCATTTTTATAATCTTGGAGTACTCCATTACTTTGATTTAACTAAACTGGATTTTAATCGTCTGCATTTTGTGGACAGTAGCAGAAAAGTAATCTAACTAGTAGAGTAACTAGTTACTGTTGGCAGGGAGTAATGAGTAAAGTAATTAAATTACTTTTGAAAAGAGTAATAAATGACTGATATTGAGCTGAAACAGTCTATCCACACTCATTAGTCCACCTGTCCTCCCTGTGATGCCTTCACTGACCTCCTCCTCCTCCTCAGTGATCCTTTAACTCTGATACTTTAATGGGTCACATCCATTTCCACGGTGACAGCCAGCTGTTACATCAGCAGTACGTTGGCGGACTCACTGAGGACGCTCCAGATCCAGTTATAATCCACTTCCAGTACAAACCAGTCCAGCCACAGTCTGAGAGATACTGGGAAGGGTCCGATGTGGGTCACGTGTTCTCAGAGGGGACGAGGCGTCTTTACAGGAAACACAAAAGATCCTATAGGAGCCTTCGTCGGGCTTTAAGAGGAAATACAAAGGACCCGTTCTCCGTCTCTGAAGACGCAGAGATAAAAACATCAGTGAGATAAAATAATAAAGGTTCTAGTAGAAACTCAGTGATTTAGTGTTCAGAGGATCTTTCAATATACAACATATAACTCATTTACATACTATATATAACTACATATAACTGTTCACTGTAAAACCAGATTAGTTCATTTAACTCAATATAATGTTTAAACTGATTACATCGAACATTTCAAGTAAAACCAACTTAATTTTGTAAGTTAAAAAAACATAATTGATCAAGTTAATTTTGTAAAAAAAATTTGTATTGTGAAAGTAAAAATTTATTAATCAGGATTTTTTCTGTAAATATTAAGTTAGTAACATTTAACATTACTATGAAAAAAGCTGCTTAATCAAGAATTTTATACAATTGAGTTTGTGTAAACAGTTTAGTGTGTATTTACTGATATTACTTGTAATATTCTGTATTTATTATATTAAGAAATGATCCAGTACCTGAGAGAATAAAATAAAAATGTTGATGAGACTCAGATCATTGACTTAAATCACTTAAAGTTTTTAAGTTTTAAATCAAACTCAAACCTTGAAATGAACAAAATATAATGTACCGACTTTAAATAATAATCTGTAATGGATATAATTTACTTCTTCTTTAGAAAAACTTTAATCTTTGAGTTTTGTAAACAAAAAAAATCCTCTAAAAATTCTCAATATTTTGACTTAATATCTCAAAATATTCACTATATGACACTAAATCAATATTTTAAGAAGCTTTCTCTTTATGACTTACAGTCTTTTTATTTTACCCTCACATTGGCAGAAAAGGTCTTCCGTACATTTCTTCCTCTGCCGCTCTCTGACTTACGTTTCGGTCCCAGCAGCTGAAATTGGCGCCACATATTTAAACGTTTCTGTCGGCTCTGATTTTAGGACGCAGCTGCCAGACTTCATATCAGCCTCTTACACACATTTCACAGCAGATTCGTTCATAATTACACTGATTCTTTTCCATCCAGTTGCAGGAAAACAACTTAAATAATAATATTAACATTGTTTTTACAGCATTCTCTGAAATAGAAATCACAAAGTGCTTCAGAGCCTTAAAACAAACAAACTGAACAGCAAATTCAGGTTTTAATCTGAGGAAATAAAGAATAAAACAGCAGTTTATTAATACTAAATGAATATTATTTTAACTATTTTAACTTTAAGAACAGTTTCTTCTTTTATTTATTATATTTTGCTGCTAATTGTTGCTGTTTTCTGCTTCTAATAATCCAAGAAGTTGTCTTGTTGCATGTGAGCGCCCTCTGGAGGACAGATACCGTCATTACACCTGGAAACATTTTGAGTTAACTGATTGATTTTGACTCCAGTGATGTTGTGACTGTCTATCGTGTGTCTATCTGATATAATGTGTTATTACCAGCTCTTTATAGGTTTATAGGTCATTTCTGAATTATTATCGGAGCAAAATGTGAATAAATCTGCACGTTAAACATTAAAATTTATTATTTTTGTTTAATAAAATCCAGATTCCTCAGTTTCATACTAACACAACCTCACATTTGAGGTTTGGAGATACAGAATGTGGCCACAGATATTTGGACAGCTGAGTGTTGGGTGAGTTAATTGTTGTGTTTAAAGGCCTTACAGTGCCCCCCCCCTCACAGCAGAATACCTGGAAACCTCCTGTCAGCTGATTAGAAGATAATTAGTGTTTGTATTGAGCCTCTAATGGAGTTTTAAAGGCGCTACAGACGACCCCCACAGGTGTTTCCAGTTATTCTGGCTGATTAGACCTCCGCCCTGGAGTTCATCTTTACTCTCCGGGATCAGTCAGACCTCCACAGACACTTTCTGCCTCGGCCTGCTTTGGTTCTGGTTCTGGTGTCACTGAGGACCGGCCGCTCGCTTCTTTTTACTTCATTTATTTATTCCAGCTTCTGTCCAGCTGTGCTGCTCACCTGCTAACCCTGCATGCTACCTGCTAACACCTCAGCTAACGGTGAGTGCCGTCACTCTGAAGCTCTGCACTGACTCACACACTGACAGGCCTTTTTCACAGCAGCATTTTTACATGAAATAGTAGGGTAAACGCAGGAGTTACTGATATTAATGAACAGGTTGCTGCTGCTGTGCATGTTGGCTCACTTTAAAGGCTCATTTGTTATTAAGATTACTTTCTTCAGTTCTGCCCTTATCCTGTTTATATCTTTAATAATAATCTAAACTTTAATTATAACTTTCATTCATTTTCTATACAGAAATGAATAAAATGCTAAGATACAGCCCTACTGTATATTTTGTTTTTAGGTTTTCTTACGGTGTGTTCCCACCAAACGCCTCGAGTAAATATACACAGTTTAATGTCTCTGCGGCGGTTTGAGCCCAAAACAAACGGATGTTTCTGTGATTTGAAGTCAATAAACGGATAAAAATGATGATGAAATAATGACTTTAAAAAAGTCTCAAGTCATACTTTGTTGACACAAAAAGCAAACAACTCTTAAAATGCTTGTTTTCTGAATGGAGTTTGGTTGATGCTAACTAGAGCTGCAAAATATAGTAAAAAACTCTGTTTACGATACGAGTTACGATTAGACTGATGTTTTCTTACATCTGCAGAACCTCAGTGCTTCATTATAATGCTGCAGTTTACCTTCATCTAAACATTGCAGCTTCTTTCAGTTTCTATAAAATCGCAATTAATTGTGCAAATTAACATCTATTTGCGTCTTAGCATTGTTTTTGTGTGTAATTTACTTTGGTGGGAACAAACTGTTTCACTCCTTAAATCAACAAGGTGTCAGGAACCAGCAGCGGTGGAAAGAGTCACCGATACGAGTCAGAAATCGGTTTTAATGTTATTTATTTATCAGTACACGGACTCAAGGTCAACGCCAGGGTCTGTGCTAACTGAAGTCTGGAAGACACTCGGATGCTTTAAGAAGTTAAGTTGGATAAAGTCTGTCGGACAGATGTTCCTCTGACCAAGATATTAAACACTTTCCCGCCACAACTGAGCTCCGTTAAAACCGGTTTCTGACTCGTGTCTGTGAGTCTTTACAGCCCGATCCTTGTATCCATCGTAGGAAATGATTCACACTCTCAGGTTGTTGAACAGATGCTTCAGAGAGACGTTTCCAAGCTGACGTTTGTCTTTGTGTTTTTTCCTCAGAGCGCCTGAATGAGACGTCGAACACGCCTCGGCTTCCGTAGTCGCCTCCGTTTTCTTTCTGAGGACGACGCTGAAGAACGAATCCACTGATTCTCGACTATGCAGTTTGTTTTTATTTCACCTTTTCTGTCGTCGGAGCTGCTTGTGAATAGCAAAGAAATGTCTTTACACCAAAGTGCCTTCAGGAATCTGTCGTTTCTACAGTCTGATTGTGTGTTGAGGATTTTAAAAGCGAAGGGAGAGATTTCAGCCTCGAGCGGGTCGAGTTGCATCGACAGGAAGTGTGACGTTAGCGTTAGCGTTGAAGCGCGGCGAGGAGATCGTGTGACTTTCTTTTTTTTTTTTTTTTTGTTAAAATGATTAAACTGTGATTAAATCCAAATGAATTTCAGCCTGAGTTTAGTCTAGTCTGCGAGTTAAAACAGTAATCTGCTGATCTCTCACTGCTGTTCTTACACGAACATATTTTAGGTGTAAAAGTCGAAACCACAGAAGTTTAAAACGTCTTCGTGTGTTTTTGAGCTTTTTGAGTTCTTCTGTGTTTGGTTTTAATGTTAAATGCAATAAACGTGTGAAACCGTACCGATGTCGTTAATTGTGTTTGTATATTCTGGATTATTAAAGTTGACGTGTTTACGATGCAGTTTATTTTGTTTTCAGCCTCACACAGTTCGACAGCCTACGGAAAGCCGGAAGGCACAATTCTCATCCCAGTTTTTATCATTATTATTTATTTATTCATATGATTGTTTAAATACTGTGAAGTTTAGTGTAGTTAAATCAACATTTATAAATTATTTATTTGTTACTAAACTAAACTAAAATCAGAACGAGGTTCAGGGAAACTGAGACGAATTTTGAGCCTTTTGGCTTTCCGTACATTTTACTACAGTGGTTGTTTCCAGTTTTACTTCAGAATAAAAGAATATAAATATAAATAATTCATAAATGAGGCGAATCAGTTTAATGTAAAATAATAAAAGTAATAAAATGTTCCATTTGTCTAAAAGAGAAACTGTTTCAGACAGAAACAGAAACAATTACATCGATATTGTCTCTATAAATATAAACAGTCAGAAATCATAAATCAGAAGCAACAAGTTACATTAAATAACAATAATAATAATAATAATAATGTTAAATGTTCATTTTCAGGTTTGTTTGTTTTTAGCTATGAGGAAGCTAATTTACTAGCTAATCTTCATGTTACCGACGTTATTGTTTATGTTTATGTTTATCACACACAATGAAAAATGTGCTTATTAAACACCTGGTGGTGATTATAATACTTCCACACAATAAATAACAAATACCAATACAAATCAACGCTATTGATCACCTTTAATGTGAGTTTTACAAACATTTAACCAGTGAATATATATATATATATATTTATATATATATATATATATATAAACAACAATAAGTAACACAGTGTTTAATATTGTAAAAACAAAGTTTATTATATCTATATTTATATTTCAGATACCCAATACTTCTCATAATATAACTTTTGACTGTATTAATGTTTTTATTGTTCTGATCAGAGCCTAAAGAACTTTTATCTTTTATATTTTATCAAGTTGTTTGATGTTTAATGAATCTTCATATAGGTAAAAATAAAGTCTTTAAATATGAATTATATATTATATATAAATATTACGACTTTAATGTTGAACTTTTTAGGACAATATAACTTAATTATTAATTATATATAATTATATTATCATATGAATATGTGTTTTAATTGTCCTGTAATGTGACCTCAGAACAACGCAGGACGTCATGTGTGTGTGTGTGTGTGTGTGTGTGTGTGTGCGTGTGTGTGTGTGTGTGTGTGTGTGTGTGCGTGTGTGTGTGTGTGTGTGTGTGTGTGTGTGATTGACTTCCCAGGGTGCAACAGGAGCAGCTGGCGGCCATCTTCCTGCTGCTGAGGGAGAACCAGGAGGCGCTGGGGGAGGTGACGGAGGGAGACATGGAGGAGCAGCTGAAGCTCTACTCCCTCTGAGACGCCGTTACCGCGGCAACGCCGACTCACAACACACCGAATGTAAAAACATATTTTTATAGATCAAATGTTTTATTTTCTGTCTGTAGACGTTGATCAATAACTGATCGGTGATTATTGGTAATGCTTCAGATCACAGTGGTATTATTTATTTAGTGCAGGTGAGGGATCAATAAATTATACAGTAATAGTAACTTTCTCATAATGACGGGGTTAATTATTATTATTATTATTATTATTGTGTAATAAAGGAGGAAGAATGTGAAAAGTTCTTGTGTTTTATTTAGTTTAAGACTAATAAACTTAGTTTACTTTAATGTTATTTGTTTTTTATGATCCGATCAATAATTAATATGTATTTTTCTCTGGAAACAAACATTATTGTTGTTTATTGGACAGTCAATGAATGTCAATATATTTATTATTACGGTTTGTTTTATTTTACACTTATTAAAGTTTTATTGTCTGAACCCTGTTTATTATTTAATTATTTAATTATGTTATTATTTAATTATTTAATTATGTTATTATTTAATTATTTCATTATTTAATTATGTTATCATTTAATTATTGAATTATTGAATTATTTTATTATTTAATTATGTTATTATGTTATTATTTTATTATTTAATTGTTTAATTATTTTATTATTTAATTATGTTATTATTTTATTAATTATTTAATTGTTTAATTATTTAATTATGTTATTATTTAATTATTTAATTATTTTATTATTTTATTATTTTATTGTTTATGTTATTATTTAATTATTTAATTATTTTATTGTTTAAGTATCTGACCTGAAACTTGATGAAACCTTTTTAATAAAATAACACATCATACCTCAAATTAGCAGTTAGCAAACATTATGCTAATAACATTTGACTAAATGAGTAAATAGCAACACTTAGCTTAGCATAGTCAGATATTTCCCGCTCTTAATGAAGTGTATGAACGTTACAAACTCTGAAACAGACAGAAATAAAACTACACTGTAAATCCTTTCACTGCTGCGAGCTTGTACTGCTGAGTTACTTCCTGTTTACGTTGTTGACGGCGCTACAGCTGTTACCTAGCAACCGCTGTACACATTATAAAGTGTTTACTAACTGAGACAGTTTGAGTTTTAATGGTACAACCTGATGTACGCTGAGAGGAGAGGATGCTGAGCTGCTGCCATCCCAGGTCTATAATACTGGACTGGTTGCCTAGCAACAGGACTCCAGGAAGTCTCGGCTCCTTTTAAGGGCGTTTCCCCAAAATGTTACCTGTGAGTGTTTGTCCATCCACGCTGTCGAAATGTCTTCGTCCTCTAAATAAAACCAACTTATTTGAACTTTAATCTTCAATGACACTCACTGTAGTTCTTCTGTTCAAGAGGAGAATGAACGTAACCGTGAGTGTTGCATTTTGGGTAATGTAGTGTTTCTGTCTTTATTTGGCTCATATTCTTTAATAGTTGATGTTTATTGACTGTTAATGTGGTTTTTAGTTCACTGTGAGAAAACTTTAGGAAACTGTTCTCACTATTGTTTTTAGGTTTTAAGTCAAACCGAAATTTTTAAGTTCTGAAATAAACTAAAATAAGTTTTTCCAGCCTATTGATGATTATTGATTTGTTTTCTTCAATAGAAAAACTTAAATCTTTGAGTTTTAGAAACAAATCTACATTTCAACAGTTGTTTTACACTTTATTATTTTAGCTTTAAGTCAAACTGTTAAACTATTAAACTAAAAAAAATAATAATTAACTTTTCGTCTTTAGGTTTTAGAAACAAACATTTTATTTCAAAAATTGTTCAGAAAACTCATTAAAGTAAAAATCGTTTAATAATTTAATATTTTCAATTGCAACCATTAATTTTGTGTTTGAAACATTTTTTGTTTCTAAAACTCAAAGATTGAAGTTTTTCTACAGAATAAAAGTAAATTACATCAACAACAGATTTATTAGGTTGGAAAAACTTATTTTAGTTCATTTAAAAAGCTAAAAGTTTGAGTTTGATTTAAAACTTAAAATAGTGAAAACAGTTTCCTTTAAATTCTGAGTTTTATCAACTGTTTAGTTTTTTAGAGAAATGAGAAAATTTATTTTAACTTTTTGAAACTTTTAAGTGACACGAACTCAATTTTAAACTCTAAGTTACAGAAACTGATTCAGTAGTTTATATATATATACACCTATATATATAGGTATATATATATATATACTTATATATATATATATATATAAGTATATATATATATAGGTATATATATATATAAGTATATATATATACCTATATATATATATATACCTATATATATATACCTATATATATAGGTATATATATATATAAGTGTATATACCTATATATATATATACCTATATATATATACCTATATATATAGGTATATATATATATAAGTATATATATATATAAGTATATATGTATATATATACCTATATATATATATAGGTATATATATATACCTATATATATATATATATATAGATATATATATATAGGTATATATAAATACCTATATATATAGGTATTTTGTTTCCGCAGTACAAATAAAAATTAAACTTAAAATTACTAAAACTACCTGATCAAGAATGTTTTTTTTTATTTACAAAATTGAGTTTTACTTAAAATGTTCGATCAGTTTCTGAGTTAAATGAATTGATGTTATTTTTAATTTTATTTTAAATTGTTTGTACATTTTTTCCCCCACCACAATAAATAAATAATAAAAATAGATGAAAACACCTGGTTACATTTTACTGTCATTTAATGTCATTATTACCTGCTGTGCCCTCAGAGTTAGCCCCGCCCTCAGAGTGACGTCACCACAGGTGTGTTTGTTTACAGTGAACTCTGATTCAAACACCAGACAAACTGGTCCTGCTGCCTGGAACCTGAACCTTGTTTCCTGCTCACACCAGGTGAGGCTGTTTTTCTACCTCTCCGTCTCACCTGAAACACCTCCTCCTCCTCTTCCTCCTCTTCCTCTCTCTCCTCCTCCTCCTCCTCCTCCCTGGTGTAATAAGGACTTTAACCGCAGCGTCTCACCTGACATTGAAAACAATGCGTGCAGAGGAAGAAGAGGAAGTGTCTGAACAATGAGAGCGTCCTCCATGAAACGAGTTTTCCTGATTGGAACTTTTTCTTTCCTCATTTGTACAATTTTATATGTGAAATACAACCAGAGCCCCGACAGGTAGGTGCTCACCTGCTCCTGTTACTGGGATCAATACTATTGATTACTGCAGTTAGAGTAATAATAGAAACTGTAAAGTATTAAACTGTTGTTCTGTTAGATCTTATTAGATTGTTCTGACTCCTGCTGTAATGGAAAACAAAGATTTTACTGTTGGTTGAGCTCATTTGGATTATTTTCTTCATTCATTGTTTGCTCCACCTTCACAGGGTTTGATTCTATGTACAGATAAATAAAAACAACAACAATGTGTGCACATGAGGTGGATGTTACAGTGTGAACACTGTGCACAGATGTGTCTATAGTGATGTTTATCAGAATAAAGCACAGTGGATGTGAGTCACAGGGTCGGTGTGTCGGAGACTGCTGGTTGAAGCCAGCTGCTGTTTAATCATTCATTCTGCGTTACAGATTTACTTTGGTTAGATATTGATCGTCAGCTGGACGTTGAGGGGGAACAATTCTCTTTGTGTTCAAGTCAGAGGATCCAGAAAAACACCCTGAAAACAAAACAGACGTTAAAAAAGAGCTCCAGATAAAACATTTAGTTTATAATGAACAGTAAAGTGATGAAGTTAAAGTTCATATTAAAGTTTATTTCAGCTTTGTGACGATTCATTTGTGTGTGTGTGTGTGTCTGTGTGTGTGTGTGTGTGTGTGTGTGCGTGTGTGATGGCAGTGAGCAGACAGCAGGTGGCGACATCGAGTCTCCAGAGGACGACTGGACGATAATTACAGCAGCTGAAGAAGAAACTGTGAGAACAATAATAATAATAATAATAATAATAATAATAATAATAATAATAATAATAATAATAAAATATAAGATAATAATAAAAATAATAAAATATAAGATAATAATACTAATATAAGATAATAATAATAATAATAAAATATAAGAATAATACTAATATAAGATAATAATAATAATAATCTAAGATATTATTTTTTATGTAAAACAGGTTTAAGTTTCCACATTAGATGATTCAAATTCTGTTTTCTTGTATTTCTTAATTTCTATATTTATTATTTTTCTTTCTCGAGATGTAAAATAAAAGACGTCAGCAGCAGTTCATAATTCACCTGATCTTCTTTATTTATATATATTTCATTGTTCTACATTAATTTAACCAAATCTTTCTTCAGGTGACTCATTTTAATATATTTAAATATTTTATTCTTTATAAACACTCAACAGACCCAAAGACTGAATATTTAACCATTATTAAAGTAAGATTACTATTAATGTCTGTGATTGTTTTTAATTGACTGAAGTGCAGATTTTGAAAGTATTTAAAAGTCATTTTATGAAATATTTCCAGAACTTCTTACTACTGTTTTTTTTTACAGTGGCCTTGAAGTGCAACTGTATTAAAACAGATGTTTTCTGTATTTCAACAGATGTTTTTTGTATTTAAACAGATGTTTTCTGTATTTCAACAGATGTTTTTTGTATTTAAACAGATGTTTTCTGTATTAAACAGATGTTTGCTGTATTATTACAGATGTTTTCTGTGTTTGTGTTCAGGTGGAAGCTTCGTGTTCTCTGAGGAAAGCAGTAAGGAACGATGTTCTCCTCAGAGAGAGCTTCAGGTTCTCGGTGCCGGTCCTTCAGTGGGCGGGAAGTTTGTCCAAACCATCCTGGGAACAGCTGAAGAACCGGGCGCCTCCGTACGGCTGGAAGGGACTTCCTGTTGACGGTAAACAACCTTTAATTCTCACTTTAACATTCACTGAAATATTTCCCTTTAATGCTTCGTTCTACTGTCCTGTAACTCCAGATGTGTTGATGAATGTTTGTGATAAACTGAAGGATGAAATGTTTCTTTATGTTTAAAAACTCTCTTGGATTATCTGGAAATGTGTCATCACACAGGAGCACCAACATCTCAGACCACAACAGTCCACCAGACTCCATTCATAAAACCAGTGATTTTACATAAAACACACAGAAATCCAGATAAATCATCTATACGCTAATCACTGTGATTGATCAGCGTATGAAGATCCAGGTCTCTGATGATGTTTGTCTTCTGGTCTTCCAGTTGTGGACTCGGCTCTCTCCCTCCTCAACAGCTCTCGTCTGTTCGAGCGAGGTTCACCTGCCAGGTGCGTTCGCTGCGCTGTGGTTGGAAACGGAGGAATCCTCCGAGGGTCCCGACAGGGAAGGAACATCGACCGCCACGACTTCGTCTTCAGGTGAGACTGAAGACACCTGAACGCAGCTTATTATACACTGTAAATATATTATTAATAAACTGTGATGTTCCAAAAAAATACAGTAAAATAACAGAAAATAACTTGTAAAAATACAATAATTCTAAAAAATTAAAATACAATTTTAATGTTTAATTAAAGATATTTACAGTGTAAAACAATGATCTATAAATCCAGGTGAACTCTGCTATAATACAATAATCAGACTTACATTTACAGCAGAGTCTGTTATTATTGGATTGTTATTATTTTAATGTGAATGTTAAAAGTTATAGAAGTGTAATAAAAGTCATTATCTGTGAGATTACAGTAATTATTGCTGTTTACACTGATAACAACTGTATTTGGACAGTTTACCAATGCTTATACACTGATAAACAACATTTATTCAACTTCCATCATTATACAACATATCTGTCAGTTAACTAACTAATACATTTTACTGTTAATGAGTTTACATAATATTATAAATGTATTAACAGTATTAAACTTGAATTTGTTTCAAAACTTGAACAGTTTAATCTATTAAATAAACAGTTAATATTTTTATGTGAACATATTAAATATATTTTCTTTAACTAAGCAGTGATTTTATGATTATTTACAGTTACAGATTTTTATGTTATTTTACATTAAATATCCTGTAAATTTACAGAATATTTTTGTAATTTTATTAATATTTCCAGATATTTAAAAAATACAGAATAAATCTTTAAAATAAACAGAAAAGTCCCGTAAATGTACAGATTTAGTTTTACAGTTTATTATTTTATTGCTGCTGATTGTTGGTCGTTGGTCTTCAGGGTGAACGGAGCTGTGATTAAAGGGTTTGAAGAAGACGTTGGGACGAAGATTTCCTTCTATGGATTCACCACCAACACCATGAAGAACGCCCTCCGGATGTATCGCAGAGACGGATTCACCAGGATCCCTCAGAGTCCGGTCAGGACGGGTTCTATGATCAGTGGGGTTCAACTAATCCGGACTTTACTGCTGATATCAGGATTAAATAATCCAGTTTAATCTCTAACAGCTGATTGATTATTATTATTATTATTATACAATTGAATATATATTAAAATATATAATATAATAATACTAAATTTAAAAAATAAGTAATAACAATAATAATAAGAATAATGAAAGTAATAATAATTTTACAAATATAATGATAATGTATAAAAATACTACTAATAGAAATGCATTTCATATTAATTTATTACATTTTCTACATTATTTATTTATCTATGTATAATGACTTTATTTTATTTTTATAGTACTGTGGGTCTATAGTGGAAATATTTCTACGGCAATAAATATATGTATCAAATACTAATACTAATAATACTAATAATAATATTAATAATAATGTTAATCTTTATTTATAAAACACTTTTCTAAATCAGTGTCACAGAAAATAAAACACATTATTTATAAAATCAGAACATTTCAACCAGATAAAAACTGCGCTCTTATTTTGAAATAAGAGGAACTTTAATCTGTCAGGATTCGTTCAGATTCTTTTTATATTTTATATTTT